>NC_143419.1:14350500-14663500 GCF_059467195.1 Physcomitrium patens | reverse complement strand
ATATATGTTTGCGTGACCTTTCCACACTGCCTTCTGCCTGGAAAATCTGCATATATCTATCACCTGATAGAGGCGTCTCCCTATCTGCTGCAACACGAGTACCCACATTCTAGAATAGTATGCATTAAAAGACAAATGATTACTTACCCAGAAAGATTTGTTACTGCCAGAAACATTGAGGGCATAAACAACACCATACTGAAATATGAAAAACCGCAAACTTAACAGGATCTCCCAAAATCGTCCTCTGGGTGTTTGAATGTGAGATTGCTCCTCGTCCCACCAGACCATCCAACTCTGTTTGCCTTCATCTCCGATTCCTCCTTTGTGAAATAACCAGTTTGTCCAGTCTTCAAAGTCTTTCACGGTCCTAAAGTTGAAAAGTGAAAATTAGAACATCGTGTCCTGAGTTGTGGGACTTGTGAAATACGTCCAGCCAAAAACCATGATATTCAATATAAGGCCAACATTGACAACTGCCATGTATATTCAAGAATGGTTATCTTACTTCTGCCATTCAAACCCTGAAGGATTGAAGATGAATGGAGCATATAACCATGAGAGAGCTAGAAACCAACTACTAAACGTGCTGAGAATGTAGCTGGCAGTATTCCGGTCGTGAGCTCCATAGACAAGGTACACAATCAACAGCATTGTAATCTCCATTCTGCAAGAAAGTAACAAATGTTAAGAATTTAAACTACGGTCATGTTCCAAAAAGCCCGGTTAATATGTTTCAGAAACGATGTAGTTTTGGCTTATAGGTAATCAAGAATAGAAGAATGGATGAAGTATAGGGATCATGTAAGTATATCTCCAACTCAAGGCACAATAACTTCATATTTCTCAACAGAAATCCAGGGGACTACAAATGAAACAGCGAAATTGAGAATGTAGGGCACACCACTAAATATTTTACAATTGAAGGGTGAGAGGAAGAGGAAAAACGTACCCTTTTACAAAATGACTCCGTGCGTATGTACGGTAGTTCTCGGCAAACGGGATATGCTCAACGACAAAGCCTCTTCCAGTTGATTTGTACTGCAAGAGAACCCACCACAGAATAAGAAATCCACAATAGATTATGTCTTGACGGTTGCAAACAAGCTGGAAGATCCAAGTCGTATAGCTTTGCGCGGCGGTCTAAACCACTAGCATGTCTCGGTCAATACAATCTTGGTGCAGAGCAAGATCAGAAACCAAGATCAGGAACAAAAGTCTCAGTCAAAAATCAACATCAGACATGTTTCAAAAAGCTTGGGACTCCATACCTTCGCGCCTCCATGAAGCAGCGTACGGCCAAAGTAGTGTGTCCGAGTTCCAAGTGAAAATGTAAAGAATACGGAACTCAATTGAAACTGCATGGTGAGGAAGCTGATCACCGCCTGCAGCATGCAAGCCATTACTATTCTCATATTAGAACTACAGACACATAGATCAAAGTGTGTCTGGGAAAGGCCATCATCGTTTGAAGGCGATGATACCAATTCCATAAATAAGGGAACGTACAGATGACAATGAAGCATGAAAGAAAAAACTTCTCCCAAGAATTGCAACGTAGAGGATTGATAAGGTACAACAAACACATTGCTAAGTACGTGCTGCATTGTCCAGAGGCGAGAACAAATCTGTATGTATTCAGTGGCTTAGTACTTAACTAAACACATCAGTTCAAAAGTTAAAATATAGTAGCGACCATAGTATGAAAAAATTATAAAAAATATAACATTTCACCACACGACACTGAACACCCGTGCGCTACGTAATATTAAAAATCCCAACATACGAGGAAAAGCAAGCAACTTTCAAAGAAGAATTTGACGAGGCCCCGTACCTGCAGGATTCCTTGTTCTAGAATAAAGTTGACTATGATAGGCACAGCTGTGAATATACCAATTTGAAGAAGAAACTGAGTGTTCAGAGCTGATTGCAATGCTGTGTTTTCCAATAAGCCGTTCGCTCTGAGGGACTCATCAACACCCGAGAGTGCCTGCAGTTATACAAACATCACAATTTGATTATAAATTGAGCAGCCCAGATGTCTTAAAGTCAATGACCTGAACAATCATATATTCGATCTACAAATGGAACAGAACAGTCGAGAGAGTTGCTTTAAATATAGAGTTGCACCCAATTCGCTCAGGATTGCCAGTGGCAACTTCGCAACGTAGAAAAAATAGCAACATCCAATTAAAAATATAGGAATTTATATAAGATACTGCAATACTGCCAATGATTGTCACATACCAGGTATACTTTGCCGTACAGAAACACGTAGACAGTTAAGACAGTCAGCTGCCAGACACGAAGTGTCATTAGGATAAAAACAAGAAGCAGCAGAAACCTGAACGAACTGTCGGAGATGGTTTGCACACATGTAAACACGAATATACGCTAAGAGGCGTGGACAGCATGCAACTAGTGTCTATACAATACAAGTTAACGTATTATTATAAGCGAGGCAGAAAAGATTCTAGATCACCCACCATTGTCGTAAAGTAAAAACCAACGGAAGTAAAGAAGAAGGAGCACATTCTGAAGAAGTCAAACAGCTGCCCCAAACGATATATATCACGACTAATTGATTGTTCTCCATTTCCAGAAGCAACTTTGCCTTCAAAAGCCGCGATCTGGTTTAAACCCACGTCGCGTCCCTTTCCGCACTGACATCCCCAAATGCGTACAAAATTAAATAGCAGATAATAATTAAGGTACATATTTAACCAAGAGTAAGAGAGAAATACCGGTATAAAGACATCAACGCAACTAACCTGAATATATTCATGGTGAGTAATATTTCCTCGTCGTAATGTTGAATTAAAACCTGCAAAAGGATTAGAAAAGGGAATAAGCTTAAAGAACATTGGTACTCCCTTTCTCTTAACAAGCAGCAGCAAGTTGCCAAATTTTTAAACATGATGCCAACAACTCCAAATGACAGAACTAAAAACCCGAAAAAGGTTTAAGACGAAATAACGAAAAATACGCGAAAAGTAATAATATGATGAAAAAGCATAGGCTGGAAGAAACTGAACCTGCGAAAATATCTTCACTGAGATTAATTTGTTTTGAAGGTTTGCTGATACCTCCCCTTGTTATATGGAATATACGATCAAAAACATCGGGATGACCATAATGCATCCTCACCCTGCACATCATATGTAGCAACCATACGAAGTCATCGAAACCTTGGCACCTAAGGCAAAGTCATACTAGATTAGAACTAACGATTTACAGCACATATAATTATCATAGAAGCACCTGAACAGCTATGTTAACCCTTTAACACACGTGCCTGCAAAATAGAAATCAAGTCTCTGATTCTAATCATCATTATATTGTATCTTAATTGCAATCGAAAGGGCTTTCAAATGCATTGACAATCTTGATCGTGAACCCTACACGTTCATCCTAATAATTGCATCAAATTTATAGAAGTAACATACAGACTCGTGAAAATGCAGGAAGCAAACACAGAATCTGCCAGAACACTCACTTCAGTGGCTTTGCCAAGACTCGTTGCCCAAGTGTGACAAAGCTCCGCTCCTGCAGGGACATAAACCATGCCAGTGACGAAACACTGCGAACAGGAAGCTAAATCAGAGAGGTGACATATGATGCCTCTTAGGATTCACTTCACATTTGAGACAGAATTGCAAAAGCGCTTAAAGATAAATGTTGATTAGTCCTTTTGAATACAGCCTAGATTGACCGTAGTAATACCTGCCCGTGAATACATGCTCACGAACTCCAAGAATGGTAGGGCGACGAAGTCCATGTTTTTTTGAATCAAATTCTTCCAGAAGATTTCGCATCTTAAGAGTTTCCTCTAGGTAATGCTCCTTAAACACAAAAGGAGTAACTGTCAGACAGATATGGTTGACATGATACTATGAACGTTAGATTTGTTTGGAAAGGAACTACTTGCTCCGAAGTAGAGGGATCATGATATGACAACTTGGATTGAATTGATTCCCATTTTCATATGTGACCAGTACAATAGAAATACAAATTAAGTCAACCTGATTCATGTCAATGGTCTGAAGGGCCTCCCCTCGTGTGAACACAATCGCATGGTTCTGATTCTCTGGTTTTCCTTCTCCCAGATTGACTTCTCCAGGGAGTTTGATTGAATATATTTCCTACACATGATATAACTCAAATAAGCGACAAATAATAGAATGGCGGATAGCGTCCTACACAGAACTTAGTAATGTCCACTAGAGATCTTACTATGTCTGCAATAAAAAGGAGCTCAACCTCATAGTTAACACAAAGACTACCACTGTTAGGGTGCAAGAAACCTCCGAAGGTAAGAAATCTAGAGAAAATGTAACCTGACGATTACCTCATCCCTTCCACTAGGATCTGCTTTAACAAGCTTCGAGTGGTATTCAGTGACCAGGTGTCCGTCAACAATCTCCTTCGTTTCATGGATGTATGCAATCCTTAAAGAATCATTTCTGTCATTCAAGATAAGATATCAGTCACAAAAGACGGGAAAAAAATGATTTTCCTTCCATTTAATAGCTGATAACATCTTACCATATAAATACCGAATACCATTAACAGCAGGCATCGGATTGTACAGAGTGCACCAAACAACAATGATAAAACCTCGACTAGCAGTCCATATACTACATATATCATCCTTTGAATACACCATATAATACTTGCGAGAAAATTTTAACAAACAACGAGTAGTGTACAGAACGAGAAGAAAACGCACTTCTGCATAAGATACAATATATCTGCAGCTTTTTCCTGCTGTGCACTGATGACGCTGTTCTTCAGTTTCCCATAAAGTTGAGCAGTAACAACATAGCTAAACTTAAGCTCCGCCTGAGCTCTTGCATTTCGCACAAGAGATCCTCTTGGCGTACGAGGTGTTTCCACACCGATTGTTGCAAGCTCATTACCTTGGACAATATGTCCTTCCTCTTCGTCTTCTACCAAAAATAAAGATGTGCTTGTCAGATATCTCTGCTGCATGATAAAGGACGTTGAAGTAGTACAAACAGTATTATTGGGGAAAGTAAGAATATTGAAGAAAGACTAGCTGGTTACCTTCCACGAGTAGTTTCAGTTGACCATTACAGATCAGAAACTATCCTCCTAATGCATTTCACACAAAAATGGTGCAGGACTTCGTGTGTAGTTTTTGTGTCATAATGATGAATTAAAGGAATTCCATGTTTGTGCGGTAGTGATACTACATTAGGCTTCAAGTACTGAACTTGATGTGATGATCAGATCGACATGAAGAATATTTTCATCTCCTTATGAGGACAAAACGAACAAGCTCTTATGTTATGCCTACAAATCGGTAAAAAATAACCACCTGTCATAGAAGCTCCTTCTTGTTGTGCTTGCAGTAAAAGAGCCCTTTTATAGTACATCATTCCACGAACTGCAAAAAAATTCTATAATACTAAGAATTGTATCCATAATTATTAGCACTTACCAAAAACGATGAACATATGTATAACAGACAAGCGTACCAGTTCAAGCACCTAAAATAAGATTACTACGATGCTTAATGATCAGATACTTGGCTAACAGAAAACGAGGCAATCAACATGAACAGTGCCATTAACTCAAAAACAAGAAATGTGACAGTACACATGTAAATCAACACAGCACAGATCATAAGTCGAGATGAAGAGATCTCTAGTCTTAATTTCGGCTCTGACTACAAGATTTACTAAAGATCAAAGAGTACTGCAATTTAAATATGATAATATCTCTATCACAATCACAAATGATCAACACAACACTATAAATGAACAAACAGACAACAATAGAGAAAATCTGAAGCCAGAAAGAATCCTAAACGTAGCGCCGATCCAGAACGTTCATATCTCAAAACCAAGCAAAGAGGCAACGTCACACCTGTTCGTGCAAGGGTCTGCCCTCGATATGAAGCCCACAGGCGTAGTTCTAGAATTTTATCGCCAATGATATCCGCATCGCTTAGTGTATTCAGCTGATTGTATTCCACATTAGGAAATATCCTCTCAAGGAAGTTTATCCACTCGTCTGCATTTGCATGGCTTATCTTGTTAAAAGGGAATTTGATAAAGGGGAAAGATAACGTTGGTCTCCTTGCCCCCTAAGTAGTTACTATCAATTCAAATAGATGCTTCCACATTGAAATATTTGAGATGACTCCACAAACCTGGAACAATAGTTTGCAGGTAGTATAGTATGGTGATGCCATCAACATTTGCATTTTCAAGTTGAGCCTTAGAGTACATTACATCTTCTTCGAAATATGGCGTAAACACACTAAAAAACAAAATCAACAGACCAGGAGTTGCCTTCAGTATGCGGCTGAGTTTCAAAATCAGAAAAGACATGATAAGAAAGAAATTCAGAATAAAAAACAATATTTTACACCACATAGCAACAGCAAACAAAGACTTTACAGCAGTAATATCTTACAACAGAGCAGATCGACATTTAAAATTGACTAGAGATGGGGACAGAACGGGCCTGAAGGAAATCATTTTACGAACGAGCGGTGACTGAGGCATTGACATAAACAGGGAGTTGCTGAAGAACTGCAACCGTCGACGAGCTTCTAAATTTACTGGAACATTCAAAGCCGAATCCTTGATAGATAAAATATAATGCAGTCGTCTCACTCGTTCTTTCTGAACAAGACACGATTGAAAGACACGTTACCTTAAAAACCAATATACAGAAAAACTGAATGAATCCAGTGAGGGGCTTCCAAGTTCTGTGAAGAACCTTATCAAATGGCAGGAGCTGTCACAACTGTTAGATGTACAAAAATAAAGAATCCAGAGAGGGTAAAACGAAAAAGTAATATTCACAATAGAAAGTACTTACAGCTGGGCCTGTGGGCCAGTTCAATTTATTGAACAGAACGCCATTCAATTTCGAGTTTTGCAAAGTGGTATCAGCTTCATATATGGTCCTGGAGAATATCATACAGGGAGAAATATAAGTTCGTACACTTGCTTTACACCTAAACAAAGAAAATTAGGTTAATTCATAATCAAATGAATCAAAAAGCTTGACAACCCCAAAAAAGTCGGAGATGGTCAAATAGAATTTATTAGTCAAGCCAATTTACACAAAGATATTAGTGAGGATGACAAATGGAAAGACCATTCGGATATCGTCCTCACAAGCTCAAAATATCATAGAATTGTCCAAAACATATCAGAAATTACTGCAGCCCGAACCGGTGTAACATCTGAAAGATACAACAACCCAAAATACAACCGTCCAATACTTCAAATCTACGATATCTCTATTGAATGCTAGGTTATAAGGTACAGGTGAAGATAAATCAAGACGCAGCAGAGGTGAAAAGGATATTTTTTTTATATCCCACCAGACCAGAATATGGTGAAATGTGAAACTCATTATTTTATAACATAGCATTCAACTTGCAAGACAGAACTTGAAAGTTCGCCCCTTTCTAGAATTAGAAACGAGAGTGATGGAAAAGACAATTATAAGCTAAGATAAATCAAGAATCCCAAACAACAAACCTTAGTCCTGGGTCCACAACAAAATCTCGCATTACGTCCTCATACAAGTCTACTAATGCCCGAGCTGCACTGTAATGCAACTTCGATTCTTCTTCCTGCTTCCCATTCTCATCATCTACTTTTGTCTCCGTGACCTGCACCATCGCAATTTGGAGATTCAAAGAAGAGAACAATCAACACCCAACTTCCAAACAATGTGCCAAGGGTTATTTCATTTACTCTTGAGGATTTTAGAAAATATACCAGAATATTTGTCAACTTTGCCATCCTGATCAGGAGATTGCCAAGCTCCCCAAAATTGAACTTACTCAGCAAACAAGATGCTTCAATAGCATTATCAATGTCTTGATATATGTTTCTGACCCTATTCAAGCCAACGTAACATTTGTAAGGTGGTAGATTAAACAAGCTCCACATTCCAAAACGTTAACATAAAATTCATAATACAATCATGAGTCTTTCATGTCCTTTCCATGTAACGTTTCGTAAGAAAGCCACCCAGGAAGCAAGGAATTGCCCAATATAAGTCCACAAGAAGCTCAAATTTGATTTAGAGTTCCGTAGAACGCCACAAAACACTGTAATTAGTCTATCCTCTCTTCACATTCAAACGGAAGGTTGTCTGCAGTCTTATGTAAACGACTGGTTCAGTTCAAAAACGTCACCACAATTAAGTTTTCAAACCAAGACTTCGTAAATAGTATAAAATGGTAACCCATGTAAGTACAAGACAAATCCTACCACCCACGGCCATCTTCATTTAATAGGTCCCACAAGACAGTTTGTGAAGACTCATATGCCTCTCGAACAGAAAATTCCAAATACGGATCGCGCTTGATTTTATCCCAAAGCTCATCTTGGAAAGCCTGCCTGTTGTCATGTACGATGTCCAATGCATCATATACCTGCGAATCCAGTAAAACGATGAGATTAAAGCATTACTCCTCAAATGCTATGGCGAAGTAAAACAGAATTTACTTTAACTTCAAGGAGGCAGAGTCCGCATGCTTTATTGAGCGTTTAAACTCTCTTAGCAGTTGATGGCTATCATAAAGTGCACTTATGTGAATGGTCAATCGTGTTTGAATAACATCAAATCTTCCAGGTTGCGGTTATGAAACTAAGCCGAGGTAATGTATAAACACTAACCTTATTGGCAAGTAGGAATAATGGCCACTGAACTAACGTCGTCTGTTGCCCCAACGAAGTAGAAGTGATTTTGTTGTCAGGCATCATTAACCAATCTTTTTCGCTAGAAGAAAACGATCCCGCAGAAACATCATAAAGAGGATGCACAACAAATCAACTCTTAGAACAAAGAGAAATAAACAGAACATAAAATCATTAGATATTTTCTTCCCATGGAATATATGTCAATACCATACAACAACTCCAAGAGCAGTAACAATGCCCAGAAATCTACAGAAAACAACAGGTCAATATTTGAAACAGAACTCGTAGCTGTCAGTGATATTGTAATTTCTCAACTTGCGGAGCTAAGCAAAGAATTTTACGCATTCGATCAACACGTAGAAAAATTATGAATAGGTGGTAGCTAAGACGGTGGGCAGATATTATGACAGTGCTAATGGCAGAAGACCTAAGGTCCTTACCGGTTGTTGATGAGGTCTTCCTCGCGCAGGGAGGAAATGACTTCATTCCAGAGTGGAGCAAATCGAATGGCATCAACTTTTGGATTCCCAGGCTGAAGGTCCACAGACAAGTAACACGTTCAGTAAAACTACGCGATGTAACATCCGACTAAACTGTAACCATTGGAGAGAGAACCACAATTAAAATATTAGCAAAGATAATAAGTTAGATTATCACGAGAACTATTCCACAAGATTGCATCATGTAAAAAATATGCAAGCCGCCTAGTTACGTGGTAGAGAAGTTGGCCATGGCACCTTGACTGAACTTAGAGGCACATTCACGTCCCTGCAAAGAGCAAAAACAGGATAAGAGAGATCAAATCACTAGCATCGAGAAATAAAATTTGTGAGTGAAAAGAGTCGTTAATCAAAGTGGGAATAGAAGAGGGGAAAAAAAAAAAAGTACGATTGTGTTTACATTTGCGACTGGGCACCACTTCTGGAGGGAAATAGATTGTTGACAAATGCTCCCGGTAAAGAAGAAAAACGTGACCGCAACATATCAAGAGACCGAATCTGCCATGTGTATAAACAATCAAAAACCGAAAGAAACCACAATCGAAGACTAAAGAGCAAGTGCATTAAGCTAGTGAAGAAACGAAAGACAATCTTGTCAACTTCTTAATAACACAAAGTGCACACTGAAATAAGAGTTCAAGTTGGAAGAAACCTCTCCAAGATGCATCCTGGCACCATCTAATCCTCCAACTAAAGCAGAGATTACTATATACCATACTTGTGTATCCAGGAAGTAAATCTGAAACCAAACATTTTCATCAACAACTTGCTTGATTGGTGCTTCAAGTGAAGCTCAAATGTATATGAGAAGGATTCGTTGAGATAGAATGACTAAATATAGAGGGGAAAAAAGTCCTGATGTGATGTACGGTTCAACGTCTGCAGTAAAAAGACAAAGGGCTGGTTCACAAAAGTACAAAAAGATTGCGGGTGAGACTCGATACCATAACAACAGGAGCCCACATGGCCACCAACGTAAGGGCATTATAATTACCTATAAAGATACAACACGAATAATATTATCTATCTTTGTACCGCTTGAAATCAGACTCTTTTCAATTTGACAAGTGACACAAGAATCGCAGTTTATCACCATAATTAGATGATCAGATTCTAGAGGGGGGCTTCATCAAAAATAACATTACTCCTCATAACCGCACATACAAGGCTGAAAGGATAGTACTTTGTGAAATGAGGTCTCTCCATCGATAGTTGAAGTTTTTAATACTGATAACAGTTCTTGTCGGGCCTACCATAGGTTGAATCTGAACTCTTCAAACCACAAACGTAAGGAACATACTAACAAGTTTGTTTGAAATCCAAGATACTAATGAAATTGTAAAGTAGCATCAGTAAAAATAATCGTAAAAAATTCTTCCAAGAAAATAAATGAAATATGATATGTCAGATGAGTACACCTGTAAGAAGTAGCTGAAGGCGAACTTGCAAGTTCCAACAATAAACCAGAAAAAAGTGTAACTGCAGAAACCGGCGATGGAACCAGCGATTCAAGGTTTGGCTAGCTGTGAAGCGCAACTTTCACTTACCAGTGTATATCAAATAACCACTTGTATGCAGTATCATAGAATCGATTTGAATTGATAATTTGTGAAAGAAATGTTTATAAATTAGTTAGTTTCAATTTAGAAGTAACAATCTAAATTCACGACATTGCAATACCAGCAAAGCTTACGTGAAGTAATCACGAGTTCTCTCGTACATATTACGTCCCACGTAGTACCTCTCCTGAACATAGCGTATCCACAACAAAAAAAACTACGTAAAAGAAATTACAGAAAAAAATTAAATTAACGACGCTAATTTCTATCAATGAAATCATGACGACTTTGCATGTAAAAGCAGAGATTTACCACAGAAACTTGGTGGATCTTCTATCAACGGAGACTACTGCATTAAAAACTCGATGTGCATATCCTATAAAATGTACAACTAAAAATCCAGAAGTACCTGATGTACCCATCCAATAAACTGGACAACATAAAAATTTGAACACTTCTCTGCTTGCATTCGAAACCAGGGAACACGTAGTAGCAAAGCGAATATGAACTGAAGTCCACCACAAATGCCCATCACTAAATAAAAGGCCTTGAACCAGGTGTCACGTCCTGTTCCACTGTTCTCTTCCTCAATTGTCTTCCTGCAACCAGGAAAAGCATCTACGGTTACAATCATATTTTCTACGAGGGGCTTCATCTATGCCTATACCATACCGTAATGCTGAATAAGCCATAAAGTACTAAAAAGCGCCACAATCACGCAGTAACTGTATAATGCTATGAAAAATAAATATTCTGAATTCAAATCTACAACTCACTTCCAAAATATGTGCAGGAGACTCACACGTATAGCAGGACTACGATCCCTGAGAGGACAGTGAACCACAAGAAACGAATCAACATCCTCGAGATATTTCCCGCTCGAGTGCTTCGATAAGCTCCAATCATCAAAGTAACATCCATCAGAGCTGTACACGAAACCAAAATCAGTGTATTCGACTCTAGGAAAAGTAGCAATTTTGCTTCAAGAATAGTTAACCAACCAAACATTGAAAACTTAAGAATAAGGGTCACCCAAAGTATCTCGCTGAGATATGGCTATTCATTTTAACGAATCTACTATTTCTAAGCTGTAAACTACCTTGATTCACATAACCATGTACTTCTGATACATTGTAAAGAATGAAACTTACATTGTAAGAGCTTCATAAGTACGAAAGTAGGGCCAACACTCATCACTAACTTCAGAGTCCGAACAGTGAATCTCCGGTCACAAAAAGCAACGATACCCAGTCCCTACATTACAAGAACACAGGACATCAGCGCAAACAGCTCCATCTACGGTGGGGTAGAACATTGGTTCAAAGCTACTTGGCAGAGACAGCGCACAATACATATTGCACTGCCATCAAGCGAACGAACACGATGCAGTAACTTTAACTTTGACTTTAACTTTGAAGGAATTGCACGAATTAACAAGGTGCACAGCAATTGATCACTCAAATGATAAAAGTTGGAACTGGTATTAGGCTGAGATGTAGTTATTAATCAAGGAAGAAAGGTCCTAAAGAACAGTGACTTTACCTGAAGCATGCACACAAGAAAGATCCAAAGTCGATGAAAGCTATGGTAAATATGAAAACCAGTTCGATGTTCAACAAAATGAGTTTTCCAAGCTTTTTTTTCCCGCCGTTCACTCAACATAAGTGGTTCTTCTGGTTCGTCCGGTATTTGCTCCTGCAACTGACTTTGAATGATGAGGTTCCATATTTCATACTCGCACAAGAAAAATCAAAAGAGCAAAAGCAAAAAGAAATAAAACGAAAAATAAAGAGAGAAACAAAGAAAGATAAGAAAAGAGAAAAACTTATGTTTCAATAAATCTCATAAAAGCTTATAAAGACACAAAGACACTTCCTCCACCTTGTGCTTATGAATAAAACCATATGCAACTTCTTACTCGTAATGAACATCATCAAGTTAATGTTCAGAGTTTCAAACATTTTTTAACACCGGTCAGCATAATCAAAGACTTGAGGACATCATTTCTAAAGCGTCCTTACATAGCGCATGGAACATGAACGATGCCAGCTCAGTTGCATTAAAGACCATAAACAAACTGTTACAAAGGTAGTCCCGATGGCGCACGAACTTACGTATCTGTCGGCTTCTGAGTAAATTATTTGCTTGGGCTTTTTAAAGAAACCTGCCTCAAGTCTCCAAGGCCAGGACAGCTCAAAGCAGGACGGCGCCCTGTTCGTAGAACATAAAAGAGCAGGATTTTGATATTTGTACAAACCAAACAAAAGTGAATTCAGAAACATTTTACGATGGCTATTTACAAACCAGCAATTTAAAAATTCCACAAGCGGCTGATATTCTGACATGAATTGACGTATTTCAGAGTGGAACTTCAGTAGAGTTGGAATACGATTCCGGATATATACAATACAGCGTACGCTTAGGAGACGGACAATCAGTAAGATCCTTGATAAGGAAAATTTACTCACCAGAAAAACTCATTAAAGTCGTCATAGTTTCTCCAGGCTGAATGCGGAGCTTTTCCACCAGCACATATTTTGGCCTCCTGAAGCCGGTAAAAGTCCACAATTTTACTAAAAATTACTTCGGAATATATTAAGATTCACTAAAAACCCAGAATGCCATTACAACTTACCAAAGTTGCTTCATTACAGGTGAAATCTCGGCTTTTACAACGACGCGATTCGTTAAGATTAAGGGCAGAGAAAGCTAGCTAACACCATGCAAATTCATTTCATCACTTAATAATGACAGAAGTGCACATAAACAGAGCGCGTTTATCCTGATAATTACAGTTACATCATTTAGAAAGATTCTACAATCCAGCAACGATTAGAAACCGCAGAGGCAACCCGGCAGCAAAGTAATGCTTGACAGATATGCAAAAATAGTACCCAAACAGTGTTTCAAAATCTTACCGCAGCTACAATATCATATACAGGCTTGATGATCTTGTCCAAGAAAGAGTGAGATGAACCAGGAATGAATGTTCGTGATCTCTTCACTACAGGCTCATCGAGCAGGTCGTACATTTCGTCAGCCATCTGTACACAAGTCATAGGTATCAAATTTAGGTCCAAGATTGTCTATTCATTTAAACCAGTATATCTGGACTAACAATGGTTACACATCGACGAAACGTTCTTTTGTTAAAATGAATGGGTGGCAGATACGCCAATTCAAATTCATGTTTGTCGATAAGTAGCTCTCTCCACGCTAACAATACTCAATCAAATATGGCAGCTATCAACGAGCTGAAATGCGTCCAACATGCAAATGAACATGGATTCCTCCACAAGTCAAAATCTTTTGGCATCTTTTAATTCTATGCAATGTTTACTTGAAGAACAAGGATAGATGAGATTGAAACTGCGCTAGAACAAAAAAAGAAACAAGAAAAAGAAAAAACTAAAAACTAAAAACTAAAACCACATTGTCAGGTAAGACGCTTCTTACATGATGGAAGATGTAACACAGACACTCTGGTAAGAACCGTAAGTTAGCAGCTTCTCCCCAGATAAGTAAATAAAGAGCAGTCAGGAATAACCTTAATTGCATCGAGTAGGCACTGCATAACACATGTGGAATACGTTACAATTCAAATTCATTATTACATATCACGATCAACTTAGATCTAATTGATTGTAGAACATAATAACAACCAATACAAACCATTTGCAATATAGACCATGGAAGAGTTTTATGACTCGAACTCTAAAAATAATTGAAGAGCAATGAGAACATAAAATATAGAGTCATTAAACCAAGATTATCAAATCATTCGAGGGCAACAGTGGAGATAAAAACGAACAAAGTCTAAATATGCAAGAAGCAGACATTTGGCTGGTATCATATTGTCCTAGGCCTTGAATTGAACAGAGGAAATGCATTATTCAAGAACGGGTATACTTTGATAGAGTGCAGGGACTATACCGCATTGCCATGGACTCTTTTTTTATAAACTTGCACCACCGCTCATAATTGCTCATCATGCTGAGATGTACGTGATTTATGGCTCCATCATCCAGCTACCAAACAAATACAACAATAAACAATAACCTCAATTCCGATTTAGTATGCAAGCTCAGGTGCTGCTGATGACAAATGCTAAAATGACATCTACATGGCAAAATACTACAGTATTATCTAACAAGAAACCCCCACAAACTTTCGTTCATACCTTTGATGCACGCACACTAGAACGAAGAACTCAATCATAGGCCTTGCTGGTATCGAGATACCGAGACCATTCAATGACTCGCGCAAATCAACGAGTTCATAGACACCGAAGTCCTCTTACATCAGGGTCCTTAAAAGATCTAGGGTCCGAGAATCAGAACAGAATTTAAAATATAAGTGTTTCAACGATACGACAAATAGTGTTCATAACCTATCTGGCTGATGTCAGTTTTCTCGCTTTCCAGATCACAGACGTTAAGTAAAATTGTAATAATCACCTGAACTATATGGTCTTTACAGTACTTTAAAGTTGGCATTGTTGTAGCCTTTTTATGTCTAAGAACTCAACATTCAAATGTGAGGTTTTCCATTACTGAACGTTTAATGGCACATCTCGGGAAAACAGAACTGATAGACAACCATTTTAACCCACCTTGGCTTCCATATCAACCAGCACACCCAACCGCGATTGTGAGTTGGACAACAACAAAATCAAGTGCTCTCTTTGATTTGCTGCGTTGTCTGTCTGCAACCACCGTCAACCCACACCTCCTTGGCATTTAAAGGTGAAAATGAAAAAGACGAAAATGAAATTTAACAAAAACAAAACAAGACAAATAAGTAAACAAACAAAAACAAAAACAAAATATAAAAATACAAGCACACGATTGCAAGAAGCAACATTAATGCTGCCTGGACCGACACAATCTTACGAATTCATTCGATTCCTCCGATTCTGAAGCGTCTAAATCACATTCGCACCGTTTCAAAAGATAAAAAGTATGATTTCGAAATCATATATAACATGACAGGTTCACAGCGTCTTAAGATATAAACCTGGAAGCCAAACGCATACTGTAAAAAATCGAAGATGTCTAGTGCCCTGTCCGATGGCCTCTCAAAATTTTCCTCCGGAAAAGAAGGCAACTCTGACGTCGAACTGTTGTACTCAAGTGCTCTCTTAGCCCCAACCATCTATGCTCAAAGAAAACTTCGTTAAAACGACAAGCAGCTACTACAGCACCCTAAATTGAAGATTCGAAATAATTTGACAACACAAATCGTAGTAAAACGTAAACAAAACGTGGAGTGCTAAGCCAATGTAGTGGACAATCAACAAGGGTGAATTGAAATAAAAAGAGAAACATTATCGAAAAAGATTCAATAATATACAATATTGAATCATTTCTCTACCTCTGGAAAATTATGGAAGACATTGGCAACGCCAGGGGTCTCAAGTGGTAAGATGTTGTAGGCCTTGAAACCTTTAACCTTCTGTGCATCTTCTTCCATTATCCTTTTCAACTGATAAAAGTCTCGGGTGTTGGACACATGCAGAAACATCATTAGATCATGAAGGTCATCATAATCACAATTAACAAGGTTTTCCCCGTATAAGTAACAATTCTACCACAACGTCAAAAATATACTCTAAATTTACGAACCGATGTGGGGCTAACTACCCCAGTCCCAATAAAAGTTAACAACGAGTAAACCTCCGCATTGAGTTTACGATCATCCATTTATGAAGCATATGCTTATTTTTAGGTAACCAGATTGGCAAATGCATTTTCTTTTTCATAAAACCCACAGACGCTTCGCAAGAACTTACCTCTGGATTAAAATTTTCGACTCTATCATCATGCTTCATAAGGGCATCAATGACTTCGTTGAGAATTCTAGCCGTAAGATATACTTTCCTTATAACCTCACCCCGTTGCTCAGTTCTGCACAACAAAATACAAATCAACAACCATTAAGTACATCTCAATGTAATAGATACAAATACACACTGACTAACCGGTGGTATAAATTTTCATACAGGACACGCACGTTGTTGAGTCCTCGTCATAGGAATCACTTTGCTTAAACCTCCTGTCCTCGTCCTCTAGTTGGTCAAGATGATTCCTCTCTCTGTATCTCCTGTAGAAATCTTGTAATATGGAGACATCATGGCTTCGATCAATCCTCTCTACTCCTTTTTTTGAGCGCTTTTGCTGCAGCGAACACATATTCCATAAAACCAGGAAGTATGTTCATCAGCCTAGATGCACCAGAACCTTATAAGAATGAAGTTGGATTGAGAGAAAACAGGATGTGATCATGGAGTATCTATCCCCTGGTAATATGAGCTTAAAGTTTTAGGTCAAAGAGCACCTTAATGACGGACAACAAACCCGTCTTGAATTGCAAAACGCCTCTGCCTTCACTATTCGGATCCAGATCTTGTGCCAGCGTGTACGCGTACTCGCACACTGCTCGAATTTCAAATTTTAAACGCGTAGAAACCATTAGCTTTTGGTTAATTGGGTGAAGAAGAACATTCATTCGACCGCAGGCAGAAAGTGAAAGGGTGCGTTGGTCGAAAATCAGCGTGCCACTCTACTTACGAAACGAATTCAAGCTACAATCTATCAATTTCATACGCTGTATTGGGCAGTCTTCTTGCCAGTGTTTGTTCCTCAATTTGGTTCATTTAGTACGCTCTCTCTCGAATCGGAATTAATAAGACAAATTAATCATCACATTTTATTTGCCACATCTTACTGAACTTCGATGATTCTAAAAGCCTCCTTTCATTTATCACAACAACCAGTATGAACTTGCACCTACAGATTCGTCCAACATCTCGATTATCCTTTGCAAGCTCATCAGCAGCCTGCAAAATGGAGCTGATATTCGCTTGCTGATGCAAGCTTTGAGGCACAGTAGTATTAGAGGCCGCTCCCGCTTGAGGCACCAGTACGGCTCTCCGATCCGCTTCCATCTTCGCCCTATAAACTAGAGTCTCCCATCGGTTGAGTATTCTTTTGGAGATCCGCTGGGGCTCTCGCGATCGCGTCGACATAGCGAAGGCTATTTACTTCAAATTTTCCGTGACATGTGCAGAATCCAGCTAATGTCTGCACGAGAACCATGAATCTGAGTAAGACTATGACAGTAGCATCGAACTGGTCACATAGAGCGACCTGGACAAGCCATAAGCGAAAATCCGATACGATTAACGCCAAGGTACGAACTCCAAAGAACTTTGCTCGGCATATTGCCACCACATTCAAAATTAATTCGACCATCGAAACAAACATAGGCATTCATCAGAAACCTGGTGCGAATTTATTTTGATTCGTTGCCAAATATTCTAGATAGCGTGTTGAGGATACTGGTGACGGAGGGTAACAGATTACAAGCACTGGAAAGAAAATCGATTTTCTGACTACTGAAAGTGTATGAAATGAGAATAATTCTCTCTGGTAGAACCACGAAAATACGAATTTAATCAGGCAACAATATGATTCAACCATTCAATGACCACATAGTACAGAAACTGATCGATCGATTCAGCGGTGAACACAAACAACTAACCGCAGATAATCTAGAGCGAGATTAGCGGGGAATTGAAAGCTCCATTCCAGCACAGGCACCTCCACTAGAAAAAACCAAAACTCAACAGAAAAAGGAATGATTCGGAAGCAGTTCCGAGAAAAAGGGGAACCAAAGCCAGTCAACACATGACAAAACTGCGCAAGACTGAACGACGGAGAGGCAAAATGAGACGAGCGAGAAAGCGCGGGTAGGGAGACATACACGGGAGGCCGAGGCGAGCACACCGCGCGCATTGACAGAAGCGGCGATGGCAATGTGGGAGCTTGAGGGAATTGCATCACCATGAAAAAAGAGGAATGCGCCTCGTCGCAGAGTGTGTTTCTCCCTCCTCGCACACACAAACAAGCCTCCGCTTTTGTCCTCACAGTCCCTTTCGTTCCTCTGTGCGAGCTACCACGCTCTGGGAACGGTTCCCAATTTCAAACGTCGTTCTCCTTGTGCGCATCCGTTCCCTGGGGTTGTTCCCCAGGCCCTGCAAGGATGGGGGGACCCATTCGGCGGAGAAGGGTCTGTGTCAGCGTGCTGCCTGCTTGCCCCCTGAACTGGCCCGTTCCCGTGCACGCTTCAACCGGCATTTGAATTGCTTTGAATCCGTGTATTTTGCATCGTATTGTATCTGTATCAATTACAGTCCCTTCATTCTACTCTTTAGTGCCACGGCCTCTGTTCAGTAAAGAAAGTATGAGTAACTAAATTATGGCACATTTATTCACTTCACAAAATTATACCGGTAATACGAAATCCAATAACTAAAACCTCCCTGAAAAATATCTATAAAGACTTTTGTCTTTCCCCCATATCAATGGAAAGTCACAAAACTTTAGGTGTTCACCACTGTTTTTTTATTGTTATTGTTACACACACGCACATGTGTATGTATGTACAAGGTTTTTTCCTTTTTTTCCCGTTTTAGTGTTGAAAAGTTGCTACTTAAATAAGTTTAGTTCCTGATTATACATTAGGTTTCAGAAATTATTCAAAGATTGTTTCTTCACTTAACTCTCTAAAATAAGGCATGGACATTAATATCTATTCAAAATGTAAATGTTTTGAGTAGCTTTACACGAAGCATCAAAACACATGCATTCAATCTGTTACTTTAAGATACATTACGATTCATACTTTATACACACACACACACTTTATTGATACTGAATTGAATTAAATGAACAAGTTGTTTGAATTTGTTACGGCACCAGTTTGAATAATACCCTTCTTTCGATCAAAATTATATTAGAATGCAATACAATTTTTTATAGTAAACACGTATTGTTAAATAAAATACATAAAATACATAAAATAATAATAATATCCATTAATAATAACAGGTGTATATAATATGCAATTATAAAAAGGCGATTTTGACCATTTTTTTTTTCTCAACAACATAATAGTAAAAAGGCAAAAATCAAATAACAATGTTATGATGCAATTACTCCACTGTGCAACCAAGGTTACTAATTTTATTACTTTTACATTTACTTTATTTCATCAAGCTATGCATTTAGTTGTGGTTGTTTGGTGATGTGTGCAACATTGATGATGAAGTTGTCAAACTCTTAAAATAATTTAGTGATATTGCCACACAAAGTGTTACAACGAAATAAGTGTCTAATGATCTGAGTTAATTTTTTTGAAAAGAGAAAATACTACTTTGATACTAGGTCTATTTCTGAAAATTGTGTAGTTTGGAAGCCTGTTAAATAAAATTAATTAATGGTTTGTGTTTAGTGACTTGTCTGTTCCACCAAGCTGGTCAGCTGAAATGGCCTGCTCCCTGTCCCCCAACTGTTCGATCCATGACCTGCAGCTTTGCTCGGTCATGTCAACTGCATTCGCAGTGCCAGAGCTCTCACTGATCTCATTAGTATTTTCTCATTCTTTGCAGATATTGATTCCAGTGTGGCAGGTTTTGTCGTTCGTAGGCGTGTGTGTGTCGAGCTCAGACTGTTTCAAAGCGTGGAATAGGTTTTCGGCGCAAGGAGGTGGGGCTCTGGCGGAATCCGGGGTGGATTTGGAATTAGGGGTCCGTGTCTGCCGCATTGGATTTCGTCTCGCACGCTGTGCTGGCTCTGGGATTTTGGGTTAGTAATTAGGTCGTGAAGTGGCGTAAGCAATCCGTCGGCACCATGTGGGGGAGAAGTGGGCAGGACAAGCTTATGGACCAGATCTTTCAATTGAAGTTTACGTCGAAGAGCCTAGTGCGGGCGGCTAAGAAATGTGAGAAGGATGAGAAGAGCGAGAAATTGAAAGTGAAGAAAGCGATAGAGAAGGGCAACATGGATGGTGCCCGGATTTATGCCCAAAACGCCATCAGGAAGCACAACGAACAGCTCAATTATTTGCGACTCTCTTCCCGGCTCGATGCCGTTGTTGCCCAACTCGGAACGCAAAGTAAGTTGCAGACCGTGGCCAAATCCATGGCCGGGATTGTGAAGTCACTCGATAGTGCTCTCGCTGTTGGCAATATGGAGAAGATTTCTCAAACGATGGACCAGTTTGAGAAAACTTTTATGAATATGGAGGTGCAATCTGAGTTTATTGAAACCGCCATGGCCGGTAGCACGAGCTTGTCGACCCCCGAAGACGATGTGAACTCTCTTCTACACCAAGTCGCTGACGACTACGGTCTCGAGGTTTCTGTCAATCTTCCACAGGCAGGTGCGACGGCCATACCCGTCAAGGAGACCCCAACGGTAAATGTTGAAGATGATTTGAGCCGAAGGTTGGCAGAGCTCAAAAGTAGGGGTTAACATGCTTCAGTTATCTCTCTCTCTCTCCATCTCGCTCTCGCTCTTAGTTAATACAAATGCGAGATGCTCATTCGATTACAAATCGTGATATCTTTCCTTTATTTCCACGCGTTCCAGGTTTGATTATGATTTGAATAGAAATTTAGAGTCGTGAAGCTGATTTCAATCAATAGATTATGTCGCTGAGAAAGATGCTCATTTGCAGGGCCAGTTACATTCTGGTCCTTCTAAGGTCAAGAGTTTTGGTCGAGCTTGGATGGTTGCAGAGATACTGATCGAGGAAGAGGCTATTGGGTCCATGATTCAGCCCGGACTTTGTATAATGTATCAGCTTAGATCAAAAGGTTTACTGTAATATGCTGATCCCTAAAAACTAATTTGATTAGTTTGGTTTCAAATTTATGTTTATTCTCGACGACGAGCCGTTGGTGCAGTCTGCTATTTTCCTTACTCCGTGAAGCACATTGTGAATGGCTTGATGAAGCATTGGTGCATTTTTCGTGTAGGATCTTCTGCTTAGTGATCAGGTAGCATGAGTTGGTTAGTCATAATTTAATCTGTACACGTGATGAGGGTTACACTACAGTATTGCCGTCGTGAGTTGTCGGTATCTAGCATTCTGTGATGATCTGAATGCTTGGAAAACGGAATTAGAATTACCTTCACATCTGTGCCATCGATTTTCCAATGGTGATGCAATGGCTTTCGTGACAACTGATCTTTTATGGATTGCAGCCAATACGCACCCTCACATTCTCAGGCGGGAAAAGAGTAAGCACGTCAATGGAATAGTGGGTAATGCTGATCTTGAAGTGCTGAATTCTAGTGTCCGATTCCTGTTTCCTCTCTGCTACAGGTATTCATTGACCGTTAAGCAGTCTAGACCGGCTTAGGTGCTACAATTTTAGCTTTGACTAAAAGCCGGTGCTGTTGATTTCTAAGACGGTAAAATTATTTCGTAAAAGGATGAATTCTATAATAAGGCGGTGACACTGCACGTTACAGTTTTCTATTCTGAACATTACGTATTACATTCAACGCCACAAGCATTACGAGGTTGTAGAAGATCTCAGGTATACATAAAGTAGAATACTAATTCATCTGTTGGAAAAGCCAATCTCTTAGAACCTTACAGCGAGCGTGCGTCAGGGATCATTTCTTCAAGTATATAGTTGTTCAAATGTAAAAAACCATGAAGGTATTCTTGCATAATAGGTTAGTTTCGATGAAGGTTAAATTTTTGTTCAGGCTGAAGTAAAATAGCCAACTGAATTGTGTGTTTTAAATACAATATTTGTTTGTACAGAATCGGAAAAATTCAGTTATCCTTTTATAAAGCTTTAACAGGCATTAGTCTTTGTAAATTGTGTTTGTGTAGTGGTTTATTTTATTTGTTTATTTTAGCCATTTTGCATTTCAATGTGTTGTAGGCTCGTACACGTATTTGTGCATTGCAATTATTTAGGAATGATTGCAAGTTTCTGTAGAACCAGACTAATGTAATTACACTAATCATCCTGATTTGGTGCATGTTATATATTTTTTTAATATATAAAATGTTAAACACATGTACAGATATTTTATTTTTAAAATTAATGACTTTTGAAATTAATCTAATAGATAGAAAAAAGTATAATCCAAGATAAATTAATCTTGGATTTGGAATCATGTGAATCTGTGTAATGTTGATGAATATATGTATCATTAATGAATTATCTCAGGTTTTCTAATGTACAGTAGAGAGTGTCGAAAGCATTCTAAGGAGTTTAAAGACTTTGGAAACTTTGAATAACATGGTAGATTTTTTAAAAACATTGAAAAAAAATACAATGGTAATTAAAACTTGGAAATAGAAAAGAAGAAGAAAAAAGAGTGGACAACTGGCAGTAAGATAATAATGGAATACAATGGTTACAAAAAACAATGTAGAAATATGTAACATTTTTATTGGAAGTAATTGTTGCTTCTTAAATAAATACAAGGATACATAGTGATATTAAATGGCATGCTTAACATACAAAGCCAAAATAACATATATCTACAAAAC
The DNA here is from genome assembly GCF_059467195.1 of Physcomitrium patens. Taxonomy (NCBI): domain Eukaryota; kingdom Viridiplantae; phylum Streptophyta; class Bryopsida; order Funariales; family Funariaceae; genus Physcomitrium; species Physcomitrium patens. The sequence goes on along the minus strand of NC_143419.1, from coordinate 14,640,379 downwards.
TCATTTTAAAAAAATAAATAAATGTAATAATCTTAGCAACCAACATTAACAAAATAAAGGTATTCACAATGCAAACATTGTGAATTATTGATAAAAACACAATAATAACAACATCACAAGTTAGCAAATAAAATAAAACTTGTGGAAGATGAAATCGAATATGTTACATCTACACTAGGGACAATTATGTTTATTACGTTCTGCTATAATATAGATTTTTTGTGAAAGCATGGAGTGTAATGCTGATTTTCCATAAAATAATACCACTTACATAAATACTGTATTGTGAATTATTGATAAAAACACAATAATAACAACATCACAAGTTAGCAAATAAAATAAAGCACATATCATTAGAAAGCATAACATTGATACTTGATACTTGGTATTATTGTTATCATTGATAATTGGCATTAATACTAATATTTGATACTTGGTACTCTTCTTCATGCATTAACACTCCTACTTTTAACTTTTCTATACCGAACATGTCAAGACGTAAACAAGAATGAGAATTGTTACATTTTGTTTAAAAATATAACATTTTGCAATTTAATTTATATTCATTCCCACCTTGCATTTTATACTTAGAACATTTCTAAAAGTTAACCCCACTGAAAATATTTTCAAAACATTCAAGACAAATTTGGTATAATCTAGTTGTGTTTTCCATGTTTAGTAAAAGCGTCAGTGCACAGAAGCAAGGGCTGTGGTCGTTTGCCGAACGGCCACGGAAATTTATTTCCGTGAACCTCGTTGCCTGATGCCACGGAAGCATATTCCGAAGAGGACAAGTCCAGTTTCCCAAATATGCTTCTGAAAACTGCCCACGGTAATAGACGCCTTACCAAAATCGCGCGGCGGAACATGAAAGTTTAGGTGGTTTAGGGTAACTCGATTAGGGTTTGCGGGGGGTAAGGACTCGCGACTGCTAGTTGGACGTTCCTTCTATACCTCTGTTGTCTCGGCACAGCTCACGCACGAGCTCTCCGAGTGAGGTTTGAATGACCTCTACTCACGATTGACTGAATACCATTCAGGTGTTAGTCTCTCAAACCAACAGTTATCACTCCATCGCCTCAATTTCGCCTAGTCTTTGTGGAGCTGTACCGTCGCAAAGAGGGTCGCATTTTTAGGGGTGTTACTGTTGTTGTAGTTTTTATTCTCTTGGTACTGAACATTTCGGAGAACTTGGTCGTATAATTCCTCTTGTTTGGAGACCGGGCAAATTACCTTGAAACGAGGACTTGTGCTGTTGTGAAAGCGGAGCTGATAAGCCGACATTGTGGGTGTCTCGCCGAAGTGTTTTGTGGAAACAGAGATTTTGTCTTGAGAATTTACTTCGGTGAGAATGCCGGGACCTGTAGCTATGGAGAACGGCCAGTTGACTGTGGAGAATGGGAAGAAGAGTAAGAAGGTGAAGGTTACCGAGTCGGTGGGTGAGGAGATTGAGGTGACTGCGTCGCCGCCGCTGCCCGAGTCAGAGAAAAAGAAGAAAAAAAAAGAGAAGAAGGTGAGTTCGGACAGTGCGGAGGGGTCTGCTGAGGCGGAAAATGGTCACGCTGGAGAACCCGAAGTGGTGAAGGTTTCGAAGAAGAAGAGAGCCAAGTCTCCCGAGGATGACGGCGCTGCAGCTAAGAAGATCCAAAAAGTGGTAGAGAATGGCGGCAAAGAGGTTGGTGCTGCTGTCGACCCGATGGCGGTGTCGAATTTTAACATCGGGAAGGCGCTGCGGGACAAGTTGAAAGCTAAGGGCATTGAGTCGCTTTTCCCAATCCAGGCTCAGACCTTTGAAGCTGTCTTCGACGGGAATGACATGGTTGGTCGGGCACGTACAGGACAGGTACTGGTCCAACCACTCATTTCTTCTATACCCATATGTGGCTGATTGACGTTCTCTTTCAATTTCGTCTGTTAATTGTTTTTTGTCATGCTTATTTTTTCTCGCATAATACGACTCGGTGTGATTCTGGTTTTCATTTCGATGAATTAGGATACCTATTTTCTAGTACTGAACGAGTAAATTGGACTTTAGAGTAGTTCATGAAGTAATGTTACTACTTTTGTTTTATACCGCTGACTCCAGTAATTTATCATCTGGCTGTTAATTTTCATGCTTACTATATATTTATAGCTCAGTAAAGTTGAACGTCCTAGGAATGGTTACTGTTTCGTGACAAAACATTGCATTAAATGTGTGCCGGACATTGTTCTGTGAATTTCAGGGTAAAACCTTGGCATTTGTGCTACCCGTTTTAGAATCTTTGAGCCAGAGTGGCTACACTAAGAATCTCCAAAGAGGTCGTGCTGCAGCTGTCATCGTTCTTGCTCCAACCCGCGAACTCGCTAAACAAGTACGAACACTCTGACGTGAATCCCTTGCTGTATACATTGCCTTACAATCGGTTCAAGTAACCCCTTTCTGTCTTTGTTACTTTATATTGGCTTGGTTTCGAGTCTTTTCTACAACTCAGTTTGTGCTAAATATTATTCGTATCGTGTAGGTGCATGCGGACTTTGAGACTTATGGTAGCGCTGTCGGATTGAGCACCGTTTGTGTTTATGGTGGAGCACCTTATGGTCCTCAAGAGAACGCATTAAGGAGGGGTGTTGATATTGTGGTGGGCACACCAGGGAGGATCAAGGTATCTCACAGTTTTTTCGTCCTTTTCATCAGTGCCTAAGTAATGTCTTCTTAATGTTTGCAAATAACTGCATTCATTTTACATAGCATTTCGGCCTAGGCTGACACACTCTCAACTGCTGCAGGATCACTTCGAGAGGGGCACTTTGAACTTGAAATCTTTAAAGTTCCGCATTCTCGACGAAGCCGATGAGATGCTTAACATGGGATTTGTGGATGATGTGGAGACTATTCTTGGTATGTTTGTATAAAGTCTCAACTCTATTTCGTGGTTGGTAGATGCTAATGTCAGTTTTCTACTTTGAGTGTGTGCATGCGTGCACATGATTCTATATCTTGATTTAAAGACATCGATGCCTTTGCAGGCGGTGTTGATGATCCCTCAAAGGTGCAAACTCTACTGTTCAGTGCGACACTACCCACTTGGGTTCAACAGGTGTGGTCCTTCTCCTCTTCGCCATATTTTTTCTTTTGTAGTCTCACTCCTTTCTTACATGTTCGGTGGTCATTTACTAGAGATAGTTGTTATTTTTATGTCATACATTGTGTTAATGCCGACCTAGAATTCTTTTTGTCGCCTAGGTCATATATGCTAAATCTGTTCACCTTTACTTTGTATTTCAGATCGCTCGGAAGTTTTTGAAGGCTACAAGGAAAACTGTCGATCTAGTTGGTGACGAGAAAATGAAGGCTAGTAACAGTGTGAGACATTTATTACTTCCGGGCCACTATTCAATGCGAACCCAGCTTGTGCAAGATGTGATTAGCTGTTACGGCAGTGGAGGCCGCATTATCGTCTTTACAGAGACAAAGAACGACGCCTCAGAACTCGCAGGAGCTCTGAAGAGTGGTACTGCACGAGCTCTGCATGGTGATATTCCTCAGAATCAGCGAGAAGTTACCCTTCAAGGATTTCGCACAGGAAAGTTTAGTGTACTTGTTGCAACTGATGTTGCTGCCAGAGGGTTGGACATAAACGATGTGCAACTGGTGATTCAGGTATTTGATTCGTCTCATTCGATGACTGATTTTGCTTGCGTCTAACCTCACCTATTGGAGATTCAACACTGGCCGTTAAATCTATATGCTGTGTTTCTTCTGCAGTGTGAGCCTCCTCGTGACGCAGAAACCTACATTCACCGGTCTGGGCGTACGGGAAGAGCTGGAAATACTGGTGTTTCTGTGTTGTTTTTTGACCGGAAGAAAGAGTATATGGTTCCTCAGATCGAACGGAAGGCAGGATTTAAGTTTGAGCGAATTGCTGCCCCTCAACCCCTGGACATCGCCAAGGCTAGCGGCAACACGGCGACAGATAGCGTGCTCGCTGTATCTGATACTGTGGTGCCCTTATTTCGTCAAGCAGCTAAGGATCTTGTGGAGAGCAGTGGTTTGCCCATTCTGGACATCCTTGCCAAGGCCATTGCTAAAATTTCAGGTCAAACAGAGTTAAAGAGAAGATCTTTGCTTACTTCGCATGACGATTCTACCACCTTAATCCTCAAGGCAAATACATCAATGTATTCTCCTACATATGCATTCAATTGTCTACGAAAGTTCTTGCCTGAAACCATTATCAACGAAGTTAGGCGCATGAATCTTACTGTTGACGGGAAGGGAGCAGTGTTTGACGTTCCGTCGAAAAATGTGGACGAGTTTATAGCTGAACAAGAAGGTGAAAACTTCACAGTCGAAGTCTTGGACGCTTTACCTGAGTTGCAAGTGAAGCCTGACCGCAGTGGTGGTGAAGACCGAAGTTTTGGTGGAAGAGGTGGTAGAGGTGGAAGAGGCTTTGGAGGAAGGGGTGGTGGTTATGGTGGTAGTCGAGGTGGAAGCAGAGGTGGAGGTGGCGGTGGTCGTTTCAACCGTCGTTGATGACGTCTACTTCTGTTGGCCTTCATTAAGAGGCTCTGTAAGTTAAGCTAATGTTTCTACCTTCCGAACACCTGAGTAGTCCAGAGCTTCAACAAAGTATCACCACCATTTTCGCAGATGGGATCTTGTAGACTAGTGTCATTTAGGTGAAGGAGACGATTACATCAGGTGCTTGGATACGGCATTTGAGTTGTGGCAATTTCCAACCTAGCTCGTATCCGCTCAGTGTCTGCCAAGTGCATATCTATTGGCGAATTATTATTGGACATTGAATTGAATACAAATTGATGCAATAATGGAAGAGAATAGGCACGTTATCCTCTTTCTAGACTTTATCATGCCCCGACCAATTGATATAATTATTGATTTTTGGCACGAGTAATCTGGTTCTCTTTTGTCTGTGTAGTTGGCATTATTATGGTATTTTTAGTGCCTCAAATAAGTCGTGCAATTAACCTTTCACTTACAAATCATAGTCACGATTCACATGAATCAACGGAATTGATTTTATGAAAAGTATTACGGTTTGTATGTGACTCAAACATGGAAGGTAAAGCCTGGTCATACTAGTTTCATTAGAATCCACTAGTAGATGGGAACAATCAATCGGCGGTGGCCATGGAGGCCTACAAAATTGTACTGTATATCTAAGTAACGAATGTGAACAAAGCAATCAACATAGCTGCTGAAAAGATCATTGTAGTGACAAAAGTTGATTAGCACAGACGAGTGACTTAACTCAGTACGTTTGCGTCGATTTAAAAGCAGGAAATGAGAAGTGATTATCATTCATCAAAACATGTACACTTATTTCCATGCGTATTTTAATCACCACCTTTGTAAACAAATATAATTACATAGAAATTCAAAACCCTTAATTTATCTCAAAATGTGGAATATTGAGACATGAGCCTCTTATCCTCATTATGGAAATACTAGCTCATCTAATCTTTAACGCAGCTTCTCTTCAAGCATGAGCCAAGGCTTTGATCACATCTACCGGCAAAAATTCTGCCAACCGTCTTGAATGGTTCTCAAGCGTAGTTTATGCGGGTGTCGGCCAGTTACCAATCTCCAAACCATTCCCTGCAACCAATATTTGTCCTAGTTGCAGTTAGTTCGATTCTATTATAATATTGCCTCAAAATCGCTGTGGGAATTTTGAGCGTTTTAGTAGGGTAAATCGGGCAGAAGGCATACCCTCATTTTGTGATTGGGTGGGTCCCAGAAAATCAATCCCTCCTCATGCTAACAGAATCTAAATAGATGCATCATAGGTATATTGGGGTCTACTATCAGTAAATCTTCAAAGGAAACAACAGATGATTTCGAGTTCGGTTTTATCATAGAAAATGGGATTTCCTGAACCAGAACACCGAAACGATGATCCCCTCAGGTCCCAAGGGCAGATCGATTGAAACACATAATATTATTGTATTCTTTCCGCAAGTGCTACGACTTAGTGAGTTGCATCAGCGGGAAAGGTTTTTCCTAAGAAGGGAACCTGGAGCTTACCATCAGGATCAAAGAAGAAACATTGCTTAACTTTGCCTCCTTGCTGAGTCTTCTCAAAGTATTTAATATCTTTTGCCTACGCTAAAAGGACAACTTGTTACAAATGAAACAACACAACACAAAATATCCTGCAACCTTCAGCACCGTAAAAATCTTCATTGTGGCAACCTCAGTTTTAAGAACGAGCGACAAAACGATCTGTCCAGTTAAATTTATTAAATCTTTACATTGTCACATACAGAGGCAAGGGCAAACCGTGGAAGTCTAAATACCTTCAGGGTATTGATGGCAGCATCGTAATCAGATACTCGGAAAGACAAGTGAGGTCCCCGCCATAAAGCAGAAACATCAGCGCTGCATTAGACAAAGAAGTCATTGATTAAAACTTGAGTAGGTATTCCAATTTATATAAAATGGTACCAGAAATAAATGAATTCTGTGGTCACAATCTAGCATTTGTAATTAGAAACACCCTAATCTTATACTGTAAACAAGTGAGGTTTCTTCAAAGACTCACGCACAGCACTCATAGATCAGATTAAGCAGGAAGTCACATACTTGGCGTCACTGGGTACCACAAAAGGGCTCTCTGGCAACCGCGACTTGGGATCTCTCTCCACCACATGGAGTGAATAGATTGGCGGCAAATGCAGCCATGTGACGTTGAAGTCTCCAAATGATTGAGGCGTTTCCAGTTTTTTAAATCCGAACACCTACGAATCATGAGCCAGACTTTTTGAGTTCAAGAGCTGTATCTTGTGTAGTTGGGTTAGGTCAAGATAGCAATCTAGTGACGCGTAGCACTCGACGGTTTGCAAGTGACTTGTACTCTGAACTGCTACTACAATTGGATAAATAAGCTTACCAACTCAACAATCTGGATCTCTACTCTACCTAAAAGAACGCTGATTCGATAATGGAAATTGTCGACACGAATTGTAGGTGAAGTAAAGCATAACAAAATCGCATACTTGGAGACAAGGTACCTGCTGGTAAAAATCCACCAGACGATTTACGTCAGAGGTTTCACGAGCGATGTGATGCAGGTGGACGCCCTGAAACGGCGAAACGTCTCCCATGGCTAAGTCTTCACTGTCTCGCGAGTGTTATAAACGTTAGCAAAGAGGTAAAATGAACATCACATTTCTCAGAGTCTATACAAGCTGGACGGTTTCAATATACATGCAGCGAGATGATAGCTTTTTAATAGATGACTACAAGTTCCCAAAAGTTCTACTTCACATGGGTTTAAGTTTTCCGGAAACTAACTTAAGTTTCCGGAGGGCAACAAATTCAACTAAAATGACCGATGGGAACAAAACTTAAACTTATCACCTAACTACAGGAATTGACAGATTTTTCAGCTATGCACTATGTGCTTCGCTGCAATGCTAGGACACTCAAAGGTGATTTCAACAATGACCTTTCGCGATATGATCATGAGTACCATTGAGATTCTCTCATTAGAAACTCTGAGATCATCGCTCAGCTAGCATGAAATAACAGAGTCAACTCTCACTGAAAACAACAATTTCGAATTGGTAACAACTGAAGCGTATTCTGCTTGAATTGGCCATTCAATCCAGCCTGCAATTTGAACACTACCGCAACACCTACACATCCATCCCACGTAGAGACCTAATCCAAGAAACAAGCGCGTCTCAACCAAACAGTCCATCAACCGGTTCATCAGCATCAGCGCGCAGAAGTGAAACGGATTCTTACATGTGCGTACCGAATTTCGGGTTGGTTCTTTCAAAAAACTGCTTCAATGGCACCCCACCTAATTTCGGAGTCGAAAAGCAGAACGGGGAGGACCCGACACCATGGAATGTAACAGCAAGCTTCAACCTCAAAATCGTCTTCCACAGTCGCCGAAACGCTTGCACTGACCGTGCAACTAGAAACAACTGGCGGAGTTGTAGTGGGAATCGCACACAAGGAACGAAGGTGAGCAAAGTGGTGCTGATTTCGGATTCGCCACCATCGTTGGGGAAAGAAAAAGCGAAGGAGTGGCGTGGAGGCGGGACAGAGTCGGCATTGCCGCATGCATCGTGAACGCCAAGTGGCGCTATTGTTTGCGCCACAAAATGCCAAGCCCAGCCTCCGTGATGACCGACAAATGGCCGTGCCCGATGATGGGGTCCCGTTCACACACACGGAGAAGGGCTTTCGTAGGATGGAGTGTCATTGGATGAAGTTGGACATACCGTTTTCATCCATAATCTTGGAATATCATCCTCCATCTTGTTCCTTTTGGAGGATGATAGCATGTGTGGTGCTTCTTTCTTGAATGTTTTTACATTTGATTTTAAAAGAAACAAATCTTGAGTGTGTGAGATATTGATTGGGTGATTACAAATAGTCTCTTTTCTTATTAATGTATGTATTTTCAGAAATTTTGTATTGAAATATTAAAAAACTCGCACCTACTATAATATGGTGTAGCAAAAAAAAAAAAAAAAAAAAAAAAAAACTTGAAAATATTATCTTCTCTTCTCTTTGGTTGTCTTGGTTGTTGTTGTTGTTTTTTTTTGTTTTGTTTTTTTTTTTTTTTACAAAAAATAAAATCGTTTTCTTCTGTAAGTTAATACAACAATGTGTTGTATAATTATTATATTTTTTTTACAAAAACATAAAATATAAAATATAAAACAATTGAAAAGCATAGTTTAATTAAATTGATTTTACACTTTCACTCATTTATGTACATATATAATGATACTATAAAAATATAATTCGAATATAATATTTGAAAATATAAAATAGCCGTAGGAAAGATACAGAGAACGCACTGCAAAGCTAAAAACAGAACACAATTGCGTTGTGCTGAGACAATTACCTTATTTCTTCGATGGATTCTTCAGCTCACAACAGCGCTTCCAGGCATAGCCATGAGTATCTCTCTACTCAAGAAGACATCACAAACTCTTTCACAAAGTGAAGGCGACGAAGTAGTACAGAACAGAGGATAAGTGGAGTGAGCAAAAAGCACGTGCATCACGAGATGCTCCCCTCCATAGGACGACACTACCTTTTCCAAATACATATTTTCATGATGTTCCCGTGAACACTCAACCTCGAGCTGTACCAATATTCTTCAGAACCATTCGAACAAACGTTTCAAAGTTCACTAAGAATCCCTCCGCATTTGCGGTCGGCGACACTGCAGAAGTTTCATCCACCTCTCCGATGAGGGCCGGGCACCATCAATTAGTGTAGATTCCATCGATGGCGTGGCCAGATCTCGAGCAGCGACAGCTTCGGCTTCTGCAATGCTTCCACCGTTCACCCTCACCAGAAGTTGTAGAAACTACTTTTGTGGGTTATGTTTTGTTGCTTGTGTCGAGCTGTATCGTTTGTGGGTTGTCGTCGCCTGGAAATGTTCGCAGTCTAGGCTCGGTTAAGGCAATTCGTGGCTCTTTCATTTCCTGCTGCTCTTGTCTCGAGGTGTGCTTGTGTTCGTGGATGTGAAGCAATTGGTGGGGTTTTTGAGGCGATACGCTGGAAGTTAGAGCTCTTGTGGCGTAAATAGTACTAAATATGATAAATCGACGACTGTGATGCTACCTGTGAGTCAACAGCAGTGGAGGTGGCGATAACATCTTTCTTTGTTTTGTAGTCGAAGCAGGGATGATACTACACCCTCATCTCCATGCAAGGTGAGTCTTTGAAGGTAGATCATCTCTAATCACTTCCTCCATGTTTGTGGAATGGAGGAATTTCTCGACAAACTGCTAGGAAGACGGGGACTTGGTGTTTCTGATTCTCTGCATTGCGGCAGGTTGTAGTTTAATGCTCGAGTCGTTTGGGTACTTGCTGTAGTGAAATGGCGACTGTGGTAGTCACGATCTCAATCAATAATACTCTACTCTTTGCAAACTCTCTTAACCAAATAAACCTATTGAAAATCGACCACCGAAAAACAGAATGTGTGCATTAGATGCCGAATAAACAGAGGAATAGATCATATCCTCAGCACCCTTGCTCCTGATCAAAACACAGTAAGGATTGTGATCACTAAACGTTAGTTCATGTTCTATTAGGATCGTAGACCCTTCTGGATATTGGACTGCAGAGAGGTCAATGCATTTTTATAATAGCCTTACGCAAACTTAACCGGAACAAATTGTGGAGGGCAATTAACAATCCCGAATTGATTACTGGTATTGAAATTAGATTCGTTGCAAATAGGGACGGGGGGATTTTTGGGTTAAGCTTTTGTAGGGCTAGCGTAAGAACGCGAAGAGCAGATTAACATGCTCTCTCGGTGAGAATCCAGATCTGCGACTGATGAATAGTCTCTGCTGATTTTTTTCAATTAAATCTTTTAGAGTAAAAGAACGACTTCCCACAGCTTTTTCGACCCCGACCTTTCTAATCATTTTTCTTCCCATAACATTCTGCATCAGAACCTTTTTTGTTTTTTTTTGTTTTTTGTTTTGTTTTGTTTTGTTTTTTTTTTTTTTCTCCCTTTTCCTTTGCAGTACTTTCAGTCCTTGGTGTTTTCAACCATCGCAATAATAATATTGTCGGTAAAAAGTTGTTTAATCCTCTACATCGTTTTCTTGCATGTTTCTGTTGTTTGATTGAGGAAAAAGATCCCCTCATTTTGTGTCAGTTTAGGCTAGTCAGCTATGCAGTCAGAGCGAGTAGAAAGTTGCCAATCGGTCTTATAAATTTGTTGTTACTTGTATGTGAGGATACAGTTTTCGTCTTTCAACTGCAGTCGAGAGTGGTCCCGAAAGTTATTGATACGAATAAGTTGTTTTTCTATGTACTTTTTCTTTCGAATACATGATGCGAGAATGATAGTGGCAAGGGTAATTGTATAGTGTCGATAATGGGATTTGGGCACAATCTCGCACACTTCAATGTCTGCAACAGTGAAACTCCTGATTGCTTAATGCTCCAGTCTTCTTGAGCAGGTTTAGGGTAGGGTCCTCCATGTTGAGCAAGCAGAAATCATGGTGAGGAATTGCTTGACATTCTGAGTTTATACTGTACGCATTGTTGTACCTGAACAGAGTCTCGAGAAGGTTGTCAACCAGTTTGGTTCTAGGTAGGTGCATAGACTTGGAGGATTGCAATTATGATTTCGTACTATACCGAGTTCGCATATAATACGATACAGAATCTACATACAGTTTATCATGTATGTTGTAAAACATTTACCATATATTGTGTATAATGCGATACAGAATCTATATATAGTCTGCCATGTATGTTGTAGAACATTTATCATATACCGTATACTTTGTAGAGTGTTTTCTTTGAATTTGTTTTGTATTGTTTACTTCATTCATTGTAATGTGATGCAATTTTGCATTACATTGTTTTGATAACTACATGCACTTTTAGAGTCAACCCTTTTAAGAGTATAATTGATAATTGGAGGTTGGTATGATCATGGTTTGGATTGGGAGATTATGTTGTGAATCAATATTGATTCAATTATACTATAATATTAACATTTGGTATTGTAATTCAATTAGTATATGTATTTTTGACTTGATTCTTAATTGATTAGTATTGAAGAGCATGATCTTTGAATAACAGCTATTAGTTGTTAGTTAATAATTTTTTTATTCAATATGTTAGTAATTTGAGGTATTCAAATTTGTTAATGGTTATGCAAAAAAATATATATGTTAGCTTTTTATATATTTATTAATTTACTTAAATAAATAATATTTAAAAATTTATGCCATGTCATTAGTCATTGGATTTAAAAATATGGTAAAGTAAAATCAACATTTAGATATTTTCATTGGCATGATATTACATCTTTATATCCAATCTTATATAAATTATTAGATTTAATAGTGTTATATTAAGGATTTTTACTTTTTTTTTTTACTTTTGTATATTACATGTTTTAGAATAAGAATTTAGTTTTAATATTAAATATTGGTAATTACATTACTATTATTGATGCCTTGATTTTTTTAAAATATTGAATCAAATTAAACATGAAGTGACTAGCATGGATGTGATTAGCAATGCCAAATTATATTTTTTTCTTTATGTATGATTTCTTTTAAATTATATTTGTGTTTGTTATTATTTTTTTTTCTTTGTGTAATTTTTTTGCCTCTATTATTTGGCATAGCATTATAATGGTGCACATAATATCTTTATTATTTATATATTATGTGGCATTTGATTGTTTAAATTGATATTTTATTTTGCATTAGATTTTTTCAATTAATGTGATGAAATTGGATAATATATTTAAGAATAATTATTTTTGACTTTTTAAATTTCTTCACTTTTATTGCATGTAAGTAGAACTACTAAATTGTGAAGGAGTTGTACAATATTTAAGTGAAAGAGTATTTAATTTAATTGGATGTTGCAAAAAGAATAAATTGAAATGTAGTAAGTAATTGAGATGTACATATATTTTTTGAAAGCTCAAATTAGAAGTCTTTTTTTAGAAGCAAAAGAATTGCTTATAGAATTTATAATTGAATAATTCTTCAAAGCTTTTGAGATATTTTTTCTAGTACATGTTTTGTAATTAAATAATTAAACTTTGATGCTAAGAATAATTAGACACAATATATTATATTGCTTATTGATAGTCAATGAAATTATCATACTTGTAAATCACTTCAACTCATTGACTTATATTATATTGTATTATAAGTCCTTTAGTAAAGACATAGATTATTGGTGTGCTATGCTAATATGTTATTAGGATGTAACTATGTTAATAATATATTACAATTGCATATTTGATGATTTTTACTGAGCTGATTTTTAGAAATCATTGTGATGTAGGATTAAAATTAGTTGATGTCTTAATCAAGTTTTGTGGATATTATAGGATTTATTGTGCATTTTGATTGAATTCCACACTTTATATTAATTTAATCATTATTTAAAACAACAAAGGTTGCCATACTATTATAAAATGGATTTTTTGCGAGCATCAATGGAGATTACAATGAAGGCTTCAACATCATTGAGAAAAGAAGTTTTGAATGAAAGACAATGTAAAAATTTGTTGAACAACTTTTCAAGGGGTCTTGACACAATTCAAACCATCATTGGTGATTCTTGTTGAAATGAGTTTCATGGAAGAAAAAAAGATTTATTCAAAATTGTATGCAAAATAAGAAATTTGATTGAAGAGTGTTACAATGAAGATTGGTTAAAGAGTGTAGTAATACAAATCAATAACAAAGAAGCTTTTAGAGAACTTCTTATGGATTTAGACTATTGTTTTGACACCACATGTAGTATCTCTCAATGTTATTATCTTGATAAAAAGAAAAAGACTATTGAGATGAAAAGAAGCATTTTATTTTTTCCTATATGAATTGATGAAGTTGATCAAGATATGATGGCATTGAACAAGAGGCTTGATGGTATTGTACAAAAACCATCATGTGCAAGTGAAAGTAGTAAACTTATTATCTTGTAGATCTGATAAGTGGTATCCAAAAGATTCAAGGGGGGAGAATTAGGCATTATTGTTTTTCTTGATGAATATATTAATTTTGAATATGAAATATCACCTATCCTATTAGATGAAAATGAAATAGTAAATATGTATGGAACAAAATGGTTTGGCATAGAAAGTGTAATAAAAGTTATTCCTATTTTTAATAATTTTGAAAAGTATAAAAAAGCTATTTTGAAAGAACTTAGCACCTTGGGTGGATTAAGTCATCCAAATATCATCAAGCTTTTTTGTTGCTATTTTTCTAAAGAAAAAAAAATAATTTGAATTTGTAATGGAATAAAGAAAGATAACTTTATTTAAATTTTTAAAAGTAAGAGTCTTACTTTTAATAGAAATTATAATAGATATTATGTTATAAATTATAAGTAGATTGTGTTATATGCATGACATGAAGGTAGCACATTGTGACTTAAAGCTCGATAATATTATTGTAAATTCAATGAATATCTTAGTGGTAGTTGATTTAAAATTTATACATGTAAATTGCTTGATTTTGGTATTTCAAAGATTGAAGTGAAAAACACTCCACAAGTATGCATAGGAGGAAACACTTTGGAAACCATTGGATGTATAGTACCTGAGGCTATAAAGAAGAATAGAAAATCTTTGTAAGAGGTAGATGCTTTAAAAGCCGATGTATTTAGTTTTGGCATGTTGTATAGTAAAATTATTTTGAGACAAAATCTTTTGGTGATATATACTTTTATAGTTCTTATCAAGAAATTATTAAAAGAGGTAAAAGATCCAATTTGCCAAAATCTTATCCAAAAGAATTAAAATTATTGATAGAAAATTTTTAGTTGTTAGATGCAATAAAGAGACCTACATTCCTCGAGATTCATATAAGGTTGATAATACTGAAAAAGAATTTGCATCAAGGTCCTTGAAAAAGTAGAAACCTTAAAGATGAAAAATATTCACCATGGATTGAGATTGTTTTAGAATCAAAGTATTGATGGATAAGTCTCAAAGATAATTTTTGTAATAATATACATTAATGTTTCTTCTTATTTGGATAATATTTTGCTATCTTTATTCAATATTCATGATTTATATCTCAAATTAGAAAAATTAATCCTACCATTCAAATTACAGTTGACTAAAAACAAAATAATTTATCAAATCAAATTATTAATAAGATATGTGGTTTTTTTTGTATTAAAATATAATTATAATAGATGCCATAATGTAGTATGATATGTGTTTTAAATCTTGACAGGTATATAAAGACATTAACATTTATATAAATTATGTTGACACTCAAATTTAAAAGCTTTTGAATTGATGTAGATCAATGAAGAAACTACCAAAAATTTGAAATTAATTGGTATAGAAAAGAAATTAATTGATTTGAAAAAAAAACTATAAAATATTGGTAGGTTGGGGATTATTGGAATGGGTGGAATTGACAAGTTAACATTGGCTAAGACTTGAAGTAACCATATCTCTCTCAAGTTTGAAGTAACATGCTTTATAGATGAATTAAAGGATGAAAAATGTAGGCTTCTGTTAAGGAATAAGTTAGAAGACTTGTACAAGCAACCTCAAAAGTATTCTTTGTAAGAAAGACAAGACATCTTAGAACATGTTTGAAAAACAAAGAAGATTCTTATTGTCTTAGATGATGTAAGAAGTGACAGCCAATTAGATGAACTATTGGATGTTGATAAGTTTAAAAATGATGACGGTAGTAAATTAATTACAGCTAGTTCAACTTGGAGATCTTTAAAATCATATGTATCAAAACATAGTAAAGTAGACATGAGAACCGTTGATAAAGCTGAATCTATGGAATTATTTTCTATGCATGTCTTTGCAACTAATGAACCTTGTTTAATATATTTAAAAGATATTACCAATAAGATTGTTTATGCTTGTGGTAGACTTCTATTGAGTTTGGAAGTCATGGATATATATTTGCATGGAAATCAACAATTGTGAATATGAGAGCAAACTATGTATAGATTGTTGTGAGCAAGATATGATGGAAGTGGGGATGAAAAAATTTGGAATACATTAAAAATCAGCTTTGATGATCTTAACCTTAAGGTATCTAAAAACATATAGTTAAAATCCAAAAAGATGATATTGATAAATTTTGAAATATTACCAAATACAAGGGTCTTAATCAAATGCGTGTACTTTATCTTGATAATTATAAATTTTTGGAATCTTTTCCAAATGAGTCATTCAAACCATTACCATTGATAGATCTACACTTAAAAAATTATACAAAGTTAAAAGAATTAACAACCAACTTATATAATATGACATTCTTGGTTGCCATTCACCTTAAAATTGTCTCATATTAGAAATACTACCTAAAGAATGAAAAAATTTTAATGCCTTGGAAGAACTAAAAATTATTAAGTGTACTAATTTGAAGATAATATCAAATGGAATTGAAAACTTGACATATTTAAAAAAAAATTGAATATGGAAATGTGAGACTTTAGAAGAGTTTCTAAGAGGATTACTAAATTTAATTTTATTTTAAGAATTAATTTTTTAACAATGTACAAAATTAAAAAGGTTACGAGAAGGATTTAGAAGCATAACTTGTTTGAAGAAATTAGACATATAGGAGTGTGAGGCTTTGGAGGAGTTTCCAAGTAGATTATCAAATTTAATTTTATTGAAGGATTTTTTTTTTATTGTATAAAAAATTGAAAAAATTGCCAAAAGGATTTAGAAGCTTGACATGTTTGAAGAAACTATACATGTGGGAGTGTGAGGCTTTAGAGGAATTTCCAAGTAGATTGCCAAATTTGATTACATTAGAAGAATTAAATTTCTTAAATTGTAGAAATTTAAAGAAGTTACTAGAAGGATTTGGAAGCTTGATATATTTGAAGAAACTATTTATGAGGGATTATAAGGCTTTGGAGGAATTTCTAAGTAGATTGCCAAATTTGGTTACATTAAAGGAATTTATTTTCTCATAATGTAAAAAATTAAAAAGGTTACAAGAAGGATTTGGAAGTTAGACATGTCTAAGGAAATTATATATGTGAGACTATGAGGCTTTAGAAGATTTTCTAAGTAGATTGCCAAATTTAATTACATTAGAAGAATTAGATTTTTCAAACTGTAGAAATTTGAAGAATTTGCTAGAAGGATTTAGAAGCTTGATATATTTGAAGGAACTATTTATGAGAGAATGTGAGGCTTTAGAGGAGTTTCTAAATAGATTGCCAAATTTGATTTCATTGGAAGAATTGATTTTCTCACATTATAAAAAATTAAAGAAGTTGCTAAAAGGATTTAGAAGCTTGACATGTTTGAAGAAACTATACATGTGGGACTATAAGGCTTTAGAAGAGATTCCAAGTGGATTGCCAAATTTGATTGCATTAAAAGAATTGGATTTTTTAAATTGTAGAAATTTGAAGAAGTTGCTAGAAGAATCTATAAGCTTGACGTATTTGAAGAAACTATTTATGATGGAATGTGAGGCTTTGGAGGAGTTTCTAAGTAGACTGCCAAATTTGATTGCATTGGAGGAATTAATTTTCTCATGTTGTATAAAATTAAAGAAGTTGCCAAAAAGATTTAGAAGCTTAATATGTTTGAAGAAACTATTAATGAGGGAATGTGAGGCTTTGGATGAGTTTTTAAGTGGATTGCCAAATTTGGTTATATTGAAAGAATTAAAATTTATAAAGTATAAAATTTAAAGAAGCTACTAGAAGGATTTGAAAGCTTGTCATGTTTGAAGAAACTATACATATAAGACTGTGAGGCTTTAGAGGAGTTTCTAAGTGGATTGCTAAATTTGAATTCATTAGAAGAATTATATTTTGTAAAGTGTAGAAATTTGAAGATGTTGCTAGAAGGATTTGGAAGCTTAACATATTTGAAGAAACTATTTATTAATGAATGTAAGGCTTTAGAAGAGTTTCCAAGTGGATTATCAAATTTGGTTGTATTGGAGGACTTGATTTTTTTAGAATATAAAAAATTGAAGAAGTAGCCAGAAGGATTTGAAAGCTTGACATGTTTGAAGAAACTATTTATGAAGGAATATGAGGCTTTGGACGAATTTTCAAGTAGATTGCCAAATTTGGTAGCATTAGATGAATTGATTTTTTTTTACAATGCACAAAATTAAAAAGATTTCTAGAGGGATTTCGAAGCTTAACATGTTTGAAGAAGCTATATATATATATATATATATATATATATATATAAACTATGAGACTTTGGATGAATTTCTAAGTAGATTGTTAAATTTGATTGCATTGGAAGAATTAATTTTTTCAAAGTATAAAAATTTGAAGAAGTTGCCAGAAGGATTTGGAAGCTTGACATATTTGAAGAAACTATTTATGAAGGAATATGAGACTTTGGAGGAGTTTTGAAGTGGATTACCAAATTTGGTTATATTAAAATAGTTAGATTTTTTAAAGTACAAAAATTTAAAGAAGCTGCCAAAAGAATTTGGAAGCTTGACATATTTGAAGAAAATATATATGTGGAATTGTGAGGCTTTTGAAGAGTTTTCAAGTAGATTAACAAATTTGGTTGTATTGGAGGAATTGGTTTTTTGACAATGTATAAAATTAAAATGATTGCCAAAGAATTTAGAAGCTTGACATGTTTAAAGAAACTATTTATGAGGGAATGTGAGGCTTTGGAGGAGTATCTAAGTGGATTGCCAAATTTAATTATATTGGAAGAATTAAATTTTGTAAAGTGTAGAAATTTGAAGAAGTTGCTAGAAGGATTTAGAAGCTTGATATGTTTGAAGAAACTAAACATGTAGGACTATGAGGCTTTGGAAGAGATTTCAAATAGATTGCCAAATTTCATTGCATTAGAAGAATTGATTTTTTCATAATGTACAAAATCAAAGAAGTTAATAGAAGGATTTAAAAACTTGACATGTTTAAAGATACTAGGCATGAATGAATGCAAGGCTTTGGAAAAATTTCCAATTAGATTCTCAAATTTGGTTGTATTGGAAGAATTAATTTTTTCAAAGTTCAAAAATTTGAAGAAGTTGTTAGAAGGATTTGGAAACTTAACATGTTTAAAGAAACTTTTCATAAATGAATGTGAGGCTTTGGAAGAGTTTTCAAATAGATTGCCAACTTTTGTTGTATTAGAAGAATTTAATTTCTCAAAGTATAGAAATTTGAAGAAGTTATCAAAAGGGTTTGAAAGCTTGATATTTTTAAAGAAACTTTGCATAAATAAATTTGAGGCTTTAGAAGAGTTTTATAATAGATTACTTAATTTGGCTACATAAAATAAATTAAAATTTTTAGAATGAAAAAATTTGAAGAAGGTGCCTTATAGGTTTGGTAGTTTGATAGTTCTTAAAAAATTATATATATTAGAATGTGAGGCTTTAGACGAATTTTCAAATAGATTTAGAATTGGATTGAAGAGTGTGATTATTTTTAGGAACAATGTATTTTCATCATTAGATGATTATTGAAGTTTTGTTTCAAATTTGGAGGTTTTATTAAGTAAGGTTTAATTATAGATTTAATAATAAGAATATTCAAAATAGTTTTTAAATAGATTGTATAGGAGGTATTTGAATTCTTTGGTTATTAGAAATCAAAGAAATTATCTATAGAAGTTAGATACTTGACATATTTGACAAAGCTAGGTAGATAAAGATTAATGATCTTCAAGGAGTTTCAAAGTAGATTTAGAGCTTTAGTTACATTAGAATGGTTAAAGTTTCTTTATATTCATATTATTGATGAAGATATTCGAAGGATATAAAAATATTTTATATTTTAAAAAAATAGACATGTCAAAATGTCAAAATATTATACATTTTTAAGTATATTTATATATTTAATTATATTAAAATAAATAAAATTTACTAAGTATAGATTTTTTTTTGAAAAAAAAACCTAGAGCTTGACATTTATAAAGATTTGATATATCAAAAAATATCATATTCTTAAATATTTTTTAATTAGATTTTAAAATATTTTTCTTCATAGTGATTAAAAAGAAGAGCTCATTTTAGATAAGATAGATCTATATAAAGAATTTTTTATGCAATAAAAATTATTTTCTAAATCAAATATGATATATTATGCTTTTGCATTATTATCTTTTGTACTTTTAATAAATATTTAAGCATAAGTTATGTTGGTATATTTTTTTATTTTTCTTTTTATGGTTTCTATCGTAACTTAAGATATTAGTTTTAAGTTAATAGTTTAATATCTCATACATGTTATATTACCATTTTTTAGATTCAGAATTTTTTATTAAAATCTAATTAATTTGATCATATTTTTTAAAATTTATCAAATAATATGGCCTTTCATAGATATTAATATAACTAATTTGATTGACATATAATTTATAATAGTTAAATTAAGTAAAAAGAAGAAAAATAAAATTTAAATGTGAATTATTAACTTCATGTTTATCACAAAGATTATAATCTCTTAAATTCAACAATAAGTTTAAAAAAGAAAATACTCCATAAGTATGTAGACTTCATTTAGACCTATGCTAAATCAAATAAATAAAATATGGATTAATAAGATTTATACGAGATATCTTTAGTTTATACTAACTTACTATTATTTTTAAATTATTATTTTTTAATTACAAAATAATTTTATGAAATTTCATAGTTTATATATATATATATATATATATATATATATATATATATATGTATTGCTAAAACTTGTTTAGAAGGTATAGAAGTCCTAATAAGCATATTTTTAATATCAACTATTATTTCTAATTATATTTTATTATAATACTACCAATAATTCTATATAATTCTAAATACATACAATTTATAAAGCCTATTTGTAGGATTAAAGAATTAAAATAAACTTAAATTAACCACAATCAATAGTTACCACAATGAATGAATATTATCCTTATTATATATGTATTTTCTATCATAAATCTCTAAAAATAAAAAATAGTTTATGTCAAAATTCTCCTTGAAAAATTCACTTTTTTTTAAGATATTTTTTAAATCCTAAATTGTAAAGTCAAATCTTACATATTTGCAAATTTAAAGACTTTTAGACCATTATAAATTCATAGTTAGAATTACAAACATCAAAAATTTGCTACTTATCTTTTCAAATCTTTGAAAAACAAATATCAAAGTAATCTAGCATACTTATATAATCTCAAACCTTTAAATCTTAAATCCGAATTATTTAGCACTAATATTATTTTATATTAAAAATAAAAACATAAAGATCTTAAACTTCACATATAACATGCAATATTCATCAAAATCAGCAAAATATTATGCTTCAAGGATTTTTGGAAACATTTAGTGTACTTGTTGGAACTGATATTGCTGCCAAAGAGTTGGATGTAAATGATGTACATTTAGTAATTTAGATATTTGATTTCTCTTATTTGATAAATATCATTTTTTCTTATTTCAAACCTTATCTATTAGAGATTCAACACTAGCCGTTTAATCAATATGTCGTGTTTCTTTTACAATGTGAATCTCCTTATCATGCAAAAACCTACATTCATTAGTCTATTCAGACATAAAGTGTTGAAATTATTGATGTTTCTATAATTTGTTTTTATCAAAAGGAAAATTATATGGTTCCTGAAATCAAAAGAAGGTAAGATTTAAGTTTGAAAAAATTGCTACCTCTTAATTCTTAAACATTACTAAGACAAGGAGCAATATCACAATAAATAATATGCTTGTTATGTCTAATACTAAGGTGCCTTTATTTTGTCAAGTAGGTAAGGATTTTGTGGAGAGCAATGGTTTGTCCATTTTGGATATCTTTGCTAAGGCCATTACTAAAATTTCAAATCAAATAGAGTTAAAAAAAAGATCTTTGGTTACATTCCATGATTATTCTACTACCATAATCCTCAAGGCAAATACATCAATGTATTCTTCTATATATGCATTTAATTATCTACAAAATTTCTTACCTAAAATCATTATTGATGAAGTTAGATATATGAATTTTATTATTGATAGGAAGGGAGAAGTGTTTGACATCCTGTCAAAAAATATAGATGAATTTATAGCTAAACAAACAGGTAAAAATTTCATAGTCAAAGTCTTGGACACTTTATATGAGTTGTAAGTAAAGTTAGACTATAGTAACAGTGAAGATAGAAATTTTAGTAGAAGAGGCTGGTAAGGTCAAAGAGGCTTTAGAGGAAGAGATGGTGGTTATGGTGGTAATTGAGGTGGAAATAGAGGTAGATGTGGCAGTGGTTGTTTAAATCATAGTTGATGTTACCTAATTTTTTTGGCCTTCATTAAGAGACTCTATAAGTTAAGCTAATGTTTCTTCATTCTAAACTTCATTTGAATAGTTCAAAGCTTCAATAAAATATCACCACAATTTTTGTAGATAGGATCTTATAGACTAATATCATTTAGGTGAATGAGACAATTATAGAAATACTAGCTAATAAAACTAATACGACCAGACTTAACCTTCCATGTTTGAATAACATACAAATCATAATACTTTTTATAAATCAATTCCATTGATTCATATGAATCATGATTATAATTTGTAAATGAAAGATTAATTACATGATTTATTTTTGATACTAAAAATACTAAAATCATGCCAATTATATAAAGCAAAGAAAACCAGATTATTAGTGCTAAAGATCAATAATTTTATCAATTGGTTAAGATATGATAAAATCTAAAAAGAAGATATTATGCCTATTTTTTCATTATTACATCAATTTGTATTTAATGTCCAATGATAATATGCCAATAGAGATGCATTTGGTAGACATTGAAGGAATATGAATTAGGTTGGAAATTACCACAACTCAAATGCCATACCTAAGTACCATTTCATTTCCTCAATTATGGAAATACTAACTCATCTAATCTTTAATGTAGCCTTTCTTCAAGCATGAGCTTAGACTTTGATCTCATCTACTAACAAAAAAATTTCCAACTATCTTAAATGATTCTCAAATATAGCTTTTGTGGGTGTTGACTAATTACCAATTTTCAAACTATTCCATGCAATTAATATTTATCCTAATTTTAGTTAGTTCAATTCTATTATAATATTATTTTAAAATAACTATAGAAATTTTGAGAATTTTAGTAGGATAAATTGGACATAATGCATAGCCCTATTTTGTAATTGGATAGATTTCATAAAATCAATCCCTCTTTTGCATACTAACAAAATCTAAATAGATATAGCATAGGTATATTGGAGTCTATTATCAATAAATCTTCAAAAGAAATGATAAATAATTTTGAATTCAATTTTATCATAGAAAAATAATAATTGAGATTCATTTAATATTATTATATTTTTTTGACAAGTGTTACAAATTAATAAGTTGCATCAATAGAAAAGTATTTTCTTAAGAATAGAATCCAAAGTTTATTATCAAGATCAAAGAAGAAGCATTTCTTAATATTACATTCTTGCTAAGTCTTCTCAAAATATTATCTTTTTTCTACTCTAAAAGAATAACTTGTTACAAATGAAATAACACAATACAAAATATCCTGCAACCTTTAGCACTGTAAAGATCTTTATTGTGGCAACTTCAATTTTAAGAACAAGCAACAAAACAATTTCATTAGTTAAATTTATTAGATCTTTACATTTTCACATATAGAAGCAAGGGCAAATTGTGGAAGTCTAAATACCTCTAGGATATTGATAGCAACATCATAATCAGATACTTGAAAAGACAAGTGAGGTCCTTGCCATAAAGTAAAAATATCAGTGGTACATTAGACAAAGAAGACATTGATTAAAATTTGAATAGGTGTTTCAATTTATATAAAACAGCACCAAAAATAAACAAAAATTGTGGTCACAATGTATTATTTGTAGTTAAAAACACTCTAATCTTATATTGTAAATAAGTGAGGTTTCTTCAAAGGCTCATACATATAGCATTCATAGACCATATTAAGTAAAAAGTCATATACTTGGCATCAATAGGTACTACAAAATGGCTCTCTAGCAACCACAACTTGGGGATCTTTTTCTACTACATGGAACAAATAGATTGGCATCAAATATAGCCATGTGACATTGAAGTCTCTAAATGATTGAGGTATTTTTAATTTTTAAAATCTGAATACTTATAAATCATGAATTAGACTTTTAAAATTCAAAAATTATATCCTATGAAGTTAGATTAGGTCAAGATAGCAATCTAGTGATGTGCAACACTTGACGGTTAGCAAATAACTTATACTAAAATTGTTATTATAATTGAATAAATAAACTTATCAACTCAATAATTTGAATTTTTATTCTACTTAAAAGAACACTGATTTGATAATAGAAATTGTGGTCACAAATTATAGGTGAAATAAAGCATAATAAAATTGCATACTTAGAGACAAGGTACTTGCTAGTAAAAATCTGCCAAACAATTTACATCAGAGGTTTTACAAGGAATGTCAAGCAAATGGATGCCCTGAAATAATAATGCGTTTCTTATAGCTAAGTCCACATTATCATGCATGTATTATTAATATTAGTATAGAAGTAAAATAAACATCATATTTCTTAGAATCAATATAAGCTAGAAGATTTCAATATACATGCAACAAAATGATAGCTTTTTAATAGGTGACTATGAGTTTCAAAGAGTTCTACTTCACATGGATTTAAGCTTTTCAAAAACAAACTTCAGTGACTGGGTACAAAGGACACTATAATTGACTAAAATGATCAATGGGAATAAATTTAAATTTATTATCTAATTACAAGAATTTATAAATTTTTTACCTATATAATGTGTGATTCACTGTAATGCTAAGACACTCAAAGGTGACTTCAATAATAAACTTTTGCAATGTAATCATAAATATTATTGAGATTCTTTTATTAGAAATTCTAGGATTATTGTCTTACTAGTATGAAGTATCAAAGTTAACTCTCACTAAAAATAATAATTTCAAATTTATAACAATTTAAGTGTATTTTTCTTAAATTGACTATTCAATCCAATATGCTCATGTGCTACTTAAACACTATTGCAACATCTATACATCCAATGGCAAAAAAATTTTCAATCATCTTGATAGTAATTGATGGTATACTTCAAATACTATTCTAAAATTTGATTCATTTGTTGCATTTATTCATTACTTTGAGGATGAAAATAAATAAATAAATAAATAAATTACTATCTTCAATATTTTGAAAAGAATTTCTAAAATGTTAATATAAATTGTATCTCTTTATTTAATATTATATTTCTTAAAAATCTATAATAGCAATAGATGTTGTAAAAGATACACTTAAATTCTAACAAATCTTAAATAAGAAATTAACAAAAAAATTTATACTATTTCAAATTTATAACAATTTAAGTGTATACAATAAAATTCTAACAAATCTTAAATAAGAAATTAACAAACATACATATTTTTTTTAAATCAAATTTACTAATTGAAAAATAATGCTCCTAAACTACTCAAATGTTGGCTGCCTTCTTTCTCAAAATAAATAAAATGATAGATTAACAAATTTTTACTTACAAATATATTACAACATTTATAAAATTCTCAAATTTATATTTATATTTATATTTTTTAAAATTCAAATCTACTAAATACATTTCTTACTTTGAAAAGCCTTCAAAACTCAATATGCCTTCAAATCATATGAAATCAACTTATAAACATCTTTTCATAAGTCTATTCTTTAATCCCACTCTTCAAACATCCAAAGAACTCCAAAATTGCTGTAGGTACATGGTTTTAAGCCTTAGGATTTGATTTCAACTTTGATTTACATTTTGTCCTCTCTAAATATCAATTCTTGATATTTTGAGGTAATTTTTGCTAAAACCTATTCTTAACTTCTTTCTAAAGATGCTTTTATTAAGCATTTATCTCATTTATTTTGATTTGGCTTCTTTATGTTTCTATAAAGTAAATAGAAGTTACTTCTATAAGAAGACACCATTATCACTTATTAATTTTATTAATTTATTATTTATTATTTATATTTATAATATAATTTTTTTAAAATATTTTCATTCAAGTTCTTCTATAATATAATTTGAAATTTTATTTTAATAAAGATCTTATAGTAATTGACAAATTTTAAAAAATATTGTATGTCTCTTATTGTTCTTAGAATCTTTTAATCCATGATAATTTGGACTTTTTTAGGATCCATCATAAGGCTATTATTTGAAATGATATATCTTAAGAAATCAAATTAAATAATATAAAATATATATATACTTTTTCATCTTGGCATATAATCGTATATCTTCAAGTTTTTTTAATATACAACAAACATAAAATTCATACTCTTTTGTATTCTAAAATTAAATTAAAATATTATTTAAATAATACTTAATAAAATCATAAAAAAATTATAAAAAAATATCATTTATTAGATGTTGAAAAATAGCTGGTGCATTTTTGAATTCCAAAAGCATGGCATTATATTCACAATATCTATACCTAATTTGAAATAGTATCTTCTATTCATCTCTTTCTTTAATGCATATTAAGTTATATGTTTTTTGTAGATCTATTTTTGTATAGTTCTTTGCTTGATTGAGATGATTAGAAAGTCCTAAAATCAAAAGTAGAGAATACATATTCTTAATAGTAATCTTATTGAGTCTTTGATCATCTACATACATTTACAAAGATTTATTTTTTTTCTTCACAAATAAGATAGGAGTTCATATTAGAAATTTAGAGTAGCTTATGAAATTTTTAATCAAATTTTTAATCAAATTTTTGTCAATATATTCTTTAAGTGTAATCAATTATTTCTATAATAATTTATAAATTGGTTCAAATTGCAATTGAATTTCGTCTTAAAAATCAATTGAACAATCATAGGAATGATGCTATAGAAGAATATTTCTATTTTTTTCTTAAAAAAGTCTTGATTATCTTGATATTAACTTATAATACTACTTAAAATCTTTCTACCATCAAAAATAAATATGGCATATATAGCAAAATGTGACCTTTCTTTTGTAGCATGCATGGAAGCTCTTATACCTATGAAGAAAGATTTGATTGTATTGAATTTACAGATTTTTACTTGACCATCAAAATTTTAAATTAAACTATAAGAAAATCATAGTTATAAGAATTCTAATTTATTTAAGAGTTATACTTCTTTAGCCACAATAATCCTAAAATAACTAAATTGGAAAGAAATCTAATTATATTAAATATTTCTAAGCTATTATAATCTTTAATTGATGTATTAAAAATAATAGTTTTATAGATAACATCTCTAAAGAAAAATAAATGATTATCTATAATTTCTATATGCACATATTTAGTTTTTTTTACTAAAAATATTTTTGATTTTTTAACAAAATCTTTGTCTATAAAAAAAAGCCAATACTCTTAAATCTAATAAAGCAAAAAAATTGTAATTTTTAGGTCCTAAAAAAACTTCTATTATAAAGCAAGGTGAAGGATCTGAAGAGAAAATAAGATCTTTATTGCATATTATATAAGATTTCAACCGCACAATCCTTAATATGATTGAAAAAATTTGTTTTTCAACACATTGTTCTATTTGGCTACCATACTCCTCATTTTGTGATTATGTTGCTTCTTTGGATAATGTTGAGCAGTGTGCTTAGGCTTTCTATAATAAATCACAAATCTCCTTGACAATGTGAAGTTTTTTTTTGCCTTATAAGAAATTTAAAATTTATTGTGTCAATTTACATAAGCTTTGATCTTGATGAATAAGCTTATGAAAATTAAGATATTATTGTTATAACTTAACTTATATTTTTTTCAATCAAATCTTTATTCTTGGAGTCTTTTAAAAAGTCAAATGCTGCATTGAATGGCTTAAGCAATGAATTACTTTAAAAAGTCTACTTTTGGCATTATCAACAATAAATCTTTAATATTATCTTTCAATCTATATCAAAATTGATTGATAAGGGCTTTTTCATTCCAATCTATGTTACAAACAAGGTTTTAGAATTAAATGATATATATGGTAGCTAAATATAATTTTTATTTCAAAGATAAAAAATTTAGATTTTTCTATCTTTTTTTAATTATTTTTTCCAAATGTGGCCATAAATATTTTGAAAATAAATTCAGATCGTAAAAGAGTCATAAATTGTTTTTCATCAAAAATACAAACTAAGAAAAAGTACTCATATATAGAAGTGCATCTATAAATCCAATTTGAGTAAATCCATCAAAGTATTAGGAAAGATATAATCTTACGTAGAGCTTCACTTATTATAGAAATTTTCAAAACTTTGAACTTGTTCTATCAAACTTTTCTAGCATACTTATCTTTACCTCTTTTATACTTATAATAGCAAGACTTTTTGGATTCAATTATAAACTTGATCTACTTATTAATTTCAATTGCATAACTTTTTATAATAGACTTTAACCATCAATGTTGACTTCTTCCAAAAGTATAAGAATACTACCTCTATGATTGATATTAAAAATATGTGAAATTTCTATCCTACAAGTAATGATAAGCTTTTGAAGATCTATAATGGTTACAAATCTATTCTCACTTTTGCTCAAAATAGCATCTATAATTTATTTTTTTATAGATAATTCAAAAGAAATCTATAAATTAATTTAAAAGAAGGTCATCCACACTTCTATTACTAAATGAAAATTTTGATAATGAGAGTAGGTTTTCTTTCTTTTAAAAAAAATTAATATTAAAAAAATTAAATATTAATTTAAAATTGTAAAATATTCAATCTTCAAAATATAATAATAGAAATAGAATAATCCACTCACTTCTAAAATAAAATAAGAACAATGAGTTACGACTCTTGTCAAATTATTAACGACATAATTCTCAAAGAATCAAAGAATCAATGTACTCTTATGTCATTCGAAAAGAATAAATAATCACTTAAATATGGTATAATATAAATCTAAAATAGCTATTTTCAAAGAAAAAAAATTTACAATCTCTTGAAAAAAAACTAAAAGGCTTCATTTTTGTCTCTATATATATTATCTAACTAGGAATTATGTGGCAATGTTTTATAGGACCTCTAACACATATTTAACTTATAAGACATATATCTAACTTATAAGAAAAGTTTCTTATGTGCGCACTATATGATTAGCTTATATCACGAGCTACCAATACATACAATACAAGGCTAATT
The DNA here is from genome assembly GCF_059467195.1 of Physcomitrium patens. Lineage (NCBI taxonomy): Eukaryota > Viridiplantae > Streptophyta > Bryopsida > Funariales > Funariaceae > Physcomitrium > Physcomitrium patens. The sequence continues at coordinate 14,611,763 of NC_143419.1, read as the reverse complement.
TGTAGATTAAGTTTTTAATCTATCAATCAATTACAAATATAGAAAAAATATAATCTAAATTTATAAAGCTTTTAAAAAGTTTTATCATAAGATATTATTAAATCTATCTATCTTTATCTTCTACTTAATATTATTTACTTAAGCAAATATGTATGTCTATGACAACAAATTATCTAAGAAGAATTAAGCAACTCTTAATAATTCTTTTATATATATATATATATATATATATATATGTTTTTGGATTCTAATCATCAAGCTGTAGAATCTCAAAATATGCTACATAAATTTTGCACTCCCTTCAAGTTCCAACTTTTATTATTTATATTTTATTTTTTTCTAATTTTAGTAACTTGAATAATTATTTTTTCTTCCATTCTTATAGTATTTATTTCTAATATGCTCTATACTATATATAGAGACTTATTATATTATTAAATTTGTAGTATTGGAATTTTAATTTTATAAGAAAATTCCTAATTTAAATAGGATTTTAAATCTCTCTAATCAATTTATTTTTATTTTTATAAATATTAGATTTTGAAGCTTTAATTTTTTTAAAGAAATTTTTGACAAGAAGCTCAAACAAACTTTGATATTTTCCCTTTTTTTTTCTTTTTTTTTCTATCTCAGTCTTTTTTTGGAGATGGAGATTGTAGTGATCTTTTACTACAATCCCTACTATTTTGCAGCATAGTTATAAATTTCAATTGATGTTGGCTCTTTTTTGGTAGTTGCTGGTTGTTTTTCTTGTACAATAGTTGTTAAAAGAGTGTCAAAGCTTTCTAATTTAATTTTTTTTATCTTAGAGGTGTATGAAAATATTACAATTATAATTATTGTAATACTTTATTTTTTCTTATCTTATTGCTATGATGTGGCAAAGAGTTTAGAGATTTAATTATATGGATGCAGTATTATTATAGCAACTATAGTAGGATAGTATCAATTAAATCATTTGCTTACTTAAAAATAATTATTATTTAGTATAGAAAATTTCTAATTAATTGGGTTGTTTCTAAAGCAATTCAAGATTTGGATTTTTTTTTCTTCTTGATCTTTACAATTTTGAACTTTGATTTTTTTTCTTAGCCTTATTTCTATGGCAATTGGCTTTAGAATGTACTACACAATATATTAAGAGCTTATGATTCTACAGAGTTGTGACAATAGTTATAAAGAGGATCCTCAACTAGTAGTAGCATTGAATCTTTCATCAAGGTTATTTTTTAAAGGTAGTATGGCTCATTCAACATCATTTTTATCTTTTTATCTTTGTTCTACAAAAAAATTCCTAGATTATCGAGATTCTATTTACATTGCAATTTTGGTGGTTCTATTTGGCTTAGTTAAAGTCATGCCATTACATGTGATGTAGAAGGATGGCTTAGCATCATTATTTTGGTATTGGTAGTCTTAGTGACCAAAAAAATCTATTTTTTCTTATTACTATTTTTATCATAAGAATTATCCATTATCAATGGCAATGAAGTGTTGATAAGATCTTTATGGCTTTTACTTCACTTTAATAATAATACTTATAGTTCCAACACTTGAAGTAGCTAGCTTGTATAGATTTTTTTTTTCTTAAAGTGCAAAAGATTGTAGTGATATTAATAGATTTTTTTTGTTTTAACACTAATCTATCTCTCTTAAATTAGATTTTTTTTCTTTATTATTCATCATTGATAGTGTTCTTATTGTTATATTCCTTTCTTTTAGTATTGTTAATTTTTTTTATTTTAGAAGTTATCAAACACTTGAGCTCTAATTATTATCACAACTAATTCATTTTTGTCAAGTTTTGATCCTCTTTAATTTTCTAAATTATTTGTAATTTTTTTATATTATGGATTGTTCCAAGCTATTGTAGGTCCACTTTGATTAGTAATTAATAGGACAATGGTTATGTTTTTGTATTAGAGTAATGGTTCTTTTTTGCAAAAATCTATGACAAAGCCTTAATTGGAATTCATAAAGTAGTTTCATAACCATGGTATATTCACTTCTATATAGTGCTTTGATTAGTGGTGAGGTTGTATCAACTATTTGTTTTCCAAACTATTAACCATGGACTTGCTTTGTGATTCTCCTACAAGGATTGGAACTTTGTCTTAATTTGTGGTGATTCTATTGAATTAAAGGCCTTGGTGGCTTGTCTACTAATTGGTATGATAATATTTTTTTAGGTGAATATATACTTTAATATCAAATATGCATAGATATGAGAGGTCTGATTTTTTATTAGTACAAGCTTCTTTTAATGTCTTTACAATGAAAGATTTGGTTGGTCATCAAATGTGTAAGTATGCAATGGTGCAAATGACTTTAGATCATAAATGTTCAAAAAGACTACTTTAATAAAGTAGACAGCATACAATTTTATAAAGAGAGAGCAATATTTTGTTCCACAATGTTGTTGTTCTAAAGTATATATAATTAAATTATTTGATATGTAATATTGTGTATTTTATAAAAGGTTGTAATCACTTTGAAGACGCATATTTTGTCATTGTTAATACAAAAGGTGTACAATTTCATCTTGATAATTATCTCAGACTGTATTTTGAATTTCTAGAATTTGAAAAGTAATTGATCATTGATTTTGATAAAAGAGACAATGATATGTCAATTATAGTTGTCAATAAAGGTGACAAAGTATTGAACATCATTATAAGCTTGTGTATAAAATAGGCCACAAATAATAGTATATACAAGGTAGAAATATTGATGCAAAGAAATTTCTTCCAAGCTTATTTATTATTGTAGCATATGTTATACACATATTTTAACTTGTGATAATTGTACCAATTATATGACCAAATTTTGATGTAAAAGTTCATATGATGAATCAAAGCTCAGATGGCCTAGTCTACAATGCTAAAGAAATATACAATCTAATTCTTGATTTTTTTTTGGATTTTGAATCTTATGGCGATTGGTATAATAAATAAAAAGCTAATATAGTCCTCTATTGTGATTCTAGTAGCTATGACAAGCACATGTTTTGTAGAAATATTGCTAATGATGCATATATTCTTTATGAACTATAGTAAGTAGCCTTTAGTAGAGATGCATCCAATTGAAAGAAAATTTTATTATATGCTAAGAATATATAGCACGTTATCACGTTGAAAAGTGGTGTAGTATATAAAAATAGTATAAAATATTATATAAATTTAGATTTGAGATTTTGAAGAATTTTTTATCTTTTTATAAACTTTTCAAAAATCTCTCACTCACTTTGAAAGGAATTACTATGAAGTAGTAGTATCTTTTTGGATAAAAAAAGAACCAACCTCTCTTTAGGGTTTTTCTTTGGAAGTTTTCTCAGAGTGTAATTTGAATTTGGATTTGAGATTTTAAAATTTTATTTCTTTCTTTGTAAGCTTTCCAAAAATCTCACACTTATCCTAAGAGAAGTTATTATAAAGCACTGTTACTTTTTTGGATAAAAAAAGAGCCAACTATTCTTCACGATTTTGTTTTGGAGGTTTTTTCAAAGAATATTTGAAATTTGGATTTGAGACTTTAAAGAGTCATTTCTCTCTTTATAAGCTTTTTAAAAAGCTTTGACTTGCTTGAAGACGAATTAGTATGAAGTTGTGGTGCCTTTTTTTTTAATAAAGAGAAGTTAGTTATTTTGTATTAATATGATCTATGGCTTTGTTTTCTCATAAAGTATATTATAAAAAAATTTAGGATGTGAGATTTTGTATATATACATAAGAACTGAGTAGCTCTTCAAAGAGCCATTACATGCTCAAATCTAATGAAGTATGAAGCTAAGGCATCTATTTGAGTGAAGAAGAGATGTCAGCTGTCACATATTATCAAGAGCTACCATATACATATGAGGTGGTGGAGTTCATTTTAATAAAAGATAGTATTTGACCATGTCTAATTGCACCCAAAAACCTTATATTTAATATAATAGTCTTGGACTATAAAGTTGTAACATTATTCTCAATTTGTGTTGTGAATAAGAATAGTGGTATGCTTCAATAAATTGACTTCAATAGATTCAATGAGACAAATCTTAATGATATCTTTTATATTAGTCTTCAAACTACTTAAGAGAAGTATTGCATTGGCATGCTTCTAGTCTACAAGGTTTGCTTGCATTTTGCTTCCCCTACATTTATTGAGTTGATTGAGTTTGTTGTCAAGATTCTTTATTTGTTCTATAGTTTTTTTGAATTCACACCTTTTTTTTTTTTATCAAGTTTGTGTTCTTTCTTGTAACTACAAATATTGTCCAAATGAGAGTGTTTTGATTGATTTTCTTGTTTCAAAACTTTGATTTGAAATTTGTACCTCTTAAAGTTATTTCTACTTATGGTTGTACAATCCCTTGATTGTTATTGGTAATTGACTCTTGGTGTATGTGGTCTTGCCATTAGATTTGAAGTTTGATGTTGTCCATCCAATTTCTTCATGTAAAGTGCTCCACTTCTTATATCTTTATATTTATAACACTTATATAGGTTGTGGAGTCTGCCTAGAATAATAATCAATGTATCTTTTACTAATTCCTTTATTGCTGATAGGACTAGTTTTCTACAATCAACTTCAGCTTCTCTAACATCTTTTTTTGTAGTTGGAGCATTGCAATAAGCCCACATCCTATGTTGTTTTAATATATGTTTCATACAAAGGAACCAAACTTGGTTATTTTTTAGGCCTTCTAGTCAACTTGACTTAAGATTAGACACATCTATTGTTTACCGCTATGTACAATTGTATTGATTGCTTGTCAATTTACTAAGGTGGAATGAATCCCTATAGGATCTATGGAGGTGATGCCTTTGATACTAGCACCATTGACTCCCTTCCATGTTTCTTGAGTTGTACTATGTTCAGAATTAGATAACATGTAACTTTGTAATTAGGAGACTGATCCAACCTATAGTTGGTGTAAGGCCTGCACTATGTGCTCTAATATCATGTGATTTTCAAGAGTATATATTAATTAGAGAGAGAATATATTAAACCATTTTACTACATATAGTTCTTACTTAGTACTATTCATAAGGATTAGTTCATTAACTAATCCTAATTACATATCTATGAGATAAATGCAAAATGTATGTAAAAGGATTAGATTTAGGATTTCATTTGATTTCTATACATTTGGAAAGACATTAATTATGATTCTTTATTAATTATTACAAATAATTAAAACTAATACAAGTCTTAATTACTTTGTATCAATTCTAAATTTACTTATAATAAAAATTAAATTGATGCTTATTGCATAAAGACAATTGCTACATACATTTATCCAAATCAACATCATGCAATGAAAGCAAAGTATTTATCACTATCCAACAATTATTGCAAATTTCCATGTGAACAATGCCTAAAAAAAATCGTTCATGTATTAATGATCAAATAATCAAAAGCTATATTTACTAGAACTATAAAACTTTAAAGGTTTTCAACTAATTGCAAATGCTTATTGTATAGTGATGCTAGAAGTAGTACAACATTTCGAAGAGAACATAAACAACGCACAATTGGGACGACAACTTCGCTCTTTTCCGTCGTCATGTGCCAATCGTAGACTTCAACAAGGTCCTTGATGATGAGGCTGAGTTTTGCTTGGCTGGATTGGAACTTTACCCTATTCTAAGAAATCTGGTTGGGTTAAATGCCTAGCTCCTTCTCAACATTGTGAAACATACTATGCAATTTACAACATACAACAGAGAAAAATCACTTCAGCATAGAAACGCAGAATGGTCACATGAGGGACACTACATTACTCTGCGTTTCCATGATTTAGGGTTCAGGGATTTAGACATGGAAACCTGGTCACATGAGTGACACGTTAATAACGTAGTTAATATGTGAGGACGATTTAGGATTCTACAGGAATCGAATAAACACGTACTCATGTTGACGTGCGAATTTCTATAATAAAATGTGAGTTCTCCAGTGCCAAGAGGTTTCTACGTCTCACTGATATCCCGACTAAACCCATTGATCAAATTCACGTGGCTGCCTATTCTGTTAATAACAAAAGGAACATTTTGTCGCACTGCTTACAATACTTTGCGCATCGTAATGAAGCAAACCATCGACCAATACGTAGGAATCGCCCAATGACCATATGTTTCATTATTACATAACGCACCACAACGAGTTATCGAATTCCAAGAACTCATCGACAAAAATACTTCTACATTCAGCATACTTTGCACCTCTCTGCCTCTGCGTTCAAGAAATCCTCGAGATCAAAAGTTCAACTTGAACAGAAGTCATGATGCACATTTATAGTAGCTTCTCAACAAATTATCCACTTGTACTCCTCTCTCAACAAAATCACAGTGACTCGTGTGAACTCCTTTCAAAAGAATCTAATTGATTCATCCCTAATGTACCAAGTTCATCAGAAGGACGACCTCGATAAGTGAGATCAAATACAACCTAAAAGACCTTCCATTCAACTCAAAACTAAATCTCTGACTCCACCATTCACTGAGTCAGTGAGTGTTTCCTTCCTTACGCTATCAGATTCGACCTCCCCGTTCTCCGAGTGCTTTGAATCGTTTGTAACTGCCACTCCTAATGTTGCAGAGCTTTTAGCACCTTTAAAATATGTTGAGTAAGGGAACAACTCTTCACAACGTGCCGACCACTCTGCAATTTGAAATGTACAAAAGTAAGAACCTAACTGCATGCTTATTAAGTTACAAACTCCTTAAGTACATAGCTCGGGAAGGTGAACTCTATCAGAAGTAGATAGAAATTACAGACAAGTCAAGAACTTGACATTTTCAGAGCACTCAGTGCTGCTCATAGAATACACATCACAGAAGATCGTAACACTGTTCTACTTAGCTTACTTGATGCTGTTTCATCTTTAAAGGCCTCCAAGAAGTGATGTACTGCTATGCAATCCTTAAGAAACCATTCGTTGGAGGTGTCCATTGCTGCTAATGAATCCCTGGTTTCCAGAGTCCTATGATAGCACGATCAGGATTGCGTACGAGAGTAATACCTGATAATCGTACACTAGTAATTGACTTAGCTAAAAATTGACATGGAATTTTCTCCCGCACTAGAAGATAATTAAGCATACCTTTCAGCAAATTCTACAATTATCTTGATTGCATCTGACTTTGCATCCGGGCACAGAAGAAGGTGAGCTTCTGCTGCAGCAACTCTATGCTTCAAGGAATCTGTAATATGCACCAGAATTAGAACTTTCACTGTTCCTCAGGTTTGAACACGAATAATGTATTCAGATGCTACAAAACCATCTGATATAACGTTGACAGCAGATGAACCCAGCATCTTCAGCTGAACATAATGTAGAAAGCATAAAACAAATGAAGTACAGTCACAGTCAAACTGACCGGAATGAGCATCCAGGAAATCTCTGTTAGCATCCAGAAGAGATTTTTCTCCCAGCTCCCTGTAAAATGAACATTGATTACAAGTCAATTTAGCATCATCTTCGAAACACACAGCCAGAAGTTTGCAGTAAGACCGATTGGTTGTCCAACCAAATTCTGTGAACACAATGGTAACTAATAACTACGGTAAATATTAGAAAATACTCCTCATAGTCGCACACACATGAAACAACAAGAAAGCTTACTTCAGTGACCCTCTCTCCAATGCAATAACGTCATGAATAATCTTCTCAGCATGTGTATCTGGGCTTGGTAGCTTGTCCAATGACTCAAACAAGCGTATCTGGTATAAAAAATCACAACAATATACCGTTATCAATAAAGATACTCATGAGAAACCAGTGGCTTGACAGGCATCAAGAACTCTGGCGAAACGGCAAAAAGGCCTCCATGAAAATTAAAATATACCCAATGCCCCTAAACCGTAAAACACGCACACTAAACCCCACATTTCTAATGCATATAAACGAGAGAATTGAAGAAAACCAACTCACCAGACAAAGATGTACATCGGGGCTGTTTGGGTCTAATGCCAGCTGCTTCTTTACGGCCTGAGGACCCACAGCACATAAAAGTCGGCCATTAGGTACAGATATTCTGCTAAGGGTTAACGAGAGTTTAACGATATCGAACGCAATTATGTAGTAAGACAAAATCCCCAATTTAGAACGATTATTTATAACTAATCAGCACCATTTTTTAGGTGAATAGCTGTAAGACAACTGAAGTACCTGAAGAGCGAGCAGTTTCTTGTTTGTGCGGAAGTACACTTCGAAGGCAAGTAGATGGGTTTCAAGAGCATCTGCTGAGTGCTCTTGCAAAAGTCTCAAATATTTAAGTGCTTCGCTTAGAGGATCTTCGACCTGTACATAAGAATATATGACAAATATTTGATGTCCAAAACAAAAGAAGCGTACTATCGTATTTGTAGAAACATATGGAAAAGCTGCAATATAAACAAACAATATAATCCGGAAACGCATAACAAGCTTCAAATTAACAAATGCTGCCCAAATGCATGTATATGGAGAGAATTTACACACATTCATCAGTTTGTCACCATCTGGGTCTGTATCTACAGGTCGAGATGTTTGTGTGCCTTTCTTCCCTCCCTTGCTTGCGGCAGCAGCAGCAGCAATTTCCTCCTCCTTTGCCTTTTCCTCCGCTTCCTTGCAATGACAAGGAAGAGATAATACTTAAGTCATGACATAAACACCCAAAAAACTAATGACCTATAACAAAACAAAATGAGTGTACTAGCCTACCACAGTATACCTGAACCAATCGAATGCAAGTTGATCGTTGAACACGATCTTCCTTGGGATTAGATCGCAGTCAATTATCAGAGATGCAACATCTTAAGATGATCCGACAATAACTTAAAAACCATCATGAACAGAAATAGTTAGCAACTTTCTATCGCTCAAGAAATTAGTACATAATACAGTCAAGTCAAAGTTGACAATTGTCTGGTTTTGAGACTCTAATACGAAAACCTATAAAACAACATTAATCATTATACCTTTTTAGCTTTTGCTTCTGCTTTGCGAAGTTTCTGACGCATTTTCTTCCGTTCTGTAGCTGGCAACCCTGCTACAGCAGCTTCATGCTGTTCTGCTGCTGCCTTTGGAGGTGAATCATGGAGTTTAATATAACACCTGAGAAAAAGACGAATATGGGATGTTAGAAATATACTGATACATTGTGTAGCTCAGATTATTCGTGGGGATACACTGCAGGAGTAGGATTTGGAAGACAAATAAGACCTAGAGAGCAAGAAAAAAAAAATGGGACTTATAAAGGAGGCAGTCCTATGCTCCAAGTAAAGAAAAGCAGACAATGAGTGTGAAAGAAACTCTCTCATACACAACAGTGCAACAAATCTAAAGAATAGTACCTGATGGCGGAAGTGGCGGCCCTAAAAAAGAAACGGTGGGAATGAAGATGATCCTGAAAGCGCAGCATCCGGATGTATGCTCGTAAAGTCATTTTGCGTAGGCAATAAGTATGAAAGTCAAACTGATCCTCAACCATGTCATTGTAATGTTTTTCGACAGACAAATACTTCTTCAAAGCCTTGCCTAGGTTCCCTTGACGGAAATGACTGTCGCCAGATGCCAGCTCGTACCTGAAAAACATCAAATAAATCAGATATCTCTTGCCTATAATCACATGATCAACAAACATCTATAGAGCGCAAATCGCTTCTCCCCAATTTTTCAAAGATTTTACAAAATGCTCACCACATGCATTGCATGTCGAACAAGTTATTGTGCTGATCACCATCCTTTGTGAACAATACAGCAGTTTTCTCAGCAAGTTCGACCTATGGCAAAATCAGATACACTAGTTTAGTACAAAATGTCACAAAATAGTTCAACTTACAAAAGGACACACAAACAAAGAGAATATAAACAGAGCCAATCATACGCACCTGGTCAGCTTGCAGCATGCGTTTCACACATTCACTGTTCAAAAACCGGTCAGCAAGATCCATACTTCGTGCCTCATCAGCCAAAGCTGCAGCAGCAACAGGGTCCCCAGCATGCTTCAATATCCTTCCCTGTCCAAGTGCAGAAAGTAATGCTTCCAGCACTAAATTAAATAGTCAAAAACGAGAGAGAGAGAGAGAGAGAGAGAGAGAGAGAGATTAGTTAAAACAAAAAGAAAAAATCAAAACCAAACATCAGGGTCTCCAGGATCGGCACCTTCACAAGGTACAAGTCAATAACTGTTGGCGTGTGCTCAATCGCAAGATTGATATAGGAATGGGCCTTTTCATATTGTCTTCTTTTGTCGAAGTGCTGAAATATATCGCAACACACAAAATATGAAACAGATTTCGCTCCAAAAAAAAAGGCAATACCAATCATAGATGAAATTCATCGGTTACGGTTAAAACCATTGGAACCAGACAACACACCTGAGCTAGAAGATAAAGAGTCCACAGGTATGTTGATGGAGCCTCAATATCAGAACTGAACACAGAAATACGGCAGTAAATTACCTTCACAATAAATACTGTTAGCATTGCTTAATCCTACCGCTAAACTCTTCCTCGCTCAAGTGGAACTCTAGTGGGAACAAGCACCCAAATCGACAGCAAGGACTTTACACAGATGTAAGATAAATTCTCGACTCCACGTGGATTATGGTACCATAATCAAGCATCGTTTGTGGCCTAAAAAACTATGAAGAAGATTGAGATTCATACAATTTTCCGGAGGACGATAGACAAGGCTTAACTGCAAATGCTCCAGGAACTGCACTAACCACTGGTTCGCTTAAAGATGTATTAGAAAATAAAGCCAGTCATTACCTGCCAGAAAATGTCTTTGTAGACTGAAGAGATTGCGATACTTCAAGAAAGACTTCCTCCATAATCTCCACCTGCAAACGATAACTTTATCATCAGTGGAAGAAATATCACGATCGCGTTTACACATATTAAGGCGCGAACGATACATATACAAATAGCACCATCAAAGAAATAGGTAGGAGCAATGCTACATTGTGAAGCTGTCCGCATTCAAATTACATGTTTTTAATTCCACGAGGACCGAACACAACTACCATATAATAAAAGATAATAATTGATTAGCAGCTAGGTTACAGAGAATTCCGACGAAATTAGATTAACATTGGAGATATAGTTCCGTAAAAACAATACCTTCCGAGGATTGCTATAGAGCGGACGAAGGTCTGTAAAGAGTGAAGGTACACCCTGGAACAAACATTAACGCTACATAAGAAGCAACATTTCTCCACTACCAAAATACCCCAAAAACGAGTAAGAACCTAGTAAAAGCGTGATTCAATCATTTTACCACGAAGAGTACACACGAACGAGTACGAAGTTTAAAACAAATCAAGGGAGGAAACAAACCTTTTTCAGAAATGGACGAACATACAAACTAACTGCTGCTTTAAAAGCATCCTCTTCCAAGAAATCCAGGGGAATACGCTGCACACAAGACCCAAATTCTTTTTAGAGCCAGTACACAAGCCCAATCACAGAATAGCATTCACATGTGTTCATAATCTCCATATACACGCCCAAACAATTAGTAAAATAATTATTCACAGGTACCAATAGTGTAGACTGTCAGAGGCCATCAGCTGCCACCAATAAGCAGAGCCTTCCGTACATACTCTAGATGCTAGCTACATATCTCCATATCGTCAAGACGAAAAGTCTGGACAGAAATGCCCTAAATATGAAATATCTGAGATTTCAATGTCTGACCTTGGCAGCAGCCGAGCGAGGATACTTCTCGCGAAGATCATCATAAAGTTTCACTAGCTTCTCCACCTGCTCGGAAGTATACGCTTTTCCATCTGATATCAATCCAAGACATTTCTGCAAGCCTTCGTAGTAGCTGCACTCAAAAGTAACATTTCAATAAAAATAACGGTCATGAAGAAGTATAAAATAAGTAACTCAGTAATTAAAGTAAAATAATACTCCCTTCAAGTAATTAACATCCAGACATGAAGTTGAAACAGTAAACTTGAGTGCATTCACAAAGCAACGTACTGATAATTGTCAGGGTTGACGACAAGAAGTTTCCGATAAATCTCCTCAGCTTCAGATAAACGATTTGTCTGCAAATATAACGATGCCCGATGTTCTCGAAGTCCCAATTTGTCCACCTGCGACATGAACCGACGAGATGCTTCCGTTGTGTGAACTTTTCACACGTGATCCAAATGAATAGTTCTAATGATAAATTCGTAGAATCAAAAACATTTGAATAAAAGTTCACCAAATTCACAGAAGCACTGATTAGTCTATTCAATTCAATATACTCAAAACAACTACAATTCAAGAAGGTTCTATAATCTGAAACATTAAAATTTTGAACGTATACAGCTATATAAACATAGAGCAAAAACAAACCTGTTAAAAAATCATTCAGGGTCGATTAGAACACTAATAGACTTACAATTTTTCCTTCCTTCTTTGCAAGCTCTTCTAATGCTTTCTCTGGATGCCCCGCTTCTTCCAACAAAGTGGCCTAATTTCACAAAGAAAACAATGCGCAGATAGAGGAAAACACGATTAACACTGTCACAATCTCGTGAGGCATAGTCTCTCCTTCTAATTTCGAAAACAAAAAGAGACAAGGGAAACACAAAATTGACACTGTTATATATCAAAGACCAGCTCACCAGAGGACTTGTGGTGCCGTCGTTACCTTATATAGTAGCATTTCGCCGTGTTCATAACGCTCACTTTCAGGGGGAAAGTCTTCTTCCAAGGTTCCTTCATAGGCGTCTAATATATTTACAGCCATCGCAGGCCTAGTACAATTCCAGAGTTCAATCATTAATAAAAATCAAACGCCAAGTACCCCACGCTGCTAGTTCAAATGCCTCCACACACAAAATGCAAATTCGTAGTGGTTTTAAGAAGCATTACTGCTGATTAACGTGATGCGCAATGGCGAAGCCAATCCAATTGTTGCGATGGCTAGGCTTCAATGTTAGCAACTGTCTTCTAGTCTCAACAAACCCAGGTAGCTCTCGCATTTGTGCCTGCAATGTACAAAATGTCATTCCTTACACATCAAGGTCCCTAATAGTAAAGGAGAATGAGAAAATTTTACTGGTACCTCCATCTACATCTAGTGAGGAAGAAATCAAAAACCAATGATGCAGACTAGGACACAAAACCTGAAGCAGCGATAAATCCCTAAGAATTTGGATATTCTCTGGATCAATTCGAAGAGCACATCGATAGCACTTAATAGCCTCCCGATAATCCCTGTCGGAACGGTAAAGAAGCCCATAGACATGCCAACACACATGGCTCTTCAAATCATTCTGCGCACACAGAAGTGATAACATGAAGATCGATCGTCGACGAAATTTGTCAATTAAAAAGAAATGAATGATTTAAGGATTAAATGTGCTAGTTTCAAAATAGCGTGTATTTCAAAACTTCAACTTGCAAAAGTATTCAATACGTACCTTCAAACCTTTACGGACCAGCTCGTAAGCCTCAGGTTTCCTGTCCATGCAGTTGAGAGTCAAACCCTTCATCGCAAGAGTTTCTGCACACGTCACATGCACTAATTATGACCGCTCAGGTAACAGAGAAGATTTGATTGATGCGTCACAAAACCAAGTATGAAACCAGTAGGCTCTTAAAATGAAGTAAGCGATATTCGCATGGATGCCAAATCGAACTGAACAACTGAAGATACTTAAATGTTGTCAAAAGAAATTAGATTACCTCCATGCTCAGGAAACTTCCGAAGAATTTGATCTGACGCCTTCAGCCCCTTTTTGTACTGTTTCGTTTCATATGATTTCTGGACTCATAAACCCAACAAGCTAAACGTCAACGACCACGCTGTTCTTCAGACTTTAAATTTCTAATCGAGTTATCATGAAACTGGTAATACAACATGCAAAAGAGCCTCATGATACATAGGAGCCACTTTGAAAGAGATAAAGCCATCTCTCCTGAACACCAGTCTGATCGTTCCTCAAGCCCTGACTTTTTCATTTCATGCCTTAATTAAGGGCTTGAGGAACGATCATTCTTGATTAAGGGCTTATAATTCTCGGGAGCACTCTCTTGCAAAACAAAAGTGAATCCAGAAATTTAATGTGACTTGAATCCCCAAAAAGACTCTTCTGGTCAACCTGGAACTACACATGTCTTGGAATTCGACAGAGGACACAACACAAAGAAGCAATTTGAGTGCCATAAAACTAACTCATCCAAGTACAAACGAAAAAGTATAAATAAATAAATAAATCTTGACAGCATCCTAATTCTCACATTATAACCCAATTTAAGTCAAATTCTTGGGATCACGGTCTCGGGCCATGGACTCAATCCTAGACTTCTAATTAACCAAACATGATTGAAAATGCCAATTCCACCGTAGAACACACCACGTCAAGCCCATGAAAAATGTAAATGGCAATCTCGACGGCAAATTTTCATTCCTTTCCTCCAGCATTTGCTATTAGATAGGCCTAAAAAGTGATCCAATTATAATAAGCAAAACTTTTTCAACTGAGCTACTGGCAATTTACAATGTGTCGCAGCTGCGATAAGACTCAAAAAATCTGAACCGAAAACCAGACACCACGAGTATAGAAACTCCACACACTGCTCTACACCCGCCAAAATCTCTTTCCAAATTGTACACACATAGAAGAAGGAGGACGAGGAGGAGAGAAGAATGAAAATCCTCTTCAAAATACAAGAATAAAAAATAAAAAATAAAAATAAAAATAAAAAATCCAACAATCTCTCCGACACCGAACACAAGCTAAGAAAGGTCCACATACCACGATGAGCTTGAAGAGATTAGCCTCCTTAGGAGGCAATACTGGACCGCCCATTGCTGCTGATTGTTGCTCCCGAAACGAGAAACCGATAGAGACAATCAATCAGTCAGCCAGTTCGGCCGTGGTATGAATCCGTCTAAGCGCTCCGCCGGGTTCCTACGAACATCACTCACTGCATTGGAGTCGCTCGCCCGCCGACTCATGCCTCGAAGACTTGCGCCATCCCTAGCCTATTGATGTACAGACCTCAAGCTCATCCTTCCTCTCTCTCTCGCATTCCCTCGCACCATCGCCACTCCCACCCCGCGTCCTTTAGGGCTGACTTGGGCCTCGCTTCTTCCCCGCACCAATTATACCCGGATGTATGTACTGCCGGTGTCGTTCGCACGGTTTCAACCCAACGGGCTCAATCAATACCCGCGTATACGGGTATCTGGTTGCCCCAACAATTATGTTAATGTCTGGAAGTTTTAGTCACTGTGTTGTGTGTTGATGTACAGTGAAAGAACTAGAATGTTCTAATTTAGATAAAGTTGAAGTGTCTTTAAAAAAATCATGTGGATGTGTTTTGATTGTTTGAAGTGAACTTGCAAAAATAAATAAATAAATAAACCTGGCTATGTTAAATAAGTTATGTGGTTTTATCATGTGATTAGTGTTGGAATAAATTGTATACATTTAGTCAAACCAAAAAAATCAATATATATATATATATATATATATCTTCGATTTAGAGAGGATTATGCAACTATACAAAATTGATGTCGGTGTTTATTTTAGCTAGTTAAAGTGGTTTCTTCAATTCTAGAATCAATGATAATGCACAATTCTAGTTTTGGTTACTTGATTTATATCCTCAAAACCAACACAACGTACAATGATTTGGTTGTCGTTATCAATTCAGAAAGAGAATTGGGATGATAAATTTATAAAATCCTGATTTCAACATAATGTTTCTGTATATACAAAAACTAGCTGAGAAACTCTGATAATACATAAAATAGTTGAAAAGAGTTTTCATATTGAAGCTTCTAAGTAAAATACAAATTAACAAAATTAGTCATGTATGTATTCTTCTGTATGCATAAAAACTGTGCTTTGAATGAACGTGTAATTTGACTAATTTTGATTTAAAGTTAAAACATGCATACACATATATCACAAATAGATATAATTTTTAGCTTATTTTATAATAAGGATGTTTTTGTGTATTAAAAAATCTGTTAACATCACTATAATAGTTAGGCTCTAAATATATAACTTGTCAAAAATACTTATCAGCGGTCCAATGAATACTCTACAAATTGTGAATATTAACTTAACCATATCCTGATTATAATCTAATATGAGTTACAAGGGTATATTATTTTTTATTTCATTCAATTACAGGTTACATATTTTTACAAATAATACATTGTAAGCCTCTCTAAAAATAAGCTTAAACTCCAAATTATCAAAAATATGTCTTTCTTTCGTCATATTAAATAAATACTAATTAGCTTTATTATTAAATAAAATAAAACGAAAATTTATTAGTTTTGTTCATTTATTTCTTTCAAGATTATAAGAATTATATCAATAAAAAGTTACAAACAGAGTTTTTTCGTGACTAAATTTTATATGCCATAAATTCCGATTAATTTTTTTGTATGTTCATCCAAATATTGTAAGATCAATTATCAAGATGTTATTTATTATTATTCTTTTTTTTTTTTTTTATCTTTCTGTTCCATGGTTTATCAAAGAATAAAAGTCTATTTTTTTATAAAAATGTCTATAAAATTATTATTGGAAATTTCGCCAATCTATTCCAAGAAAATTAATTTTTTGATATTTTTAGACCATAAAAAACAAATAAATATTTTATGAGAATGTGTATGTGTGTCTATGTGTATATATATATATATATATATATATATACAAAGTGATATAGACGTACATTCCTGTTGAAAAATAGAAACAAAAATAAGAATAAAAATAGAAGTATGTAATGTTGATGTAATAAAACATTGTAAAAGCTATTAAACTATTATAGAAATACCCGGGAACTTAGATATTTGTTTCAAAGATCTGGTGGTGCTTGAAAACATTTACATGTGTTATATATATATATATATATATATATATATTAATTCTTCTAAATATGTGTGGAAGGAAGATTAATTCCCTTTTCAATATTATTTAGAATTTTTTATGTTGTAATTAATAGTAACTAATTATTTTATTGTTTTATTATAAATAGTATTTTCATTTAATCTTCTTTCTTGATGTTTTCTGAGTTATATACTATTTTCGTTTGCAAGTTTTATTCGGAGATGTGTTTTAACACAAAGTTATTCATTTTTTTTTTACTGATTATGAAAATAAAACTATAAACAATTGTAAAATCCACAAAAAACAAACAATGTTTTTATATGCTCAGAATATTTGATATGTTTTTAAAAAATTGTGATAATTTATTTTAAACCACATTTGAAGGCTGTATAAAATGCTGCAAGAATCTATTAAAAAATTTGCTTTGTTACATGGCAATCCTAAGAAGTATTTAGAAATTTCCTATAATCTATAAGTCTTTAATATAATTATCATATAAAATTATTTATTATTATAAAATCTAACAGTAATTTAAAACATTAGTTTTGTATTATAAATATTTTACTAATTTTCATAAATATGTATTTAGATATATTATGGAAGAATATGATAAAATCTTTAGTAGTAAAACTTTTACTATGATATAAATTTATTAATTAAGTATTTATAATGCCTCTATATATAACTAAAGAAATACATGCATATAAGATATTGAAAAATTAAACAAATATCTTATATAAATAAAAAATAATAATAATAATAATAATAATAATCATAATATACACATAGAAATATTACATGGCAACTCTATATACTTAACAAAGAATTGTTTAGTAAAGATTAATATGAAGTCATGAAATCAAACCAAGTTTTTTTCAATTCTGGTTGAATCGAGATTAGAAAGAGACTGCAACACACATGTTGAGACGATACGATGGTAGTAGAAAGTATTTAATAACGGGAGTTGGTACGGAATGGGAAGACAAAAGCTAGCCCTAATGGCCATGTCGATTTGGCCCTAAACCCGCCACGGTCATGGGCCTGGTGCGCGTGTTGTGCCACGGCGAGCTTGGTCGCGCTCTCTGTCTGTGGCTCGCTCGCTCGCAGGCGTCGAGACTTAGACGCCTTTCGACCACGCCTCCCGACCTTCTGTCTCTAAGGGCATTTCGGTCGAAGCTCGTTCTCGCTTGTGGTCCGTTCGCTTCTCGTGACTCGGGCCAAGGGTAGAGCGGCCGTCGTCAAGGTTGTGGTGCTCTCTTACGGCGGTCATCTGCTCGCCGATCTCACTCCGATCTCTTCGAGTTTGGTGAAGAGTTTGCCGCCATGGGCCTCACATTCACCAAGCTCTTCACCAAGCTGTTCTCCAAGCGGGAGATGCGTATTCTTATGGTAGGTCTTGATGCAGCTGGTAAGACGACCATTTTGTACAAGCTTAAGCTCGGGGAGATCGTTACCACCATTCCCACCATCGGTACGTCCTGCGCTCTATTTGTGGCGTTTTCCGTCAGGGATTTGCGCGCATGGCTTTGTCTGCGAGCAAGGGTTTGACGTTAGGGGTGTGTGTGGGACATCATTTCGGGTTGGAACTAGTTGTGGCTTGATGTGGATGCGACATGCCGCTTGGTTATTTTTGCTTTTATGTTGCAGTGATAGATCTGCGCTGTTTGGTTTGGTTTTGTGCGTGTGTAAATCGGGAAGTGTAGAAGTGCACTGTAATTTAAATATATGAGAAGTTGTTAGGCGGATGTTTTTAGTGTTTAGTATTTCGTGCGAAGTTTACAATACTTACGTGAAAGTCCTTCATTAATTGATTAAGGTGCAGATCCGAAATATATACATACATATATACATGTGTGTGTGTGTGTGTGTGTGTGAGGATTACGATCTTGCTCTTCGCTTCTTATTTTTGCTTGAGAATGATTTTATGTATCGCTCTTCTTGTGAAGGTTTCAACGTGGAGACTGTGGAGTACAAGAACATTAGTTTCACAGTGTGGGATGTCGGAGGTCAAGACAAGGTATACCATTCTTTGGTTGTGTCTTCTCTTGTTTATTTTATGTCCTGGTAGGATTATATATTCACACCTGTCCAGCTGTTTTGTTCCACGAATTGTATTTAAATCTGTAACCAATTTGAAGAGATACATTGATCCTGTTTTCTTTAATAATGGATATCGCAGATCCGGCCATTGTGGAGGCATTACTTCCAGAACACTCAGGGTCTTATCTTTGTGGTGGATAGTAATGATAGAGACCGTGTTGTGGAGGCCAGGGATGAGCTGCATCGAATGTTGAACGAGGTATTCACCCCATTGAACTTCTGTTTGAGCAGGTTGATTTTAGAATGTAAAGGGCATGGATGCATTCCACCCGCCTCATGAGAGGTTGGTTGGGTTTTGTCTTTAATATAAATTTATTTTCTCTTGTGTTCTAGGATGAGCTACGGGATGCTGTCCTCCTTGTGTTTGCCAACAAGCAAGATCTACCGAATGCAATGAATGCTGCTGAGATCACCGACAAGCTTGGTTTGCACTCTCTTCGTCAACGCCACTGGTATAATCTTCTTCTCTATTAAATTTAATTCGCGTCTCGCGTTTCCTACCCCTCGCCTGCGTCTGTAACTAGTTTGGTGTCTAGAGCACTTGTTTGTGTTGTCATTACCGTTTCATTTTCGGAAGCGAACTTATGGTTTATGTTCCCGCCGCGTTTAGGTACATCCAGAGCACTTGTGCCACTTCTGGTGAGGGTCTGTACGAAGGACTTGATTGGCTTTCCAGCAACATTGCGAACAAGGTATGCTTGATTTGACTATGTCTGCTTGCATTCCATGATAAACGCGTATTTCCGTGCATGTCCTGTCTTTTACAGTGTTAGTAACCGCAATAATTTCTGATATGTTACAGGCTTAAGTGTGGAGCATCGAAGTGCCGCCTCCTCTCGTTTCACTAGCTTTTTTGCTGCCTGCATTACGACGGCACTATTCCACTTGAGTTTTGTACTTGCAGATTTGCCTCGTCTCTTTGTCTCTCTCCATGCCTTAGATGAGTATAATGTTGTCAATGAAATCTGCGCGTCTTATACACGTATCTCATTATTGATTGCATTGTTACATCCTTTAGGGGCCTCTCTTTTTCATTTTTGCAACTGTTCTTCATGCGAAATGGACATTGAGGATAATTCTTTAGTCTTATTCATATCTACAAGATAATTTGCTTCAGAAAGTTCTTAGACAAGCAGCAGTCGTGACTCTCCGGTCAATTCTGTGCATGCTTGCAATTCTAGTTGTGGATTAGCGTTAGTACGATTTATGAAATGACGTGAGTTCATACTTGGTATTATGCTTATGGATTAAGAAGTTAATATGCGGTGTGAACGGGATTTAAGTAATGTTTTGATTGATTGCTAATGTTCAAATATGACAATGTAGTGTATTATCTAAAACATTTGATGTTATCAATCATTTTCCTATTTTACTAAGAACACAGATGGTACTCTCAGATACCCTCTCGTTAGTAACAGAATGTGCATAAAACTAAGTAAATACGTAAGTAGAGTATATATATATACATATAGTCATGATGGATTATACAGTAATGTGATGCATTTGTTCAAATACAATACCAGCCAAAGAAAAGTATGAGTCAAGTATCATACCATCCGTGAAATTACAAGTTATTCCTACAACTTATCCAAGCAAGGTTGTAGGGTTTAGGGTTTACAAGTTCTTGTTGAATAGATTCAGGAAATTGATGGCCCTTTTCTAATGATCCCAATTGCACTAAAAATTGTATGATTATGATTTATTTGCATACTATCATGAGCAAATGATCATGGCATTTGATAGAGTATCTGTAAAGGACCTCACATGAAAAACCAACACATACATACAATGTAACTGTAAAAACATGAATTAGATATTTGTTTTATATGGAATGATCATATACAAAAATATACGTGTTATACTATTGAGAATAGTACAATGAAATAATGCAAAAATAAATCATGGGACTTAATTTTACATTTTTGAAGCCAATAATTGTAATAATACAACATGCTTAAAGTAACCAATCATGCACACTATTAACTGGTATTTTTGCTACCTAAGGCACTGCATGACATGATAGTGGAAATAGGGTAGGACGCATGATATAGGGTGCTGTAAGAAAGATTTTACATCTTGATCAACCTTTGATTTTTGAAAAATAAAATGTGAAGTCCATTCAAAATATCATACATTGGAATCAATATGTAAACTTCAATCTACAGCCATGAGATAGATAACAATATGAAGATATTACTTTAATATATTTTGAATAATTTAATAAGTATTATCCATCAGATACTTGTAATTAACATGTTTATTTTTTCATTAGTGTAATATCTCTTGATTCAAATTAGAATATAGTTCTTTTTTCATTTTCATTGGCAGAGAGTCAACAACTTTAAACATCTCTAATTTATCCATGTTGGCCCATCAACAATCTCATGTTCGAATAACTTCCCAGTAACATCAATTTCTACTGCGACTTTTAATAATTTAGTTTGATATATAGTAAAAAATATTACAATATTATATTGCAAGAATATAAATGTATATATATATATATATATATATATATATAATACTTAATTATTTCAATATTTACAATTGGTATTTTTTTTGGATATCTAACTACAATGGACATATTTGAATACATCAAAAAGAAAAAAAATATTTTTTTAAATTGTTAAGTACTTAAACTAATATATTAAAATTATTTAACAAAGAAAATTTCATAAAAGAATTGAACTGTGATTGTGAGAGTGATATTTGTTTTGATATTTGTAAGAATATCATTTTATAACATTTTACTGCTACTTTTAATGTAATGATTGACAAAAAAGTGTTAAATATTTTATGTCATACATCTACAATAAAAGTATTTTTCTAAAATATATAGCATCACGTGTACACGTTCATATATACACACATGTGTGTTACACATATAAACTTGTGGTTACTTTGCATTCTGGACATTCTTTTTAAATGTCTAAAATCATTTCTGATAAAAAAAAATCATAGCATGGATTGAGAAAGACAAGGAATAAGCATGATTAGAAAGAAAAAAGAAAAAAGAAACAAAAGGAAAAAGTCAAAAGTGGAGAAACATATAAACTAACTATAATTAAATATAATAAAATAAGACAAGTTGGTATGAATATAAAAGTCAGTAAAGGTAGAAAGTAAACACATACATACAATGTATCATCATAGTTTTTGCTACTGCTACTACAATCTACCGCTCATTAAATATATTTCTTTAGTTTTTTTTTTTTTTTTTTTTTTTTTTAGTTTTTTTTTGTCTTTAAAATTTTTATAATATATATTTTTTAAGATTTATAATATTTTTTATATATAAATCATACACTTATGAGCATTTTATTTCATTTATTTAAAGTATTTACTTTATTTTAACTAAATATATATATTTTTTTCTTGGAATATTATTACATAAGCATAAAAATACACAATTAAGTAAGTATAGGTCTTATAACACACAAAATTTTATTTAATAAAAAAACTAATATGAGTATAATACTTCTATCAAAAAATAATACATGTAAATAGATTAGTAATTTAAGAGAATATTTATGTAATAATTTTCTTAAAATTCTAATTATAATGTAAACTGTAACTTTCTTGTTGCAACTTGTACTTATTGTAATAGATTTTCATCTTATTATAATTTAAGTATTTCAATGTGTAATTTATTAAAGATCAACAAATCTTATTTTACTTATCAATACGTAGATTTAAATCTTAGTAAATTGCTAATAGTCAAAAGTCAGCAAAAGCTTAGTTTAAGTTATTAAAGTAATTGCTAAGGTTTTGAGAATAAAACTAAATTAAATATAGCCAAGTAAAATGAAGATAATTATAGATGAAGTTGATCTATATCAAATGTAATTCTTCTTTTATAAATTAAAGGTGTTGAAAGTAGAAGTAATCTAATTCTAAAATTTTGTTTGTGTACAAACTTCTTAATGCTCCATATTATAACTTCATACTTTTCTTTTCTTTAATAGATTATGGATCTATACACAAAAATAAAGACTTTCAATAACTTCAAAAATTACTAGAAAATAAGACAAGAAAAAATAGATTAAAAAAATGAATATTATCGGCATCTTTAAGAAGGAAATTAAGAATATTTTGTAGTAAAAATTACCTTCAAAAAATAGAAACTAATGTCCAAAGAAGGTTAGTTGTGAACCAAGGTCGAAATTAGACTCTAAGGCACAAAACTACATGCCTATGGTACTTTCAAGGTTCTTTTGTTGATTAGAGAGCAAGGTTAGAGAAGAGACCTTATAAGATTTGTTAGAAAACTAATTTCAAAAGATTTGAATTGATTTTGGGTTGTTGAAAGCTTCTCAAAGTTAGAGATGTTTTTAGTGATTTTGGTTTTTGAAAAATAAAAAAAAGTATACTTATTTGAAAAATTTGTGAATATTATCAAAAATAGATTGGTAAATTTTTTATAAGATTTTAAATCTGCTTGCATAAAATATATTATAAATATTTCATCAATCAAATAGTTATATTAAAAAATCTTATAATTTGATTGGATTAAGTTTTTGGATACTTGATTTTTAGGATTGAAAAGAGTTTCTGTGTTTTTGTGTAATTTTCCAATTGGATTAAAACAAATTTTTGTTTAAAAATATTAAACTTAGTTTGAAATTTATATATTGAATTGTATATGAAGTTTTTAGTAAGATCAAGGATTTAATCAATAGTTATTAAGGTTTTAAGTTTTCTATAGAGATTGATTAGGATTGATTAATGTTAATTAGAATTTAGTTTGGATTTTAAGATTTTTGTAAGATTTCATAAAATTACTTAGAATTTATTTAGAATTTGTAGCATTTAATTAATATTTGATTAATATTTGATTAGAGATTAATTATATTTTTAAATATTTTTTTATAAGCTTATTTATTTTTTAAAGAATATATTTAGTATTTCTTTAAGATTATTTATAGTTTTTTTAAGATTCTTTATGATATTTTTATAATTATTCTAAAATTTCTTTATTTTAATTTTTTAATTTTTTAATTTTTTTAATTTTTTGGATTTGATTAAGATTTGACAAAGATTTTTATGGTTTAATTGAAGTTTATTTGAGATTCCATTAGAATTTTTAGGATCTTTGTTTGTTACGATTTGTAGTTTATCTTCTTCAAACAAGTACCTAATATATTCTCAAGTAAGAAAATACATTATGTGACAATGTTCTACATGATCTTCATCATATTAATGTATAACATATTGTTTTACTTGAGAATGCACTAGGCACTTGGATGTAGAAGATAAATTAAAAATTACAAGAAACAAAAGTTCTAACAACTCTAATAGAATCTTAAATAAATTCCAATTAAACCTTAACCAATTGTGAATAAATCTTAAATATTTTTCAAAGAAATCATTGAATTTTTTAAAAAAATCCTAAAATTCCTAAAATAAAATTTTAATTAAATCCTAAATAAATCTTAATTAAATTTTTAAAATTTCTCAAAAGAATATAAAACAAATTCTAATAAAATCATAAATAAATCCTAACCAAAATTTAAATAACCTTAACCAAATCTTATAGAAAATTAAAACATCAATAACTAATGTTTAAATTATTAGTTTTTATTCCAATTTTATATATCTTTCAATATTTTAGTTGAAAATAAGTATTATAAATTTGGAAACGCTCAAACTTATTAAATAAGAGATAAACATCATAACTTGCTTGGATGTCAGCCGACCTCCTTCTCAAATCTTGATGTTAATCTTTTAGTGCCAATATCTCTTGATTTCACCATTCAATTGCTTGTAAATTTTGCACAGTTGGTAGAATATAAGCTTTCTACTAGTACACGAAATTGTTTATCAATTCAACTAATAAATTTTTTCAAATGTTAAAAACCTTAATTGATCTTTTAAACTCGAATTTTCAAGTTCATAATTTATATGAGCTTTAGTAATCTTAAAACTAATTATTTAATCGAGCTTAAATATATAATAAATATGTAATAAAATTATGATTACATATCTAAAATCTTTATATTTAGATTTATTCTATATATTAGAAAATAATCCTAAGTATAAATCTATTTATATTTTTAAAAAATAGAGCCACTTTAAAACACTTTTGGCTTTGAAAAGGTCTTAAAAATTCATTACAAACTCAAATCACTCAAAATAAATGATTAGAGAACTTTTCTCTTATTTGCTCTTAAATTCGTTTTTTTAATCAACCAAAGAACAATGGAATTCTTGTAGATGCATGATTTGTACCTTAGAGTCTAATTTCAATCTTACTTCACTACTAATTTACTTAGAATATCAATTTTTAGTATTTTAAGGTAATTCTTATTAAAAATTATTTTTAAAGCTCTTTTAAAGATACCTATAATATTTCTTTAAATCTATTTTTTTCTTATTTATAGCCATGTAAAATAAATAAAAGTATTTTTATTTTATTAAAAAACAACATTAATACTAAATAAAATTTAACTACATTCATATCTTTTACTTATGTTTTTCTATTATATTTTTTAATTAGGTTTTTTTTTTTTTATAATAGAATCCATATTTTTTACCTTTCACTATGTAATTGTGTTACAATACAATAATATGTCCAACTTATAAGACAAATTTTTTTAATTATGCACTACATGGCTAACTTATACCACAATTTACTTAATGTATGATACATGGTTAAGTTCTTGGTCAAACTTTCAATCTATTAATTACTCAAAAATACATAAAAAATTCGAATTTACATCTATAAAGCTTTTAAAAAGCTTATTCACAAGATATTATTAAATTTACTTCTATTTATTCCTATATAATTCATATAATCTAAGTAAATATGTATGTCTATGATATTATCTTTCCTTTTAGAAACTTAAAGTGAAACCTAAAAAAGTATTAATTGTTGCACAACAAGATATTACCAATGGGCTTTATAAATTGGAAGAAAATATAATGAAGGATTACTTGGAAGTTGAGCAAAGTCCTACAATTGATATAGCAATCTGTAGCTCAAAGAAGAATTTTAGTGCTACCCTTAGGTACAAACATCTTAAGCACTTCTATTTGCAAGTACTACGTTGAATAATAAGCTATGTAGCTATGAGAAGATTATTCAATATCTTAGTTGGAGACCTCCACTATTTAACATGTATCTCTAAAAAGCAAAAAAAAACCAAAATACTAAAGGTAAAAATCTCAAAAATAACTAATGTCTTTCAATTAATCCATTCCAATATAGTAAGATCATTTTGACTTAGATCCTTGAGAGGAGCATCATACTTTGTTTCATTTATTGACAATTTTTCAAAGAAAATATAGGTTCAATTTTTATCTCCAAAAAATCAAGTCTTCTTTGACTTTCAAAAATTTCACAAGCTAATAAAAAAGTTATTGGTGAGAAGATTTATATCTTAAGAATTAATTACACTAATAAATATACTTCTAGCAAATTCAACTTCTACAATGCACACCAAAAAAATCAAAGATAAATATCTCAACCATATATTTTATATTATAATGAAATAAAAAAATTATATATTATTAGATATTATTTGATATTTTCTTACCAAAAATAATATTTAAAAGAAATTTTGGACTAAAGTAATTTGTATTGCATGCAATATTTTCAATCTTTGTATCTCAAAGTTAGCTTTTGATAAGACTCTAAAAAAACTATTTTCAAAACAAAAGCTCAATATATATATAAGCTTTGTATTTTTGACACAACAATATATTTTTATCAAAAATACTACAAAGAAAAAAAATTAATACCCTGAAGCTTAGTATATATTTATCTAAGCCTTGATAATTGTACTAAAGTAAGAATTATAATTTGAAGTTACAAACAGATTTATGAAGTTTACTTTCAAGAAAAATTTGCTCCTATAGTTTGATGGAAATCAATATAATTCATTACAATAATTATAGCTTATCAAAGCTAGTCTATTTATCACCTTGATATTATTATTACTTTTTAAAATAGAGATCTTAATAATACTATATACATGCTACAACTATCAAGTTGTGACGTCCTCAACAAAGAATCTTTAATATATTGCTTGCTATGATTTCTTCATGATCTTTGCCAAAGCCTTCAAGTATGGTATATCTACATTGATACCTACCTTGTATGTGTGGCATGATCAAGACCCATGCCAACTTTAATGTATACTTCTTCTATAAAAAAATTCTAATTGCCATTCTTGTCTTGTACGTGGATAACTTGTTTCTTACCAAATTCAATATTATTTACATTACATCTTTAAAAAAAAGTTTATATAAGGAATTGACAAACTTTAATGCATAAATTTTTTGGAGTCCAAATATTCCAACTATCTTGTACTATATTTTAAAATCAAACTGATTATGCTTACTCTATTCTTTAATAATATAATACCTCTAGTTACTATCTAAATGATGTCATATTTTCATTGCACTTGAAATTCTATGAGTAAATTGAAACTCCTCAAATATATACAATAGAGTATCAAGGATTTGTTAGTTAACATTTTTACCTTACAAAAATAAGATCACATATTAATTTCACGACATCACTTACTAGCCAACTCGTACATAATCTACAAAAATTTCACTAAAATGCTATATAACAAATTATTGACTATCTCAACAAAATCCATCCCTTTGTCTTTAATTCTTGTAAAGAGAAAAAAAAATCAATTTAAATTTTTTTTAGATACAAAGTATAGAAAAGTTTTAGACAACCAAATTTCAATCAATGCACATTTTTTTACTTGCGGATGTACACTTATATCTTGGTATCTTAAAAAATCAAATTCAATATTAAAATCATCATTCAAATTTAATTATTTAGCTCTAAAAAAAGTGAAGTAGTCTGACTAAAACAAGTAGATAAGTTGGGGCTGAGAAAAAAGAAACCAATGACAATTTGGTGTAACAATAAAAGTAGTATAAAAATAGCAAAGAATCTAATTTTTCATGACAAGTAAAAATACTTCAAAATAGACTGATGTTTTATACAAAAAAAATCAAAGATGCTACAATAAAAATATAATTTATTAAAACCAAAAATAAATTGGAAAATATCTTAACAAAGACCTTAAATAAGATCAAATTTAAAATTTACAAATTAAAGCTCAGTTTCAAAATACTTGAAGAAGTTAACTCTACCTAAACTAACTTATGACTATCTTCTATCTCCTTAAGAATTTGAAAACTCTTGTATTTTGCTCCATTGTATCTTTTAATATGTTTTCTACAATCTTCTTAATTAATGTTAACTCTAGGATTATAACCTCGTAATATCATGTATAATATTTTAAATAATTATTTTAAATACTTAAAAATCTCTATTTTATTATCAAAGTTGTAGTAGAAATCTTTTCTATCTTCAACATGACTTTATTAATATCAATTACACTATCAATATAAAAAATACTAAAAATTAAAAAATAAACAAAGTCATATAAAAAAAAAAAAATCAAAGCATACAATAAGCAAAGATAAAATATTTCTTTAAGAGATACTAAGACAATATGATATAAAATTAAAAAAAAAAAGAGACTTATAAGCAAATACAAAACATCAAGGGTCTAGCCATATAACATGCTAATGGTAAAACGGGTATTAAAAAATACAAGTATAAAAAAGAAATGCAAGAGAAGGTATTAGAAGATAAGAAATTTTGGCCAAAAGACAACGAGCATTCTTAGCTAAAGGTGTCAAAGAATTGAAGATGATAAATGACCTTGGATGAAAGAATTTATAGGATTATATCCTATAGAAATTGATCAAAAAGTTTTGTGATAAAAAATAGAAGATATTCGTTTGTAATGATGATTTTATTGAGTTTTTAATAATTTACATACATTTGTAATGTTTTGTAATTTTTCTTCAAAAATAAGATAAGAATTTTTGTTGGAGATTTTGAATAGTGCATAGAAGTTATTGACTAAGTTTCATCAATTTATTTTAAAAGTGCATCTAACTTATTTTTTGATAAGCTATAAATTGGTCCAAATGGGAGTTGAATTTAATTGAAGTCTTTTCATTATTAAAAATAACTGTGACATAAATAACAAAATGTGATCATTCTTTGCAGCATGGATGAAAGCTCTTCTATCTACTAATAAGGATTAGATTGTACTAAACCTATGATTTTTTACTTCATTAATATAAGTCTAGATTATTCTATTAACAAAATTAAGATTATTTAAAATCTGATTTATTTGAAGATTGTACTTTTTTAGCCATAACAAACCTAAAATAATAAAATTAAAAAAGATCTAATAATAATAAATCTTACTAAGCTATTATAACAATTATTTGATAATCTAAAGAAATGGTTTTATAAATCATATCTCTTGATATCAATAAACAACCATCTATGACTTTTATGTATACAAACTTAGTTCTTTTATATTGAATATATATATATATATATAACAAAGTCTTTGTGTATAAAACATATCAAGGTTCATGAAACTAATAAGACAGAGGCTTTGCAATTTTTTGGTCCTAAATAAATATTTATTGTAAAATAAAGTGAGGAATTTGAAAAGAGTAGAAGACATATATTAGGTATTATATATAATTTTGGCCCCATGGTTCTTATTGTAGCCAAAGAAACTCATTTTCTAACTCATTGTCTTTTTTGGCAACCATACACCTCATTTTGTGATTGTGTTGAATTTTTACATTTTATTTAATATTATATTTAGATTTTTCATAATATAAGCATAATATTTTTTTTAATAAAATTTAATCTTTTCTTACTTAATGAAAGATTTAAAAAATATTATATCAATTTATATAGGTTCATGCTTTGATGATTAAGTTCTTAAAAACTTAGAAATTATTTTTATGACTTGACTTCTTTTTCTTTACTTAAATCTTTGTTTTTGACATTTTTAATAATAAAACTTTGATATTATATTTTAATCCATATTTAAATTTAATAATAAAATATTTATCATTTCAATCCATTTTTCAAACAAGGTTTTGAAATTAATTAGTATATATAATAATTGATTGCAATCCTTATCATAAAAATAGGAATTTTGTCTCTACTATCCCTTTTCAATTATTTGTTTTCAAATGTGATTGTAAACACTTCAAAGAATGAATTTAGATCATAGAAGAGTTATGGATCCTTTTCTATCCAAGGTGCAAACCAAGAGAGAGCATTTATTTTATTTTATTTTGATACGTCACTTTTTTAGATGTATTTTTAAGTGAAGATGAAAACTTAAAAGTTATTGAGAAGTTTAGAGGTAATAATATTGATTATTAGAAGGTAAAATAAAAATTTTGTGGACTTTTCTAAATCTTTAAAATATTATAGATAAAATTCAAGAATCTCTTAGTATGCATGTTAATATGAAAAAAAGAAATTGTAAAAAAATGCTTTTAGATTGATTACAATTAATGTCTATAAAATCAATTTTTTTACATAATTATTTGAAAAATACCAGCCAAAGCTTAGAAGATTCTTTCTAATATCTATGAAAGAAAGAATTTATCTAATATTCTATATATAAGAAAGAAATTTCTTTTTTACAAGATAGAAGAAGGTGCAGATCTTATCATACAGATCAACAAAGAGAAGACACTTGCTAGTAACCTATAATTATAAATAAACCTTTAAAAATATAGATGTTGTCATGATTCTATTTATAATCTTATAAAAATTCTAAAACTACCTTATTCTAACATTAGAATCTATCAAGATGAAAGAAATCATAATAAACTACATAACAACAATACTTAGTTATGAAGCAATTAAGAAGAAAGAAAAAGAATCTTCAAATAAGATTTTAGCACTCTACTTATATAAATGCAAGGAGAGCTAATGAAATCAATAAATTCATATATATATATATATATATATATATATTTCAAAAACTATATATATATATATATATATATATATATATATTTCAAAAACTATATAATTTTATTTAAAATTACTAAAAAATATAAGAATTTGAAGAAGAAAAATTTAAATATTATGTAAGATGAATTTGAAAAATAAGATTATATATTTATGGCTAAATAAATGATTTTTATAAGTTTTATACTAAGATATATTGTAGATTCTAATTGTTCCAAGCATATGATATCTTATGAGTATTTATTTAAAACTTATGAAGCCATTTTAGTATCAAAAGTAATCTAAGCAAATAATGAAATACATAGAGCCATTAGAATTGGCTCTATAATGGTAGAAGTGATTTTGAATAGAAAAACCAATTAGATCAAATTCAAAGATGTCTTCCATATACCCATGATGAAGCAAAACCTACTTTTGGTGAGTAAACATGTAATGAAAGGTTTTTATTGTTCATTTTAATAATAATTTGTATTCTATGAAAACATTAAGTAGAGATATGGTTGTCAAAAGCTCTTGAGAAGAAAATTTATATTATTTCAATAGTAAGAACGTTAATATAATAGAAGTAATTACATTTGATAAGTTTATATTAAAAAAAGACAAATTTTATATGTATGGCATTATTATCTAGATTATTTGAATTTAAAGCACTTTAAAGAACTCAAATCTATAATAAGTAGATTGAGTCTTGGAAAAATAAGCCAAAATAAAATGTAACTTACATGTGAAGGATGTAAAAAAATAAATAATAAAAGACATTATTTCCTAGTGATGTTACAACATATACTACCAAGTCATTTGAGATTGTCTATTTTAATTTTTGTAAACGTATGAAAACCACAAGTATAGAAAGAATAAGATACTTTTTTCTTTCATTGATGATTTTTCAAGAAAGATTTGGATGTATATTTTGAAAGTCAAGACTGAATGTTTTTGAAGATTTAATTAATTTAAGCCACTTGTCAAAAAATAAAGTGAATTTAAAATCAAAGTTCAGCATAAAAAGAGTAGAATTGAGTATTAATTTAAGAAATTTGATATTTATCTAAAGAATATAGAATTTAATTAGACAAAGTATAACTATATATATTTCAAAACAAAATGATATTGCTGAAAGAAGAAATCATATTATTATAAAATTAAGAAGGAATATGCTTCATTTTTACAACTTTGGTTATAAATTTTGAAGATAAGCCATTATTAATATCATTTATGTAATGAATAAATATTCTTATGAATCTCAATTATTTATCATAATTTATGGATTAATTAAAAACATAATTTTAAGTCATTTAATTATACAAATATTAAGATTAGAGAGTCTTTTTGATTTTCTAAGTATTTATTATAATTTAGAAGTATTTATAAGTTGTAAAAATCTTATTAGAAGAAAATTTATAAAAATAGAGTCTTACTAAGTCTTAGAGGTAATTATCTTAGTTAGTTTAGTATTTATTTATTGTTAAGTATTAAGAGTTAATTATTGAGACCAATGTCTTTATTGGCTTTCTATCTACATGTATTACTTATAATATCCTATTAGTGATTAGTGAGTAGTTAGAAGAAGAATGAAAAAGAACTTCATGTCTTTTTAATTAATTATATAAAAATAGGATTTTTAGTAGATTTAAATTGATTTTATTACCATAAAAAATCAACAAGATAGAAAAATATAGCTTTATATGGATATTAGTATTATAGAAATATTATAAGATTTTTTAAAATTTATTTAGAATTTATTTAGGATTTTTTAATGAATTTTTAGAGAAAATTTCAAGACCTTGGTAGAATTGAGTTTTACCACCTTGAGAGCCATTATGAAGAAATGAAGGAAGATTTGAAGACTATACAAGGTTTTTAGGCTAATTGGATGTTTTTGAACACCATGGTGTAGTCAAAAATGAAAAAAATATAGTTTTACTAGTAGAAAATAGGAGGACCAGTAGCTAATATAGTCCTTGTAAGAAGAGAAGTGCACAATTCTCACATGGGTTGTAGCACCTTGGGTATAGGTAGGAAGATAAGACTAAGGCCTCAAGGCCTCTTTAGACAGCCAATATACATTACTTGTGAGCCTTGGTGAGGCTCGAACTCCTGATTTTTTAAGTAAGTTACCCTTGAGGTAAAAATTATTCACTTAACTTTTCTATTATTTACAATCTATCTTTAATCTATCATAACTTATTCATAGTAACTTGGAATTACATGATTTTTATGTCATTGAAAAGATAAAAAATTATCTATCTAAAAATATAATTTTTACTTTTTACTTTTACTTTTTTTTGGATAAAAATCTAGTAAACAGACTATGACTTAGTTTTGGGTGTTGTGATTACTTGATTGCATTTCTTTCACTTGTATTGTGGTTGTTCCTCTTTGGTTTTTGCCAATTGCTTACTACACTTCACACCACCAATTACAAGCAATTCTTAATTGAAGCCATCTTATAATTAGAATTGAGGAGTGAAATTTACACTCACATTTCTATAAGTATTCTTGCATCAATAACACTACAATAAGCTTAGAATAGGAAAAAACCTTGTATTTTATATTTAAAGATTTTAATATGCATAACATATACTAAGATATTAAAATGTATGAAGTCCAAACTTATTGTAAAAGATACAAAGTATATGTTCTTAGATTATTTTGAAGATATAAAGACATATGAGCTAATATATTTGGACAAAAAAAATATCATAAAAAATTGTGATATTAAATTTTTAATATTAAAGAATGCTTGTGAGTATTTAATGGTATATCCAAGTAAGAATAAAAGTATTTTTATTGACATATTTTTTAAAAGAAATAAAGAAATAAAAATAAATAAAAATAAAGTAAAGACATCAAATAATTCGCTTAAGACATCTGAGATTCTTTTTTCTTTTGAATTTTTATCCTTGTATAATTCCACAAAGTTTCAATATGCAATCAGTTGAAGAAAAAACCATAGACAAAGAATACTAATCTCTTGTAGATATTGTGTGAGATAAAATAAACCTCTACTAATTTGAAGTTTATTCTAACTAACAATAAGTGAATTAACTATGTGATTTTAAAATAAAGCTATTATTTAAATTCTAATCCTGTATTACTTGTTCTTCTTAAAACACCAAGTTATTAATCAAATCCTCTAATATTACTCACATTCACAATGATAATTCACTCCTTAACTTCATGCAAAATATATATATTTTTAAAACTTTTGATTAGATAATTTGGTTAAATATTTATTTTATTTTATTTTATTATTTTATAATTTTTAAGAATATATAAATTTTTACATCTTATATAATTGATGGTAAAAATTATTAATTAAATTATTATCCTTAATCTATAGTAACTGTAAATTTTTTAAAGGTTGGGTTAAAAATTAAAATTTAAAAGTAAAAGTAAAGTAAAAAGTAAAAATAAAATAAAGGTTAAAAAATTAAAAATAAAAATAAAAGGGAGAAGATTAAAAGTTAAAAATTAAAGCCAAAATTTAAATGTAGAAGTTAAAAGTTAGTGTAAAAAAATATAAAATAAAAATAAAAATAAAAAATAAAATAAAAGAAAATAAAAATAAAAAGAGGTACTAGCGGAAGTACCTTAACGACGCCCAAGAATTGAGAGAAGCACCCCCTTTTTACTCCAAAATTTTCCAAAAATCCAAATCAATTCTAAATCTAGCGATTTTTGTTGTGTTGAAAATGCCTTTTTCAATGTGCTCTTGCTTTGCAATTTTTGTAGCAATCTAATACCTAAGCCTCGAGCAATGCTTCT
Source organism: Physcomitrium patens (assembly GCF_059467195.1). Classification (NCBI taxonomy): domain Eukaryota; kingdom Viridiplantae; phylum Streptophyta; class Bryopsida; order Funariales; family Funariaceae; genus Physcomitrium; species Physcomitrium patens. The sequence continues at coordinate 14,577,230 of NC_143419.1, read as the reverse complement.
TCAAAGTTGGATCATTGGGCCTACTACTGTAGCCAATCCCCCTTTACTCAAAAATTCGTTAAAAATTCACAATTTCTTCAAATTTAATGCAATTTGTGCTAATGGAAGCTCAACTAAAAAATAATTTTACTCTAAACATTTCAAAATGATCACATTTAGTGGCACTGAGAAATGCCTTTTCAAATTTGGATTATTGAAACTGCCAAGGCAGCCACCCCCTTTTTACTCAAAAATTCACCATAAATTCGGTTCAACTCCAAATTGAGTAGGTATTAACTTGTTGGAAAGTTAATAACAAGGGCTATGTGATGAAAAAATTTTACTTACAAATTATAAAAAACCACAGACTCATTGAAGAAAATCCGATGCCCCTCAAACCCTTTTGACTATGAAAATGGTTGATGACCACTAATTGCAAAGGGGCGCCTTTTAAACCACAAAAAGTACCACCTATGACACAAAACCAATGCTCATATGTTCCTCAAGTTCAAAATGAGATCTAAGATCAAGAAAGAAGCCAAAAAATAAGATTAGGATTAAGGTTGAGACCACACTTTGGCATAGCTTCACCCTCATCAAAATGAAGAGAGAGAGAGAGGCTTGAGAAACCAAACCACTCTTATACAATTGAATAGTGGCTTGTGGAAGGGCAGCCACACCTCTACCCTTGATCTTTAAGATCTCTAATGTAGATCTATGGCCTTTCTTCATTCAAGAGCTAATTTCGTAATCAAGGCTGATTCTCACGGACACAGAATACTGACTTGATATCTACCAAGAAGTTCAAGAAGAACTGACAAGAACTAGATTAATCAGATGAATACAAGAACAACACCAGAGAGGTGAGCTAGAGCTCCAAGAGATGTGTTGTCGAGACTAAAGAACTCTTCAGCCTCGATCCCAATATATACTTCTATTTAGGAAGCTTCTCAAGCAACTTCTACCAACTAGGAAGCTTCTAGAAGGTTCCAAAGACTTGCTTCTAGAAGGTTCTAGAAACTTATCTCTAGAAGGTTCTAAGGACTATGTCCCTAACATCTTCTATCAACTAAGAAGCTTCTAGAAGGTTCCAGAGACTTGCTTCTAGAAGGTTCTAGAAGCTTGTCTCTAGAAAGTTCTAGAAATTTGTCTCTAGAAGGTTCTAAGGACTATGTCCCTAACATCTTCTATCAACTAAGAAGCTTCTAGAAGGTTCCAGAGACTTGCTTCTAGAAGGTTCTAGAAGCTTGTCTCTAGAAAGTTCTAGAAATTTGTCTCTAGAAGGTTTTAAGGACTATGTCCCTAACACTGATGGCTCTTGTAAGTGGGATTTTTTTTTTTTTTTTTTTTTTTTTTTTTTTTTTTGATAAATCTAACTTAACCATTGTGTTTACAACACCTTTTTATGCTAAGATTGACTATTCACATGCATCAATCTATGCTCTTTTGCAACTTTTATGAAGGTTTTTTTTACTTACAAGGATTTGGACAATATTTGTAAAAAATTTCAAAAAAAATGAGAATTTCATATTTCTACTTGTACTTTTAAGGAAAGGGTGCTGATCTTGTTTTCTTCACTCCAAATGGTGCATTTGATGCCTCCATTGCATTTGAAAGGCTTCCATAAATTAGAAGAATCACTTTGCCGCTTGGATTTGTTGAATTTGGAAAAAATCTTCAAACCCATCATAATTAAACCTCACTAAATTTTCTTTTTTCTTTTTTTTGACATCAAGACTACTTCTTTTGTAATTCTTCTACTATTAGCTAACTAAAAAAATATAGTCTTTATAGTTTCTTCTTACTAAACTCTATCCTAGATTACATGTCCACTACTAGCAATCTATTTTCTATTTTTTTCTAAAATTCTAATATTAATTCATAAAATTTGTGTTTTGAGTACAGTAAGTGTATTTTTTATACTAAATATCAAAGTGAGTCAATTCAATGGCTCACATAATGGTATATAAAAATTAATTTATATTCTAACAAATCAATCTAGTTTTAGTTATATATTTAGGACCAAAAATGATACAATAGTAGTAATTTTGAGGCATAAGAGAAGATTAGTTGCTACAAGTACTTATGAATAGTTGATATTAATTTCTTTGAGACTTATATATTTTTTGTTGTTTTACTACCATTAAGACCATTATAACAATTGATATAGTAATATATTTAGAAATACACCAAATAGATGTAAAAATAGCTATTTTGAATTAAAAATTCTAAGAATATATATATATATATATATATATATATATATATATGCTCTAATTTCAAAGATTTATACAAGATAAAGAATACTTCATATGCAAGTTGGAAAAATTCTTACATAAGCTTAAATAATTACTAAAAATATGATAATCAATATTTTGACAGATTCTTTGTTAACAAAGAATTAATAAAAAGTGAGACTAATTTTTCTTTATATGTAATATAATCTAAAGAATTATTATTGATTGTAATCTTTTATGTTGATGATTTGGTCATTTTAGCTAATAAATAAAAAAACTGGATTAGATATAATTTATTTAAGTTGAAGGTGAGATATAAAGTATTCTATATAATGCAACAATAGACTTATTTATGTATGCAATAGTAGCCACAAGTATAGATCTTTCATTTAATGCAATTTTTGTAGGCCAATATGTATTAAAAGCTAGATTTTGGCTTTGAACAATAGTTAAAAAAATTCTAAAGTACTAAAAAGACATAAAAAACTTTAAATTGTGTTTTGGTGGTTAAAATATTTATATGCAAGATTAATGTAATGTAGATTGGAATAGAAATAAAAATGATAGAAGATCTACCATGAAATATATATATATTTTTTGAAATAATTCATCTTATAGAATTGTAAGAGACAATCAATAATTACAAGATCAACTTTGAAGGTTGAATACATGATAACAAGCTATTATGGAATAGAAGTAATTTAGATAATTTAATTTTAAGATGACATTAAGCTTGTGCAATTTGAAGAAATTTTAATTATATATAACAATAAAGAGTATCTTATATTTTTTAAGAATCCAAAGTATTATTCAAAAATCAAACATATTTACATTCAATATCATTTGATAAGAAAAAATATTAAAAATAATTTAATATATATGAAATATTATATTATTAAAGAAATTCTTCTTGATGTACTTCTAAAATTAATAATAAAAATAAAAACCATAAGTTGATAAAGATATTAGTATTTGAAGTCTTTTATAAGTAATAAAGTATGAATATTGATGTCAAGGACATAAATCTCAAAAAAAGAAATCATCAATACACTCTTATGTCATTAAAGATAACTAAAAAATCAATGAAAGATGATATAATATTGAACTAGAAAGGCTATTGCCAAAAACAAAAAGACTAAAAAGACTTGAAATAAGACTAAAGACTAGAAAGTCATTGACAAGACTAAAGAAGGCTTCATTCTTACCTCCATATATATTCTTAACTAGGAGCTACGTGACAATGTCTTATAGATCTCCAAAATAAATTGACTTTGAAAGACATGTAACTTAACTTGTAAGGCAAGTATTTTATATGTGCACCATATAATTAGCTTGTTCTACAAGCTATCAATGCGTTGTTGTAATATAGTATAATTATATGATGAAAATATAATAAAATATAAACTTTTAATTAATGTCTAATTATTTTGATTCAATAATAATTCAAGATATTTAAACATGGATTTTATAAAAGCCTCTTAGTTTATTTTCTTGTCATAATAGTTAGTAAGTTAAAAGTTGATTAGTAATTTTACCTTCTAGGTTATAGAGACTCTTTTATTGCCTTAAAAAGACCATAAATTGATAAAATTAGGTTAAAAGAAGTAAATAATTAATATGATTAATACTAGAGTTAAGTTGAGGAACGGGTTGGGCTAAAAAATTCCAAAGATAGGTTTGGTTAATAATTGGGAGAATTGACCATTTGTGAGACATGGTCAAAATCAGACTTCTAGCTACTAAAATGACAATCTATTATAAAATAGGTTTTCTTTTGAAGATTAGCAATTAAGACTTCAGAGCTAGCTTGGAACTTATTTTAAAGATGTAAGGCTTGTTTTTAAGGATTTTTTGGACTTGAAAATTATTTTTCAAAGTAAAGGTTTGTATTGGCCACTTGGAATTTATGTAATACAATTAGAACTAGCACTCTCAACTAGTTTGTAAAATTTATATCACATCTATAGTTCAAAATTTGATAGTACTTGGTTAATTGGGTATATTAAGTATATGTAAAAATTTGTAAAAATCTAACAATGTAGTTTGAAGATATTTCGGTTTTGATACAAGAAGGTATCAGAAGTTGGCAGTTTGAGGTTGAGTAGAATTTCTATGATATTTAAAGATCTATTAATTGGATCAAAGTGAAATTTGACATAATATTAGAAGACTTGAAGATCAAGCTTCATACCAATTTTGAGTTAAATTTAATAATTGAAAAAAGAGAAATCACGACTGGAATGTTTGTATCAACTTTCAAGTTGATAGCCAAGTAACATTAGTGTGGTTTTTGGATATTTTCTCACGATTTGTTAGTTGAATTGGGTGAATTTCTTCAAGCACATAAAAGACTTATAGTGGTATTTGTATGCAAAATTTTGCTCCAAGTAGACGATTAGATTAAGAGCTACAGCTTACTAAAATTTACTTATTAAGATTAAGGTTTGTAAAGAAAATTCAAAATTACCTAATAATAAAAATAACAAGGCAATTGGAGTTTATGTATAGGTGAGATTGCTTAAAAGAGTGTTTTTGAGCACTTTTTATTGGATTTAAGTACTTTTGAATTAAAATTCAAATTTCATCCTTCTTGTGAGAATAAAACATATTAAGATTTTTGGATACTTGTAAAACATAATTCCACCTTCCATAGCCAAATGTATGATGCATTCTCAAACAAGACGACATGTAATATGATAATGTGATTAACTTGTTGACTAAGTTTATAACCTACCAATCAATTACAAACACATGTAAAGTCAAAGTAGTATCTATAAAGCTTCTAAGAAGCTATTTTAGAGGGTATTATGAAATTAATCTACTTTTATCTATTTTTACTTATATCTATCTATTCATATAGGTATTTATTAAAGTATATGTATATATATTTGTGACATTATTCCACCTTCTAAAGGTGAATTCTATGAGAAGTGGTCATCATATAGTGGTGGAATTCAATATGTGATGAATTATATTTACCACATACTTTGATCTTTGGTTGATAAGTTCTTTCAGCCATTGATAGTATCTTATACTAGAATAAAAAGACCACCTTATTATTTAATTATTATTAAGGCCTTCATAACTTCTTTCAAATAAAATATTTAAAATATCTTCATGACTTGTTCCTATCTCTAATAAAATCACCAAACATTAGGAGTCTCTTTCAAAGTCGTGATATCAAATACATTGTATCTTACCATGTATTTGAAGAAGGACATGTCATTTTTAAGGATCTTCATCTCGATTACATTGTCTTGAAGGTTGTAATGATCGCAATGTCTTGTTCAATAAGTCAATAAATAAAAGCTCTTGAGTTAAATCTACTGATTATTAGTCTTCATTTCCTTAGCATCACAAATATACAAAAGTTATAAACAAGAGTAGGAGGTAGAATGCTATCTTTCCTAAATCTTATTTCTTTTATAACAAAAAATTTCTATTCTTTATTTTGATTTTAATCAATGTCATTGATGAAAAGCTTCAACTTTTTTTGCTGCATTTGAAAGATTCTTTGCTAGCTCTCATGTGCATTCACTAATATCATATCTTTACTAATAAACAAGATATTTCAACCTATTTTGGTGCTATCTTGAATCTAAGATTTCTTCTCCTTCAAATTCTTGATTATTATCTACTTTTATAGGATGAGGTGGCATTTGTCTTCTTCTTCAAATATTCATTATCTTATATTGCTCAAAAAGAGATATGTGAAATGCATGATGAATCTTAATAGATTCCAATAGATATAATCAATAAGCAATATGATTGACTTATTCACTAATAAAAAAAGATTCAAGTATATAATAGTACAACTTGTCACAAAGACAAGTAGTCTTGTTATTATAATGAAGTAATCATATCTTGTCACCTATAGTGAATTGTGGTTGTTTTTTGCAATAGATATCTATATTAATCTTTTGTCATTCTTTAAATTCCTTTAATTGCACCTTGATTGTTGCATGTAGCTTTGACAAACAATTTGTCAAATATTTTTCCACATGATTATCAACTTTTAAAAAGTCAAAAGTATCAAATTATAGATGATAATTATAATTGGCAAAGAAAGGTATTTGTTGAGTAAAAGAATATACCAAATTATTATATGCAAACTCTACCAATGATAAAAGAGTTGTCCAATCATCTTGATAATAGTTGATGGTATATTTCAAGTACTACTCTAAAATTTGATTCACCTGTTGTATTTGCCTATTAATTTAAGGATGAAAAGTCAAAGAGAGATTTATATATGCCTTTAAAATCTTGAAAATTATTTTTCAAAATATCGATATAAATTGAATCATCGTATCTAATATAATATCTTTAAGAAATCCGTGATAGCAATAGATATTGTTAAAAAAAAGTTTTAAAATTTCTTAACTAAACATAAATTTTATAAATAATATAAAATATACTATTTTAATAAAAAGATCTACTACTACAAATATAGAATCATATGAATCTAAGATTGAAAGATTCATTATAAAATCCATAGAAACAAAAGACCATAGTTGTTCTGGAATAGTTAATAACTGAAGAAGTCTATAAGATCAATGGCAAGGAATTTTGGATCTTGAATAAATATCATATTGTTGTACAAAGTCTTTGAGTGCCTTCTAAATTTAAGGCCACCAAATATTTTTCAATATTAGCTCCAAAGTCTTGTTGTATCCAAAATGCCTAATTGCTGAAAAGTCATAACTAGTTTGAAGAAAACGTAATTGTACTCCACCCTAAGGAATTTATAATTGTCCTTCAAAATAGAGTAGATTTTGCTTGAATTTAAACTTAAAAGTATCATGAGAATTAAAAGAATTATTTTTGATATCATGCACAAGAGGATTAAAAGACATACTTGATTGAATTTTCTTAACAGAGATTGAATCAACAATCAATGTTGATTTTATTGCTTAAAAGTGAAAATACTTTGGCTTCAAAAAAATTATTCTTTATTAATAAAAAGATATATTTTTTTCTTTTAGTATAAGATAAGAACATCTAAAAAGAGCATCCAATAAACCTTGTTGATTTTCGAATGAATAAGTGATCTTAAAATCAAATCTTGATAAAGACATACTTCAACAAACTTAGCAATGATTCAAAATACGTGTCAACATGAAATACTTGAGATTCTTATGATTTGTATACATGATGATTGGACTCAAGGCGCCTTCTAAATAATGATGTCATTTATGAAATGAATCTATAATTGCAAAGATCTCTTTGTTGTCGATCTCATAATTAATCTTTGCTATTAAAAAATTTCTTAGATAGACAGCTATTGAATGAAGTTTGTCATTTTCTCTCATTTTTTATAATACTATGCTTAAAGCAAAGTGTGATATATCTATTTTTGTGAAAAATGCCTTGAAGAAGTCAATATAATATAAGATTGGTACAAAAAACTAAATTCTTTTTTTAAAGAATCAAATGATGCTTTAACTTCTTTATTCCATTCAAATTTGTCTTTACAAGTCAAACTTGAAAGTAGAGCTACAACTTAAAAAAAAATCTTTCTGAAGATCTGATAGTAATTGGCAAAGCCCAAAAAATATTGCACATCTCTTATTATTCTTAGAAGCTTTCAATCCATAATAATTTGGACCTTCTTCGGATCTATCATTAGTTCTTCATTTGAAATGATGTACCCTAAGAAATCAACTTGAGTAGTGTGGAATACATACTTTTCTAATTTTGCATATAATCCTATATTTTTAAGTTTTTATAATATATAACAAATATGAATTTCATACTTTTTGTGTTTTTAGAATAGATTAAGATGTCGTCTAAATAATAGATAACAAAATCATCAAGAAATTCACAAAACACATCATTTATTAGATGTTGAAAAGTAGCTAGTGCATTTGTGAGTTTAAAAGGCATGACATAATATTCAAAATGTCCATATCTGGTTCAAAATGTAATTTTCTATTCATCTCTTTTTTTAATGTATACCAGATTATATGCTCTTTGTAGATCTATTTTTGTATAGATCTTTGCTTCATTGAGTTGATCAAAAAGTCTTGAAATCAAAAATAGAAGATACCTATTCTTGATGGTGATCTTGTTGAATCCTCAATAGTCTACATACATTCGTACAAATCCATCTTTTTTCTTTACAAATGAGATAAGAGTCCCAGTTGGAGTTTTAAAATGGCATGTGAAATTCTTAATCAAATTTTCATCAATATATTCCTTTAATACAGCCAAGTCATTTTGTGATGGGCTATAGATTAGTCTAAATGGTGGTTGAGCTCATTCGTAAAGTTTAATGGAGTAATCATAAAGATGAAGCTTTAGAAGAATATTTATATATTTTTTTTCAAAAATATCTTAGAAATCTTGATAGTTGCTAGGAATATTACTTAACGTCTTTTCACCATAAAAAATGAGCATGGCATATATAACAAAAGATGATCCTTCTTTTGCAGCATGCATAAAAGCTCTTGCATATATTTATAAGGATTTGAATGTACTAGACTTATGTATTTTTACTTGACTAATGAAATTTTGGATTAAATATCAAAAAATTAAATTTATAAGAAATCCAATCTATTTGAGGATTATATTTTTTTAATCAAGATAATTTAAAAATAATTGAATTGAACAAAGATCTTATTACATTAAATATTACTATGATATTATGATCTTTAATTGGTACATGTAAAGAAATAGTCTCATATGTAATATCTCCAAAAGATAGCAAATGACCTTCTATGACTTTTACATGTACAAGTTTAATTTTTTTAACTAATGATATTTCTTGTTTTTGGACAAAATCTTCGTCTATAAAACAGGTTGAGGCTCTTGAATCTAACAAAGCTAAGACTTTGTCAACAAATAATATTCTTTTATTAGGATTTAATATTGTTACATGCAATGGCTTAAGCAATAAATTGTTTCAAAGATCCTACCTTTAGCATTGTCAATAATAAATCTTTGATATTATCTTTCAACCCATATTGAAATTGATTGATAAGGACTTTGACATTCTAGTCCATGTTGCAAGTGAGGTTTCAGAATTTAGCAACATATATGGTGGCTGACTGTGATCTTTGTTATTAAAATAAGAACTTAGTCTTCATTACTTTTTTTCAATCACTTTCTCTAAATATGGCTATAAATACTTCTAAGAATAAATTCAAATTATAAAAGAATTAAGAATCTTTTTTCATTAAAGGTGCAAACTAAAAGAGAGTACTTCTTAATAAAAATGCACCTATGAATTTGACTTGAGTAAATATATCAAGATATTAAAAAGAATGCAATTTTAAATAGAACTTGACTTCTTGCAGAAATCCTTAAAATTTTGATTTTATTCCATCAAACTTCTTAGGCATACTAATCTTTGTCTCGATCATACTTATAAAAGCAAAACTTCTTGGATTCAGTTATGAGATTGATCTACTTGCTTCTGTTAACTACACAATTTTTTGCTGTAAACCATGAACTTCTTCTATAGGCACAAGAAAAGTACATCCATAGTTCATATTGAAAATACATAAAATTTTAACTTTTAGAATGTTAACAAGCTGATGAATTTCAAAGAAAGAAATCCTCAATATAGTCTTATGTCATTGAAGAAAACTAAAAAGTCACTCAAAGATGATATAATATTGAATTAGAATGGCTATTGTCAAAAACAAGAAGATTAAAAAGACTTGAAATAAGATTAAAGACTAGAAAGATATTGACAACAATGAAGAAGGTTCTACTTTTGTCTCCATATATTCTTGACTAGGAGCTACATGATGATGTCTTGTAGGACTTCTTAAACATGTTGACTTTATAAGATTTTTATCTTAACTTATAAAGCAAGTTTTCTATATATGTGCTACATAGTTAACTTATTCCATAAGCTACCAACATGTTGTTAACTTATTCCATAAGCTATCAACATGTTGTTAATTTATTGACCAAGTTTCTAACCTATCAATCAATTACAAACACATATAAAGTCAAAGTAGCATCTATGAAGCTTCTAAGAAGCTACTCTAAAAGGTATTTTAAAATTAATCTATTTTTATTTACTTTTATTTATTTCTATCTAATCATATAGATATTTATTAGAGAATGTATATATATCCATGACAATTGATAATTAAAAAACCTTGGTTTAATTACTATTATTTGGAATTTGACTTTATTAAGTTACTAATGATCAAAAGACATCAAAGAATTAAGATAAGTTATTATAGTAGTAGCTAGGGTTTTAAGTAGCACATAGGTAAAAAAAATATAATAGGAATTGGTTGAATAATGCATAATAAAATGAAGATGATTATAAATGAAGAGTATTTATATCAGATGTAATCTCCTTTCTATAAATTAAGAGTGTTGAAAGTAAGAGTAATCTTACTCTACTCACTACTCTTTACATGCAACCTTATTGATGTTTAGTATTGAATTTTTTGATTTTTTGATTTTTTATTATCATTGTATTTTTTGAATTTTTTGATTTTTTTTTTAATAATAATAACCAAACTAATTGTTTAGGCAGCCACATCTTTATTTAGATCTGTACACAACAAAGGATGAAGGAACCAGCTTTCTTTTATACAAAACTTAAAATGATAAATAATCAATGAATGGTGAGCTGATCAACTAAACTACGACTAGTCAGGGCGGTACTCATACTAGAGTCAATCAATCAAAAAAGAAAGAAAATAGAAAAAGAAAAGAAAAGAAAAAGAAACACTCACAATGATATCAATTTAAAAAATCAATGAACACCTTTGAAAACGTCACGCACTGGTTGAGATGATCCTCCTCCCCCTCCCACCACAAGATCTCTAACCCTATTAAATTTAACTTTAAATATGTTAATTAATGGGCACTTTAAAGTAAATGAACATGCACTTGCCACATCAGAGATACACTTGGCTCCGGCACCTCCTGCTCCAGGGAAATATCAGAGTTTTGCTTTAATCAATGGCTGAAGTGGAAACAAAATTGGCATCACACTCACCGTCACCATATTTATGCTATTTTATCCTATTTTTCCAAACCACAAACACACACAGCACTAATATTGAAGCCAAGTGGGGTCTCCACAGGGAGAGAGAGAATGTGCCAAATGGGTGCCAGTTTTCTTAGCGCCTTGTCATCCTCACCCATCCAATACCAAGATGCACACTAGGACAGCTGTTTTATCTGCTCATGTAGCTTGTTCTAGATACTCCAGCAAGTATAGTAGTAGTGGTAACAATAATAATAGCAGCTTCAGCTTTCTATATCACTAAAAACCTGGGCGACACTGTGTCAGTAACTCCAGTCGAGAGGCGCCGGAAACCGAACAACGCACGGAGGAATCAAGCAAAACATAGACGACTGTAAAAAAGAACATGAGAACGCAAAAACCTGCGGTTTCTTTGAAAAAAACCTTGAGATCTGAGCACATCTCTAACGCATGCAAGTTGTGGCAATGAAACTCATTCCAGGAAACATAGATCGATCGTTTCTCAGACCGACCATGCGACGTAGTATTCCAATCTGGTTGAAGGACGCTTCGGTGTGGGTTTCGGAGGTCCCGGTTTGTGTTTTTTGTCAGCAACATTATGTGCTGTTGAAAGAGTGATGGGTCTGTGCGGCGAAGGTCTGTCCAGAAACAGCGATGGCTGAAGATAGAAGGGGTCGTTTCGGCAGGAGCTGAAGAGCAGCGGGCGACCGACTGGCGGATGGGCCTCATCTGATGGCTGCGATGCATCTACGAGGTGGTTGAATTGGCCCACCACTGTGCATCGGGCAGAATCTAGATGCCGCGCGATGTTGCTAGATCCGATGTCCCGATCCTGGAACTCGGGACAGGAGGCTTAGTATAGAAAAACAATGTGCTTCGCGGTGTGGAATGCGGCCACCACTGCGATGAAGTGTAATTGCAGCCCACGCCGCGTCTGGTGTTGCATCACAGCGTGACAGGTTCAAGGCTTCGAAAGTCCTATTCCGCTGGAGACGACAAATCCTCGCTTACGCTTTTACCGCACCCAGTCAAATTCACACTCTAGCTCACACAGACGGAACGTGACCCATAGTCCCATGCTTGACATTGACTGCATGCTTGGAACCCAATCATTGGAAACAAGTATTCCCTTCATTGCATTAACCTGATCTCGCCGTGCTTCAGCTTCCAACGACGGGTTTACTGCTTCCACGAAGATCTGTTTGATTCTGTTCATTGACTGATTACACCTAATGATGCGTCGATAACACGGCTTTGGACTTGGATGTGTTAGCGCTTATTCTCTGCGATCAATGCTGTTTGGCTGATCTGGGGCCCCAGTTCTGATTTTCGAGTTTTGCGTCGTTGTTTAATATCGCCCGTGGACGAGGTCAGCTATGGGTCGAACCATGATAGTCCTAGGTCTCGCATCCTTTCCACGCGGTGGTAGTGGCTTTCGTGCTCTCGGTGTCAAGCGGATCCTGCTTTTGAGAGGTCCAAATCTCTCTGTTTGACATTGCGTTCTCCATTTTGAAGCAATTGATCGATGCAATGAAAGAATCTGCATGTTGATTACGGAAGCAATCGATCTTGCCCAATACTCCCTGTTGTTTTATTAATATTTTATTCGAAAATCATTACAAAAGCAAACAGTCTGAGGCCAAAACCATCACCACTGTGGAAGATGTGAATGTCGGACCAAGACGTACACAATTATGCAAGTTACATATTCCACAGTAACTTGCATAATTGTGTACTAAATGTGAATGTATCATTTTTTTTTGGCTTTACTGTACAAAGCACTCACGACTTATCAATTTTTCTCAATCATTAAGGCTCAAGTCGATGGTGACAACAATTTTCTTGTGCTTGATGACATTTGCTTCACAATTATTTGAGTAGCTTCATTGTTTCATAGTTCATGAGAATGTCTTTGACTGGTAAACACCCTAAAAAAATCCAAGAAGTCTTCGACAAATGAATCAAAATCTTTCTTTCTGGCTAGTTTATTTATCTATTTAAACCATTTAAATCATGTATGACCTGTTGATATGAATGTAGGACAGCCTTCCAAATATGCTTTTCTTATTCCTGGTCATAACCACTACCACACAAGTCCTGAAGACCAGCCTTTTCGAAAGGTTGACTTGAACTCCAAAAGTCAGTCCTATTTTGTGTTAATGGGTGAGAGGTGTTCGCTGTTGGTAGTCTTGTTCTTCTCCCATAACCCTACTTTTGAGCCCAATTGCTCTAACCTGGTAGAACGTAAATTTTCTGTTCACGGTAAATGGACAAAACATTATCTCAAACTGGATAGATATAGTCTCCTGCTTTCGGTCAGTAAGTTTTCTACGAGCAGTAATTTTTTAATACTAGTTTTAACTTTTTGTCGTCTTAAATGTTCATATTTGTCATCAAATATAATGTGGTTTTAATGACACATAATTTTACATAGTCTACCACTCTTCAAATGCAACGTCATTTTACATAATTTAGAAAGTGAACGATTAATTTATTATCAATAATTGAGTACGGTGTCCTAAAAAACAATACATTGCAGTAGTGATAAAAGAATTGTTTTATCTTATGCTGCCACGAGTGTTGAGTCGTTTCATTTCACAGTAAAGGTGCCTGCTGATTCTAAAATTGTCCAATGCGAAGCAATGACACTGCACATCATGCGAAAAAATTAACGGGGAACACAAAAATCCTAACATATTACATTTTACATTAAATAAATATTTAGTGACACAAGTAGCTACTAACCTTCATTCTTTCTTATTCTCTCCACCATTTTTGCTGAATATATCTAAAGTACACTCTTGTTTCCAAAGGTGAAAAGCATCGAAGATCAACATTTTCTTATTTGGTACGTGCACTGGGTCATGTATAATTTTGTTTTGGTGCATTCATTGTTCACTGATCCGTCCATTAATTCCTCACCTTATCACAAAAAACACGCATTAAAGTGAATAATCCTAAAGAAAAAGAAACATCCACAAAATCAAAGACAACCTTCTAGATTATGTAGCTGACGGAAACACTCCACCCACAAAACCGAAAAGAGGCCAATTGTTTGTCTCACATGCAGAAGGCGCCAACGTCAACAAGAGCCGCAATCTGCATGACGTGGTGCTTGCAAGCATAGCTTTCGTTTTTTTCCACCCGGAATGATTGTTTCGCTTTATACTGCTTACAGATGGACGAAGACCAGTTGACCTAATCTCAGAGCTTTGCCGAAAGGTTTAAGGGTCGTGCATTCGAAGTGAGACACTGTTACTGTCTGTCTAGCCACACAATCTCACACATTCTAGCAGGGCGGCAGAGGCAGCAAGCAGATGGAGGTAGAAGCTTCTACAGTGACGTCGAAGTAACGGTAGTTTGTCGACAGCGGTAAGTGAGCGACGGTAGACACAGGAAACAATCAGGGACTGCAACTGGTGGATGAGGACGCGGGGTGGAAAAATGGTGTTGCTCATGTGGAGACCGGGGCCCACATGGTGTCAAACTAAGTGGGTAAAAGAGAGCAGAACAATTGGAGGGGGGGGGGGGGTAGAGACAGGTGGGGGAGCATGGTCAGAAAATATTGGGGAGACAACTCATGAGCAGCGTTGTTGACCAAATAATAGAATATTGCACGTCAGCAACAAGCGATGGCGACCAGTGCGACGTCGGAGCGTCGCTCCATAGAAGGTAGAATGGAAGGCTGAGAACGACGCCTCATTATTTTTTTCTTCTAGCACCCACACCGTTTCGACCCACTTCGAGATCGGCGGCATGTGCAGTGTTTGACATGGTTGTGGGCCGTCGGATGTGGCGATCTCATTGCCCCCTTGCCAGACCTCCAGTTTGTTCCGCCGCGGCAGCTTCTCTGTAATGCACGTGAGGCGACGCCTATCAGGTGGTTTGTGACTGCGCCCAGGACGCTGTGACGGACCGAAGGTGTCTCTCTCTCACCCCCCCCCCCCCCCCCCCCCCCCGACTCACCACCCAGCCGTGGTGCTTGGGTAACTTTCGAATTGCCCAGCTAATGACGGCAAGAAGAATCCCTCAAATTTCGTGTGTGTATAATTCGCAAGGTTTCGCACCCCAATCAGTCTCTGAATGGAGCTTGATATAATTGTTCCCATGCTTCCAGTGTAGGCTCGCAGTGAAGGAAAGTGTGTTGGGAGGTGTTTCTCTCAATGGTGGGGTGCTTCTTGTGAGCTCGTTGATTCCATCGAAGAACCAGTTTATACTTACCAGGTTTTCTGCAGTTGTGTTGGCTGGAGCCGCGTCGTAGCTCTGGGGGAGGAAAAGCTCCCCGGAGAGGCTTTTTTCGGTGGGCGAATTCTGAATCTACTTGGGAGGCTTTACTCTGTCGATTGGATTTGTAGCATTCTGGGCAGGAGATTAGTGGAAGCTGCTGGTTTGCGTCTGCCTGGCGGACTCTTTTTTTGTGAGCTAGGAGGAGATTGTTGTCGGTAGCGTGTGGAGCAAGAGGAGCGAATTTCTTATGTGTAGTTGCATGCAATGGAAGCAGCGTTGAGGACGTGGATGAGGAAGTCGATCATCTCAAATCGGCTTTGTGGAATCAGGTTTTGCGTCTTGTATGATGGTGTTGTGCGGCTGGTTGTGTGATCTCTACCAGGTAGTCCTTCAATACTAGACTCCAAATTATCTGTTAACCATCCGAATCTCGATTTCTTCGCAGGGGCATTTATGTTTTGTTTGTTAGAGGGAGGCTGTTTGTTGGATGCAGTTTTTGTGCTAGGCATATGGTTGTCTAGGGGATATTTGAACATGTGAATGTTGCAGGTCAAAAATCCTCGCCACAATCAGGTCGGTATTGGAGCCAGCTCCTTGCGCTTCGCAACCCCCCCCCCTCCCCTCATCGATGTAGTATCTTCTCTACCTGTGGGAACGAATGCAGCTGCGCTACGGATCTGTTTAATAATACTAGCCGAATCACTTGAGGTCGCTAACGAGAGACTCTGAAATTTTGACCGATACCTTTCATAGAATTAGGGTCACAGATTGAGTAGAGAGTTGAGCACAATGTGTAATTCTCCTGCATGCACCACCTCGGTGGGTCTCTCAAATGCTGTCAGCGATGCGTGCGCGATACCAAATGCCGCACCCAGCTCAATAGCCCTGCCGCCCAAGGCAGAGAAAGAGGCGTCTCTGTACAACCCCATGCTGCTCATCGAGAAGGAATCAGGACCCAAGCCGCAGAAGTACTCGGAGGTTGACATAGATGGCTTGCTTCGTGCAATCAAGAACCCACCCGAAAGAATTGTGGACTTATACATCCACTACTGCCCGCGCATCAAGTCAGAGAGTGACAATTGCTCGGTGTCGCTCACCCTTGCTGACGACAAATTTGTCCGTCGGTTATTATATCGATTCGATGGACCCGATCGGAGTGATGACTCCGACCACAAGGTGTTCTCAAGGGTCATTAAGGGGCTTGTGGCCAGTCCTGCGGTTTCGTCTCTGACGCTGGAGATTGATTGTGTACCATCCGATATGATTGTGGCGGAACTTTGCACTGCATTGCAGAAGAATCGGACATTGAAGAAGCTGAGTGTGTACAGCGACAATCGGTTTCAGCAGGCGTTAAATTCCGAGTGCGTGAAGCACATCATGGAGATGTTCCTTGTTAATACCGGGATCGCGGAGCTTCAGTTGGGATTGATTGACGTTAGCAACCATATTGCGGATAACATAGCGCTCGCGTTGCGACGCAATCGTTTCCTACTAGGACTCACTCTGTACGCGAGAATCGATGCTGATGCAATGGCGGTTTTGACGAAGCCGTTCTCCGGGGCGGAGCCAAACCAAACGCTCCAGAAGCTCGAGATTAAGGGTTTCAAGTGTAATGGTGCGCACGGCGATGGTCAAATTGGGAACAAAGGAGCAGAGCACATAGCAACAGTGCTGTGCCGTAACTCTTCGCTGGAGGAAGTGGCTTTGAAAAACTGTGCAATTGACTCTTCCGGCGTCCAGACGCTCGCTCTAGCCCTCATGACAAACAAGAATCTCAAGGTACTTGACCTGTCCTACAATCCCATAGATGTGGATGGTCTAAAGGACATTGTGAAGACAATTAGCATGGATCCGGCCACAAAGCAACAGCCCAATACTTCTTTCCGGGAGATCATCATCCGCCATAGCTACATCAATAGAGCAGGAGCACCTATTCTGGCAAATATGTTGGCGACGAACAAGACGCTCGTCAGATTGGACCTTCAATGCAGTGTCCGCCTCTGGCAACCAAAAGACGTGCTTATGCTGTTACATGCTCTAAAAAACAACCAGACTTTGAGATTCCTTGACCTTAGAGGCTGCGATGGCGTGGCCGGAGAGAAGGTTTTGGCCACTATCCTGGACCTTCTGGTTACCAATCCCTGGCTTGAACAATTGGGTGTTGAGGGCACTCCTCTCTGTCGGAAGGGCCACGACGCTGTTATCAAGGCCCAGTTGCGTAGAAACGCTGAGAAGTTCATGGAAGTTTTCAAGGGAATGGGAACCGTGACACCCACCTCCGCTAGAGTGTTCCTGTGCGGCGTTCCCTTGGCAGGTTGGTTCATGTTCTTGCCGGTGTTTGCCAAAGATTTTGCAGCATTTAACTCAATTTCCGTGACTCAATTCTGTTCGGCTTTGTTAATGCAGGTAAAACGACGTTCCGAAAAACAATGGTGTGCGGGAACATGAAAAGAACTTCCTCTTCCGTGCGTCTCAAAACCTCGGCTGCTTTCAAAGAAGCCATCTCTAATTCAAAAATACTTCAAGCGGGATCGAAGCATTCGCTGACCGCCGGAATTGAAGTGCAAACGATTGTAGAAGACAATGTACAGATTTCAATTTGGGATCTTGCCGGTCATGAAGAGTTCCACGCATTCCACGACCTTGTCGTCCCCAATTTGAGCTCTCAAGGAAGCGCATGCACATTCGTTCTTCTGTGCGATATTTCGACGCAGCAGGGGAAGAGCGGAAAATTTGAGCTGAAAGACGAGAAGGTCGTGGACCTGGAGTTGCGCTACTGGCTCCGGTTCATAGCGTCCAACACGCGCCAATCCGTGCATATGCTGCCGAATGTGACCGTCATCTTCACGCACTCTGACAAGTTTCCTAAAGTCGACCTGATTGGGCACTTCAAGCCGCAAGTGGAGAAGCTACGAGCTCAATTCGCGCGGGTGATCAACGTCACTGAATTTCATGTAGCGGATGCCAGGTCAAGGAAATCCATTGACCCTGTGCAGAAGGCGATACAGAAGCGGATCGTGAGCATCCTTGATCGAGTGCCAAAGGTCTTTGACGCTTGCAGGCAAGTGCAAATAAAGTTGGGTGAGTGGAAAAATCAGCACCCGGACAAGCCACTCATTCAGTGGTCCGATTTCAGTGTCCTTTGTAGTAAGGTGCCCGCGCTGAAGCGTCTTCAAGGGCAGGACATCAAGATTGCAGAGGAGCGGGAGAAGGCTGTTGCGAGGGCCATGCACGATGCCGGGGAACTTCTCTTCTTCGACGGGCTAGACTTCATGGTGGTCGACCCGAATTGGTTCTGCCACGAGATTATGGGCAGGATTCTTAACCTTAATAGCTCCATGGTAGTCCTCAAGCAGCCGCTCATCGATCAAAAGGGATTCACCAAGCGGGAGCATCTGAAGAAGGTGCTTGAAGCTTCCTTCTGCAAGAACAAGAACCCACACTTCAAAGGGCGCAGGGTCAAAGGCGTGGTTACCGAGGATCTCGTGCAGCTGATGGTGAAGCTGAACCTGTGTTTTGAACAGAACCCTGGCGACAAAACATCTGGAGTCTACATTCCCGCCGCGTTGCACAAACCTAGTGAAGAGGCTGCGAGAGGAGAAAGACCTCTCAGTTGGCCTTGCCGCTATGGCCAGGTTTCTGAACACGATCTGACACACGTCGGCTGGAGGTTGAAGTGCGAGAACCCGGAATTGACGACCCTAACGCGTGGATTCTTTCCCAGACTTCAAGTACCAGCCGAATCTTTCTCTCAGAAATTGATGTTGAGGTTCCTTAATTTTGTGGAGTTAGAAATTCGTTCTTTCAGTTGTGCATGTCACATCCAGTTCGACGCAGGGAATGATGGGGAATGTTCATTGCTGTGCAGGTCTTCTTGCAGAGGAGATTTGTCGGAGTGTCGGATGCGTGCTACACATTCGAGAAGGATTTCATCTCTTTTGTTTTCAGCGGGATTGAGTTTCTTATTGAGTACCATGGGCCAGATGAGTGTCTATTGGACATCCTCGTTAGAACCCCCAAAGATATTGTGCAGACGTGGGCTGCAGTAGACGAAAATGTCCTTAAACCTACGCGAGAGTTTAGTGCTTCTCCTACGGAAGGGTGTCAAGGAGTTGTTTTGATTGTTGAAATCATGCGACCGCAATGTGTAAGGGAGCTGTGGATGCGCAAGAAGAGGACTAAAGATCAGTGCATAGGAGTGGAAGATTTGAAGCAGAAAGTACTAGCGTCTGGAAGCTTAGACTATGAGTTTATCTGGAAGAAGAATATGGAGGAGAGCCATGGATTGAAGGCTGACAGGGCAGAGGATTTGCTCGGACCCGCGAACTGGGAAGATGTGTTGAACAGATATCTCGATGCTCTGGAGAGAATCGATACTGAGGTCTGTCGCAAGAGGTCGCTAAAAACGACGGACTCGATTAGGAGCCCTATGAATCCTCTGACGCCACCTCCATCACGCCGCATTGGACGAGCTGTCTCTCTCCTGCCTCGCCCGGTGGAGATGGCTGGACAACTCCTCGAATCAAGAATCATTGACCGCAGGACGGAGATCAACGTGTTTCAGAAGAAACTGTTCCCGGAATTGTCACGTGATATCGACAATGTCATCGATTTTCCACCTCTTTTGCAAGGTGCCAAAGTTCCGCATCTCGTCTACCTCACCACGGGTGGGGATTCTGTGAACAGCGAGCGTCTTGTCACAAGACTGACTCCAGGGTCCTACTCCCGAAAACTCCATCTCATGTGCGAGCACCGCGATGGCATTCATATGATCGACACCCAAGTCGGCGGAATCATGCGCTGTGACGAGAAATCGGTTCGCAGCGTCCGCCCACACATGCTTTGGGGTTTGAAGCTCATCTCTACCCTGTTGCGCATCAGTGAGACGGCAGCTGGTGGGTTCTCTACAATTATCACCGAACCCCAACGCATGCGCCTCATGGGCATCACTCCTGATGAAGAAGCCACCGACGAGTGGCCTGAAGTGACGGGGCGGCTCTCCTTCACGGCGGAGGAGATAAATACAGCCGAGGACTGGCTAATCTACTACATGAAGGACAAGAACATCCCCGCCCTATTCGGACTCCACAAGGTCCGGTACCTCGACGACGGAATGCCGTCGAAGCGCACCGCGTGGATTTGCGACAGGCACATGAATCACTGCCTTCACCACGGCACAGTAGAAATCTTGTAGGACAGACACATGGGGCAGCCTTGGAAACTATATCATGGATGTTCCGCTATTACTATAACTCTTCCGAATGCCTTGCGTTTTTAGTTTGCGCTGTGGATACACTACTCAAGCAGAAGACGTGTCTTAGAAAATAAGTTACACCCCCCCCCCCGGGCACGATGTAGAGCATAAGAAACAGCTACACCCAGGCTATTGATTTGACCTGCCTGTCTACTAGATCTGCACCAGCTCATGTCGATCGATATCCTGAGCCGCCTTCTAAGGTAAGAAAACCACTGCACCCCACGTTCTGATTCCTCCCCGTTGCCAGGATTGGTTTCAACGAACACACAGCTAGCTCGACTGATAGCTGTTGTCACGTTGTTGGCAGATTGAGACGATTCCCTCGGTAACCGACAGAGCGCGAGATTGCTAGTCCAAGGACAGATGAGGTTACCGCATATTAATAAAGCGGTGTGGGTTCAGACCGGAATGGCTCAGCACTACGCTTTTGCAGCGTAACCCTGTAGTTTATATCTGTAAGTATATCAAGTAGTTAGCGTAATTTGCAACGTCGTCATTTTCGACGTGATCTGTCTACACCTTTCGATCACCGTCACCTTGTCGACATCTGTGGCCAAATTCTTAGCTGGCCAGTATGAACGTGAGAAACTTGACTCGGTGAATGCCTTTCCACTGGATGTTTGGAATCCACGGCACAACCCAATATCTTGGTTATGCTTGATAATGTAGCATATGTAAACAGCGATTTGTAATAAAAAACTACAGTTGGATAATCTTTATTTTATTTTATTACAAGCGGTGTATGAATCGAGTGACAACAAATATTAGAAGAGATGATTTTTCATAGGTGCAACTAATGAAAGATGATATAAGTTTCTGAATTGGCTCTTTGAATGTTGAGAGCTTGTCACTGCCTAAGACTATTGAAGTCACAACAAGAATTGTAGAAATGGCAAGAGTACTATCATAAATTCTTTAGCTCCTCACTGTAATCAAATACGAAACTTGCTGTTGTAAAAGAATCTACATTGAATTGGGTATTGTAACATTTGACCATACCTTGAGTAAAGGTATGAAAGAAAGGTCCTTTTATATGTAGGTTTTATCATAATAAATATACAATTTATTTGTTATTACCAAAATAATATACAAGATGTTCATAAATATTATTAGAATTTAGGCAAATTATTTTTGGTACTTTGTTTAAAGAAAAAAACTTGTGAAAATCATAGGCCTTGAATTTTTCAAGATTCATCCTTACCATGCACACAATATTTTTTGTCTTATATTCTCTAATTAAAATCTAAGAACAAATGTTCAGAGAAGGAATATGTTCTCTTGTATAGGCAAATATTATCTAATGACTGCATGGCTTGTGGAAGTAAAAACTAAAGGCACAAATAGATTATTAAACTATAAAAGACAAAAAAATATTAGAATCTATCAAAATCATCAATAGATCTTATTTAGCAAGTAGTGGCATCAAACAATGGAACTTCAGTACTTACATCAATTTCAACTTTCTAGTACTATGGTCTATGTAATTTTGTAAATTATATATATATATATATATATATATATATTGCTTATTTTATATATTAAAGCCAAAAATTAAGTATTTTTCGACAATATAGATATACAAATATTAAATTAAAAAAATTAAGATATTTGGTATTAATAATCAAAAATAATAATAAAACCCCTCTAAAATTTAATAAGAACATGTTTTTTATGAGAATTGTATAAGTAAATATCTAAAAAAATTAAAAAAATATATTATGCAATTAATTAGAAATACATGTCATCTTCTATTCTCTAAACCATGTTAATATTATTTAAAAAATATTCTTTGGATTTGATCTTGAGTATTTCTTTAAATGATTTCAAATACTATCTTAAAGAAATTGCAAACCAAAAAACTTGAGCATTTTTATACAAAAGAAATTACTCAAACAAAATTAATAGATAATTTCTATATTACAAGAAAAATAAAAATAAAAATATTTATATATAGTAAGCCAACTTCATATTAAAAAATACAATTCAAAAGGTCAATTACTATGACAAAGTACTATAAACTTTATTTCTATCTAAAATAAGCTTCTAAGATTCTCATGCAAAAGTCTTCTTACTAGTATCTATTCTTTGGTTTGTCTTTTCTTAAGTTTCTATTTCATCGTATGTTCTTCCTTTTTATTGTAACATTTATGTCAAAATAGCTCATTTTTAGGCTATTTCTACTTCCCTCTTTTCTCAAGATCAAGTGATGTATTTTTTTAACATGAACTATATATAACTTCTCCAAGAAAAATTCATAGATAATTTTTGTAAAGAGATTTGGTGGATAATAATGTGTAGAATTTTATTCATCTATAAGGTTAAATTTAGAAATATCTTTCCAAAAGCAATGATGAAATGTATCAATAATTTTTTAATTCATTATTTAAATATTGATACACTTTTTTTTATTAAAATATTTTTTCTAAAAACTTTTCTTCTTTAAATGATTGCAAATAGTAAGTATGAATAGAGAAGTAGGATACATTAGAAAAAAGTTTAGAGATAAGTTACATGAACTAGTAAATAAATAATATATAGAGATATTATTGACAACTTTTGAAATAATTGGCATTATTATCTATTTCTAAATTAGACTATTATTTCAAAAGGATGTAAGTAAAAAATAAATAAGATGTAGTTATAATTAAAAAAAATAAATTGGAATAATTTAATTTTTATATATCAAAAATTTTATATAAATATATCTTTATTATCTCTCACATATTACATTAAAATCTTATATATTAATATTGCAAGAAGATCTTGATGAGTCACATATCTTAATATGCATTTTTAGTTAAATAATTTTGCTATTAAAAATTAAATTAAATTTGTTGATAAAAAAATCACCTAAAATATTTGAAAGTTATATATATATATATATATAGAAAAATGCACCTATTTACTAAATCATTCCATCCTATTGTAACCATTATTAAAAAAATAGATCATCTCTAAACACCATCATTACAATCATGGCCCTCATTCCAATCCCCCCCCCCCTCCCCCTCATCCATCTCTCATCCCAACATCCCTATTTTTCTACAATAAGATGGATCAATTTAGTAAATGGGTGGATTATTTAAACATTTTCCTATATATATGCAATATAAATACAAAGTATATTCTGCCTAGGCTATATCATCTCCAAAATATGTTCTTATTATCTACACTTAATTATTGGTAAAAAAAAATTAAAAAAAATTAAGAATGTACATTGAAGTTATTAAAAAAATATAATAAATTAGGAATAATACAAATAATATTACCACTACTGTAAAAAATCAAAATAATATATATAATGATATGAGTAATATATTAGAACAAGAAGAATTGTATGGTAAAGAAAATCATAAGTTTTAAAAAGCTTGATCTTAAGACATTATAATATTTTAAATTAATTATTTTTTTGTATTTGTGTTCTTTAAAACACATAAATTATTTATCTAATTTATCTAATTAGAAATACAGATATAAAAATTAAGTGTAATATTTTTTAAATTATTATGATACTTATTTTAATATTATCAATAAGAATGATAAAATATAAAAATCAATTAAATATTATGATAAGATTTTTAAACTATTAAATATTATAATTATTTATGAATTACATTATATAAATAAATTATTATAAAAATAATACATTGTATGATAATATTTTGAATGATCAGTACATAAATTTAAATTTTTTATAACTATTGTGACCAATTTATTAATATAACATAAAAAACTTGTACTATTATGTAAAATGTTTTTAAAATCATATTAAAAACATAAATAAATAAATAAAGTGTAGATATTATATCATTTTGAATTTTTGTTTAAATTAATAGGAATACTATCTACTATAAAAAATCCAAACAATTATACATATACCTTGTCATAATATAAATAAAAAAATAAAAGTTGGTATGAAGTCTATGATATATTGATATTAATTTTTTCAAGTATACCCCAGAATATGTTTTATAGATAAAGATGCAATATTTACTACATATGCATATAAATACATTATATGTTTAATTTTTTTTGTACCTTTGTTTTGAAATTTTATATTGCAATCATTGACTACATAATTCTTCCAGTGGGCAATGATGTTAAAGATTGTCTTGGTTTGTGTATGTATGTATATATATATATATATATATATATATATTAGTTGTTTGGTTTTTCAATTCTAGATTCATGTATATAAAATTTATTTTTCTAATACTATATCTTTTTATGCTTATTGTGACTTACTTTGTAATGTAAGTCATTGTTTTAGAATTGAATTATCATGTTCACCAATAAATATTAATAATTCTATATATCTCTTCAATTTTTATCTTCTAGACATTTGATAATATTAGGCAGTATCAGGTCTATATTAAATTCAGATAGATTTGGAGTAGAAATTGAAAGAGTATTAATTAATCAGGATCCTATTAATTTTTTCATATAATCTAATAATATATAAAACTGCTAGGGAGTATAGAACAAAAATATTAATAGAAATGTAAATAGAAATAGAAATTTGGAATAAGAATTATATAATGATTAATCTTAAATTACAGTAATCTAAATTTTTCATAAGTAACCGATTAACTAAAGACCTATTTGATAATCAATTATAATCTATGATATTGGAGATATAAAAAAATTCTTTTCACAAACAAATATGTAAAAAAAAAAATCAAAATTCTAAAATGACTAATAAGTTACTCCAACAATGGATATTCAAAACAAAATGATTTCAAACTTCCTGACAAAATACACATATATTGCTCAATTTTTTATTTGTAAAATCATTTCCAACAGCTTTGCACATTTTTTCAGTAGTGTGAGGTCTAATTGTGGACTTTTGACAACTATATTTACAATGACACCCACTACTGTATTTCTCCGATGGTTTCTACACCATCGAACTCCTCCTTATGAATACAAACATGACACTCCACGTAAACATGTTGCCATTTGCACGGCGCCGAACATCATGTAAACGACAGATTCAAGTCGAAGTCATTCTTAGAAACTGGTTCTAGACTACCGACGGCGCCGCGAGAGTGTTCTTCAAGATGCGTCGACTGGGGCATTCAACATGACGATGGATCGAACCAACTAGATCGGTGTGTTTACGAATCTGCAGTTGCGGCGGATCTCGCCGTCGGGGCCAGTCTTGACGCCGACTTGTCCCATCTTGACCATAATTTGACCGAACCGGAAGGCCCACGGAGCAGCGCCAAGGGAATTGAACATGGTTTCGGTGCGGGTGGAAGGGTCGTCGAACAAGGCCTGATCGGAGCGCATGATGCCTCTCCCGTTTACGACGTCGATATAGTAAGCGTTGTCGAATTGGTTGGGGGTTGAATCCAAGCTGAACGTCGCGCTTCCGCCTTGCTGAGGGCATCCGGATCTCAGCTCTGCCGCGAGAGGCTCCCTCAGGTTGGGGTCTTGAACTGGGTATAATCTAGTCTTCACGGAGTCGCAGTGGGCGCGTCCGATGGAGTGCGCACCTGCAGGCCGTTCAGTTGTGCATCCGGATAATTCAGATGCGGTTACAGGGGGTGTGGGTGGAATCGGAGAATCTGTGATCGAAAGTCTGAGAATGGCTACCTGATAGGACTATCATGTCACTGGTTGTCAAGCCCTTGCGAGCAAACACCGCCGCGAGTTGGGCAGAGCTGAAGCTTGGATCCGGTATCTCAGCAAATGCTCTTCCGGCGTCGGAAACGCGACCGTCTAATCTGCCGGCTTCGACTGCCCACCCTAATCCTCCCGTCTTTCACATAAAAAGAATCGTATAAATACCGTTCGGTGGAGAGACAGACTATTGTAATCAAAACTGAAACAGAAACAGAGAGTTGAACTAGTTAGCTCTTTCGTAATCTTACCAATACTACAGCGTCACGAGCAGCATACGCAAGAATATCCGCGCATGAAACGATTCCCGAACATGCTAACTCCAGGTCTGCCTTAGCTGCGTCAATCACCTCGTATCCTCGCAAAGTCAAGTTGGGCGATGCTGTTTTCTCCGATCTCGGCCCGTCGAGGAGGACTGATCCGTCACATCCCTTCGCACGCCAATACAACGAAGCTCTATGATGAATCTTGTCGCGAATTCTTCAACATTAAAATCAAATTTTCAAATAAACTCTCTGTTTCCACTTTATACAGAACATTGCTCAAATTCAGGTTTCCCCATCCACTTGAGCTCAGATTTGCCCAATAATCAAACCTATTGACATCCGGTTGTCGATGGTCACAACTTACATCTACAAAACAATCGTGGAAGTGGAGCCGTAGCACACCCGGTGCAGTACCAGAATCCTCTTGCATCCCCCTCTCCATAGCCGCTCTTATGATTGCTTCAGCATTTGGACATGTCGCTGCGTAGTATCCCGTTTGCAACGCATCCACAGTGCACATCCAGCAACTAAGGGCCAGCTGCAATATCACCAGGACTACCGCAGTCCATAAAGTGGGTCTTCTCTGGAGCAAATTATGTCTGCTCTCCATTCAATAGCTTCTCTGCTCACAGCAGCTCCCGGATGCTGTCGGTAGTGCTCAAATTTCGAGATGACGAAAACCCGCACCCTGAACTGTACAAATTATAACAATGCTGTAAAATAACACAACCGGGAAAGATGGCTATTGAGTTTAATTGCCGAAATTTGAAGATATTTGATATTTCCTGAAATCTAAACTTGTGGAGCACCCACACTGCGACAACGGTGTGCAGAGAGAAATGAGTAAATCGCAGATAAGATTGTTGATGAAAGTGCACGCATTACAATCAAGCACTTGTTTTGGACATCATCGCATGCAGACCATTTCGTCTGGTATCTCAAGGGCCACGAAAACGCTTCGTCGATTCAGCACCAGTAGAGACTGCGCGGGTGCTGTTAAGGACAATGATAGTCGCTCAGACAGTCCGGTGCTAAAACGAATCGACAGACCTCTAGAAATAAATTGGCATCTATCTACCCACGAGTTAGAAAGTTGAACTGAGATACCGCAGAGAATGAGCTACATAGTGGCAGTCACTCACCAGCTCAAACTTATGAGCACCAGGACTGATTGCAGCTCCTCTTCTGGCCCACCAGCTGCGTCGTTGGTGCTGACGATGTTCGCACAGAAAGCCGATGCCGACGACGCTGGCCAGCTCACCATTTTATAATCTGCCTATCATTTGGCTCGTGTACATTTTGACGACTCATTTTCCGAGTAACAACTCCAGTTGTCGAACATTGGAGGTGGTGAAAGTTCAAAACTTGTCTTTACGCATATCAGATTCTAAAATCTGAGTTTCGAAGTAATCTATGGCATTTCAGAACTAATGGATTAATTGCACGGACTGTACAATCTGGATGTAAAAAACTGGCAAACTTGTCAGCACGACGAGACGATCCTCTTCGCAGGCAGTTACGATACTTTGCGTGACACGCCACTTCAGCAGTTAACTGCAGTCAACAACAGAACACTTCTTTCCTTGTGGGTAGGTGCGTGTATCTGAGTGGTTGCTGTGAACAGCGAGCTCGATAGATTAAACAAGAAATGTTAAATCTATCTGTGTCTTAATGGAATTCGGTAACTCGTTTGTCCAGATCATGACGCACCGCAGTTATGAAGTTCGTTTCGTCTACATCACAACGCTGCTATTTACCTTTCAAGCTCATAGCCTTTATATATTGAACTTCTGATTCAAGCCCCGGCACCATCATTACCTGGTGGTGGTAACTGAAGACATGAGTGTTCTATTCTCCTTGGTCTAGGATTGCCTGATGATGAAGGGTTGGCTGATTGAATGGGGGTGGTGTCTGTCAATTGGGAACAACTAGATAGGTTTGGCTATCATTTATGAATCCAACAACGCTGCAGTAGTTTCCAAATCATTCTATTATTGATAGAGTTGGTTACATATCGATGCTCCATTCGCAGACTCGAGCAGGCTCAAATTTGTTATGAAATTTGCATTAGAAAACTACTTCAAACGTTGTTCAACTTCACAACCTCCAGGATGTTTTTACTGCTTGACAACCGATGTGGAGCCCCTCGAAAGTTCTCAAACGTTTGGTGTTTTTGCATGATCTATTGAAGCCTACACTGAGATACCACCAATTGCAAACAACAATTGAACGGACAAACCGATTTCAAATGATGCAGTCTGTAAGTGCAAGGTGACTAAATTTTAGCTGGAAAATTTTCGATTGCAATACCGTATGTCACTTGGCGCTTGTTGAACTCCTGAAGAGGTGATCCACTCCAGAAATAATAGGTTCCCAACTCAATCACGTCTGCATTGATGAGGAGAGCATTGCATGGCTGCGGAAGCACTTCTATTCTAATCATTAGGGAATAATCTATTATATATGTTGGTGGTTGACGATTTTTCTATAGGGGAAATGCTGGATCACACACGTGTTTCGATCAACTTGGGGCTTCTGACAGTCGGTTTGTATAGGCCATGAGTTATATGGAATCCAGTGACCTCATCCAGTCCACCTTGGAGGCCACAAGCTGATCGACCGTGGAGAGGGCAATGAGAGCAAAGCTCCTCCTCGCATGCAAGTCCTGCCATGAGAATGTACTTGGTCAACTCACTGCGAGAAAATGCAGTAGAAATCAGTGGATGTCTCATTGATTGCTTTCACCGCAAGAGCAACATCCCTGAAGGAAGGAAAGACAGAGGTCTGAAAGGGTAACAAGCTGTGCATATCAGTCGTCCACAGACCCAGTTGAAGAGTTGGAGTTGGTGGCTAGAATCACTTCCCCAACAACTTCTGTTTTCTTTAATTTTCTTTGGATTATTACAGAGTCATGAGATTTTGCAGAACATGTACCTAGCTCGCACTCTTATCTTTTTACTTTATACGCGTCTCATCTATGAGTGTCATTAGAGATGGGTAGCTATCTCAACTTTTGTGCGCAGCTCAATGCCAGGCAATATTGGCAAGAGGGGTTTAGGGTTTTGAAAAAATAAATATATATATTTTAGGGCAATCACACAAGTATATATATATATATATATATATATTCATTCATTGATATAGGCAATCATATGGATTTTTATTTTTTACTTTTATTTTTCAATACTAGATACCAATTAAATTCTATGGTCTTGTTTTGTACCAACATCTATTCAACAAAGTAAGAGATTTCAAAGCTGAGATTTGAAACAACAATGTTATATATTAATTTGCCATCTGTCGGCAGTAAAACGTCATTATAAATTGAAATTATTCTAATTCTCATAATATTATTGAGCAAACATCAATCATATTTTAATTGGCAATTGCTTTATATCATTGTAGACAATATGATAATGGAACATATGAGGTAAAAATTGTTAATTTTTATTGAATTAAAACTACAATTGTGACATAAATCACCACTAGAATTATTATTTATATATCATATATATAAATATATCTAGCAAAGGACTTGTCTTTCACAAACCAAAAAGTCTTAGCTTCTAAAATTAAAACACTCAGAAATTTTCAATATAAAATTGGTATGGCTGATACCTCATACATTGTATTTACAAATCAATCAACCTAAAATACAAGATATAATTATATTATTATAAAATAAAAAATTATACTATAAAAACCATAATTTTGTGTGTATGGATATATTTATATATACACACACATTTTTATTTATACGTGCATTACTGTAAACATTAAATAAAATAATTATTTTTGTTTTTAAATAATATTATTTTGAATAATTCTTAGAATAAAACGTGTAATATAATTGGTCAAAAGTTTCTATTATTAAGTTGTTTTGATTGTTTTGTATATTTTAAAATAATATTAAATTCAAATTAAACCAAAATTTGAAATATATTTTATATAAATTATTTTTAATAGTATTATATTTTAATTGACTCCAATATATTGTATTATATATATATATATATATATATATATATACATACATTTTAGTCTAAATTCAAGACCTAGGTCTTTTGGTTGTACAGATATATATATATATATATATATATGTATTCATAGTATCTATTTTTTCTTTTCTTTTCTATCTGATTTTATTTTATTTTATTTTAAAAAGTTAATTCCTAATGCAAGTTTTGATTTGGTTTTGTTTTTTTTTTATCTATCAGTAAACCATAGAATCTTAGTTGCATTTGTTATTTTTGATTGTGACAATAATTTATTGGACCTTTATTATCTTATTCTGTTTTATTTTATCATAGATCCTAGATCGTTCAATATTGAAAATCAATTTACTAATTTCTAAGAATTTAGGTTCAATTTATTTTTCTACATCATTAAACTCGCATAAAAAGATTCAATAAATTAACAATGAAATAATAATATTTATAATAATAGAATTATCCAACTAATCAAACTACAGGTTACCTATTGGTGTATAATACTTATTGCTTCATATATTACATTATGAAAATAAATTACTCTGTATAATTTTGAATATATATATATATATATATATATCATTGCATATATAAAAATCTATTACATTATAAAAATACATTACACCATGCAATTTTTACATATTTTTTTCAAGTAGCAAATAATACATACTAGACTAAATTACTAGTGTCTGAAAGTGTTAAAATACTTATGTGATAGTCATCACTTCAGTGCTTTAATTCTAAAATGATTTTACAAATATAAACTAAACAATCTCAAACCATAACTTATTTAATGCAAGAACTGATCCAACATTTAGATAACATGCTCTTTGTTGATCAAAAGATAGCATCTTTAGCATACTAAAAGTAATATGCAAGTGAACAAATCACACTATGGATACTATTTTGGAGGGCAAAAGATAAGGGATCTTTTACAATTCTTGTGCATTGGATGGATGTCCTTGCATGTGAGACAAAAGGCAAGCACATGATGTTTCAAAGTATACTGTAGATACTTAAAATATGAATGTGAATTCATTCCTTCTCTCTAACTGCAAGCCACAGCAAACTTGTCTGCAGCCTTGGACAGTAGCAGAGTTATCCCCCAGCTCCCAGCTGCATCCAAAGGTTCCCTAAAGATGTGTGTAGTCCTATAATTTACTTTTATCTCTGCTCTGGAATTAAGAGAATGAACCCACATAGTAAAATGCACACTGCACTCTGTTTACATTTTGTACTGTGCCCTTGGTGATGTGCTTCAACTCCTCATGCACAAACTGCAGCTGCACATTTTCCATGGATTCCCTTAAGATGTGAATTGGTGCCTGATGTAATAACGAGTGCAGAGTTAGTATGATACCTGGTGGCATGTGCTATGTGGACCCTTGATGCAGGTAACTTACACGCTTCAGTTTCCTACTGCAAGTTTGCATTTCAACACTCATTCAATTGCCGTTGACAGTGAACAATGCACTCCGGCATCATTTCCACTGTTGTGAACAGTCGAGGTCATTGTGAAGAATTCCACTGCTGTACCTTGTTGGACATCCAAGAAGGCGATCCCGGACCAGTTCTACTGCAGTGAACATTCAAATTCAATGTCGAAAATACAAATTGCGTAGCTTCCGACTAAGATTGAATGTAAATCAATGTCTTCGGACTGAGACGTTGATCACATAGCCTCACTGAGCAGATTGCACTGCCGCTCGAAGTAGATTGTATCGGCTTGCCCGTTACGAAAGCGATGCAAATTGAAATAGGCAAGCAGAAGGATCCTCTGTCAATGACCTCACAATGAGATAGCAACGCTGTTGAAATCATTTTAATAGTAGCACATAGTAGCTGTCGCAAAGCATCACCTCTGCGTGGCCATCAACGTGGTCGTAACCGTCATTTATGGACCCGCGAAACTGAGTAGCGGTAGGGGACTAGGCACCCTATCTTTTCTTTTCTTTTTGCTCTAAAAAACTTTTCAAAAGAAATTCATGCAAATCTCCTGCAATTTCGTGCAAATTTATTGCCATTCAAAAGTGTTTTTTTAAATTTCTTTATTTTTATTCCAAAAATTTAATGTCTCCTAAGAAAATCATTTGCACTCTTTTATTTTTTTTCTTTAAACAAATGAAAAAAATCTACAATCCAATCAGAGGGTTTAGAAAAAGGGTATTGTAAATTAGAATGTTTTTGGTATTGCCACCACAATCTGCTACTCAATTGATATTTTGTTTAATAGTCTTATCTCTAATTTAATATTAGTTTATATTATATAATATAAATATGTTAGAAAAAATGTTAGAAATTTCAACAATTAATTTTTATTGAAATAAAAAATCTAAAAATATATATGGAGTGGTGGTGGGCATCCACACAGATCCCATATACAATAGTCTTGATGAGTTGCCATGTAACCCACTGGTGAAAATTGTAGTCTAGGTATCAAGAGTCGTTTTACAGCAGAAAAATTATGAAAAACCAAATCTATGATTAATATTTAATGAAAAGAAATCCAAAGCACATGATAAGAATTATCAGAATGGAAAACTCATTCTTTACTTGCACACACACGCTTTTCATTATGCTTGTGCATCTTTCCCTGCAATAATTCAGTGAGTGAGATTCCCAGCTCACCCTCCATATCAGCAACGGCGCATGGCCACATGTGCCTTGGCGTCTTCCTCCGTGGACCCATGCACTCAGAGAGCAGTTGGAAGCTGGCGATGGACACAATAGACCCATGTGCAATTAATGATGTGGCAATAATTTCCACGTCAGCATCTGATTGTAATCCTGGATTTCAATCAGCCAGCCGACTATGTGGCAACTCTTTCTTAAAGTGGCTGCTGGAAGCTTCCAGACTGGTGTCCTGTTGTGCAAAGTTTATCTTTTTTGGAAATCAAATATATATATACATATATATTTACTAGTAGAAACCTCTGCCATTGACTAGAAAAAAAACATTGTAAATTAACCTTTTGTTTGAAGCTTCATATGACATGAAACTCCATGTTGCATATTGTTCCATGTTGTGGTGCTTTTGAGCTCCATGCCTTGTGATCTTGCAATGATACTATTGGCAATTTGCATCAATAGCATATTGATTTTGATCTTTGATTGATCAGAAGTTGAGTTATTGCTTCACTTTTGCTTCACTTTTGATGAAAACGATGAAACATGCAGCCAATTAGAGATGGTTTATTTCTCTTGTTTATCCCATTGGTTTATCCCCCTAAGTTTTTATTTTTATTTTTTATATACGAGATAGTAATTGCAACATTTCATTGATGACTAACAAGAATAACTTTGCTACGGTATCAATCTTTGATGAGAACTCATGTTTTTGTGATGGTGCAAAGTTGAACAAACTTCTAACAATATATTGTAGAGTGTAAATACACATAAATATATACAGAAAAAAAAAAAAAAAAAAAATCATTCACACTAATGAAATAGTGACTAAGTAAGTTCAACAAGGCATTACATTCTTCTCCTTTTTTTCTTGTGAAAAATATTTTTGAATGTTGATGTATTTCATCTTATAATCTTACAATCATTAGCTTGTTTAAAAATATATGAAAAATTATTAGAAGTCAATTGGTATTTTTGTTATTCCATATGCACTTAAATAACTTATATTCTTTGACATTTGATAAGGTCAATTGAAGTTCGAGTGTTTAGTTTTTAAATCAGAGAAGTTAATTTTTTATTTTTTATTTTTTATATTTTTTTATATTAGACTTAATAATAAATCAAAATGTTAATAAAGGCATAAGTAGTATATTTTTAAAGCACAAAAAATATTTTCCTTCAGATCAAGCAATTTGAATGCAGGTGATATGTTGTGACAAGATGAATATTTTAAAAGAACAAGGTTATGTACTTGTAAGCATTGTGTAGCAAGAGATGACAATGTAGAAATCTATCATTTTTTTTCTTTTTAAAATCTTATCTATATCTAATTATATATATTTTAAAAAGAAAATATATATTATTTCATTTTGAATATCATATTTTTTTAAAATTATAATTAATTTTCAATAAATATAAATTTAGCTCAATCTGTTTTGAATTCCTATTTTTTTAGTATTTGGGCTCTTGTGCACAAATCCATGTTATTTCAATTTGTGTACCTTACTCTCAAGCAAGACAATAGTTGAGGCATATCTTACAATTAGCATATAAACTAGTGTGATATATATCTTGTAATCATTTATACCAAAAAAATTAACAAATCCTCTTTGTTTATAAATCTTATTGAGGATAAGCATATTTATAGGACGACAATTTGATTGATTGAAATCCAAGTTTTTATATTATTTAGATATAAGAGTTTGTATTAGATCACATATATTATTTACTGAACTTGTTTTTCTTCAGAAATATTATATGAAATATATGTTATTTCACGTTTCTATTTTGTAAAGTTTTAAGAACTGAATAACTCATTCATTTTGAATATATATATATATATATATATATACATACATACATATATTTTTAAATAAATAAATATTTAAATATATGCATATTTATATAATATAAAGTATAAATTTTAAAACTAACTAAATATATTTTGTAATATACCAAAATGTATTTAAATTTTATACTCTTTATTTAAAAAAATATCTCTTAAATTTTAATATATATTTTTAATTTATAATTTACATACTATGAAAATTCAGATGAATTAGCCAAAGAAAGTTATATTCTAAATATCAAAGATGTTTGGAAGAAATTTAAGACCTTGAATGTCTTACAATTGAAACATTGTATTATTATAAAAATATTTTTCAAGCTATTCTTTAAATGACAACACCATTAGAGCTTGTTTTAAAAAGCATGTTCAAATTTGGACATATTATCAAATATAATAAAACACTTGATATGATTAAAACAATTCAATTTAAAAAATAGTAAGGAACTAAAAACATTACTAAAATCAATCAAAACTTTGAATTCTTTAAAAAATCTAAATATGTATGGTTATTATAGGTTGCTATCATTTCCAAATAAATTAGGCAATCTCACATCTTTGACCACCTTGAACATATCAAGTTGCTCAAGCTTAATATTATTGCCAAAAAAATTAGGTAACTTTACATTGATAACTACTTAAAGTATGTGAAGATCCTTAGCAAGATTTCAAAGGAGGAAGAGGTTGTATTATAAGGAAGCTATTATATAAAAGAGAAGAAAAGGAAACACATTATAAAAGAACTTCATTAAAAAATATAATAGTAAATTACTTTTAAAAAAAGTAGGTAAAAATAGAGATGCAATAAAATATTTAATTATTATTTTTTAATGAAAATATTTTTAATTACTTATAAGGCTATAAAAAGATAAAAATTAATAGATTAAAAAAATAATATTAAAAAAATATTTAGATAAAAATAAAATATAGCTTTCAACAAAAATCACCTAAACAATCCGTTGATTGATACCTATTTTTTGTGAGATTACTTTTTATAAATTAATAATTGACTTTTTTTTAATATCTATGAAAATATTTTTTAAAAAATAGTAAAAAAAATGAGCTATTGACACTTAAAGTTTAATATCAAGATTATAAATAAATAAATAAGACAACCAACACTCAAGCAAATTAAGAGTTTTTTTTTCCTAATCCGTAGATTTAATTTTCTTCAAATTTTGGATTCTTATTATTAATTAATAGATAAAAAGATATACAAAAATATTAAAAAATAAACATAAGAATCAAACAAAAAAGATAAATTAATAGCTTACATATTAATTTTTGATATTAAAGTTGAAAAAATTTCAAAAAAAGTTCTTAAAGAATTCATTGTTATATTATATTGTTTGAAAATGCATCACGTATGTGGATGTAGAAGGTAAAGTTGTATTTTACAAGTATTTAAGAAACTCTAATAGGTTTCATCTATATAAGAAGAATGTAATTTGAATTTCAATTTATAAGTGCTTAAATCCAATACAAAATTCTCAAAAACACTCTTTTTAGTAACCTCAATTATATATAAACTCCAATTACTTCATTACTTTTATAATTAGGTAATTTTGATTTTTCTTTGCAAGCCCTAATCCTGGTCAATGAACTTTGGAAAGTTGTAACTTCTAATGTGATTGTCTACTTGATATAAATTTGCACACAAATTGCACTATAAGTCTTCTACATGCTTAGAAAAATTCAGCACAATCCAACTTATAGATTGTGAGAAAATGTCCAAAAATCGCATTGATGTTACTTTGCTGCCAACTCAAAAGTTGATGCAAATGTTCCAGTGGCAGTTTCTCCTTCTCTAATTATTATATTTAGCTCAAAATTAGTGGATATCTTGATCTTTAAGTCTTCTAATACTATGCAAAATTTTACATTTTTTTGACTAATAGATCTTTAGATATCCTAAATTTTTTATTGAACTTTAAACTACCAACTTCTAATACCTTCTTATACTAAAAATTAGATATCTTCCAACTACAATGTTAAATTAATACAAAATTTTATGCATACTTAGCACATTCAATCAACCAAGCATTATCAAATTTTAAACAATGAATGTAATAATAATTATACAAACTAGATACACATATTAATTTATGGCCTCTTTAAAGCAGTAAAAGAATTTTTATAGCCTAGAAGGTAAAATTATTAACTAACCTTTAATCTTATAGCTATTAAGATAAGAAAATAAACTAAGAGGCTTTTATAAAAGCTATGTTTAAATGTGTTGAATTATCATTGAATCAAGATGATTAAATATTAATTAGAAATTTATTTTTGATTATATTTTCATCATATTGTTGTATTATAATACAACAACATTGACAAGAGTGAAAAAAACTTCACTCTTGCTTCTACATATACTATCTAATTAGGAGCTATGTGGCAATGTTTTATGGGACCTTTAACACATATCTAACTTATAAGACATGTTTTCTATATGTGTGCCACATGGTTAGCTTGTATCAAAATCTATTAATACATGTAACATATGACTTACTTATTGCCCAATTTTTAACCTATCAAATAATTAAAAACATGTACAAAATCAAATATGCATCTATGAATCTTTTAAAAAGCTTTGACATAAGATAATATCAAATCAATTCATATTCACCTTCTACTTAATACTTCTTATATATATATATATATATATATATATTCATGACATTACTTTCCTTTTCTAGAGACAAGTTCCATAAGGAGTGGCAATCATATATTAAGGAAGTCTAAGATGTGGCAAATTATACTTTCTAGAAATTTTGATCTTTATTCTCTTTGAAGGTGATTGATAGGTCTTCTTAATCATTAATAGTATTTCATATCAAGGCATGAAGACTACTCTCATATTTAATCATTATTAAAGCCTTCATATTTTTTTTCAAATAAAATATTTGAAACACTCTCAAAGGTGGTTTCTATCTCTAATAATATCATCAAGTATCATAAGTCTCTTTAAAAGACGTGATATTAAAAAAATTATATTTCATCATGTATTTAAAGAAGAAGATGTTTTTGAGGCTTTTCATTTCTGATATATTGTTTTAAAGGTTGTGACAACTACAATCTCTTATTTAATAAATCAATAAACAATAATTCTTGAGTTGAATCTGCTAGTTGTTGGTTCTTCATTTCCTTAGCATTACAAATATATAAAAACTACAAAAAAAGATAGAAGATAAAATATAATTTTTTTCTAAGCCTTATTTTTTTTATAAAAAATATTTATTATTTTTTGTCTTGATTTTTATAGATTTTATTGATAAAAAGTATTAATAGCTTTTTCTGTATTTATAAGATTTTTTACTAATTCCTATGTGTATTTACTAATATCATATCTAAGCAAATAAATAAGATATTTTAATCTATTTTTATACTACCTTAAGTCAAAAAAATTAACTTTATATTTTTAATTATTGTCTACGTTTATAAGATGATGTGACATTTGTTGTTTTTTTAATATGTTTATTGTCTTATATGGCTCAAGAAGAGACATATAAAATTCTAGATGGATTTTCATAGACTTTAATGGATACAATTGATAAGAAATTAGATTGATTTATTTACATATAAAAAATCATCTAAGTCTATAGTAATGCAATTTATTATAAAAGTGAAGAGTCTTGATATTATAATCAAGTAATCATGCCTTATTGCTAATATGGAATTGAGATTGTTTTTTGTAATAAACATTTGTATTGATCTTTTGTTTTTCTTGAGATTCTTTTAACTATGCCTTCATTGTTACATATAGCTCTAATAAACCATTTTTCAAATCTTTTATTATTGAATTATCATCTTTTGAAAATTTAAAAGTATCAAATTATTATTCGTAGCCATAATTAACAAAGAAATGTATTTTTTGACTAAATAAATATAT
Source organism: Physcomitrium patens (assembly GCF_059467195.1). Lineage (NCBI taxonomy): Eukaryota > Viridiplantae > Streptophyta > Bryopsida > Funariales > Funariaceae > Physcomitrium > Physcomitrium patens. Next base: position 14,538,331 of record NC_143419.1, on the reverse strand, counting down.
CATATTATTATAAGCAAAATTTTTCAATGATAAAAGAATTATCTAATTATCTTATTGGTAGTTGATGGTACATCTCAAATATTACTCCAAAACTTGATTTATGGACTTTATTTATTTATTAGTTTAAAGTTAAAAAATCAATGATTGTTTTATATCTACCTTTAGAATCTTAAAAAGATTTTTCCAAAAACTTGATACAAAATTAAGTTTCTTTTTCCAATTTAATACTCATTGGTAATTTATGACAGGAATAAATATTATCAAAAAAAAAACTTAATTGTTTCTACACTTGTAATAAATTTTGCATATAGTATAAAATATGCCAACTTAGTGAAATGATCTACTATCACAAATATAAAGTCATAAGAATTTGAGAAATAAAGATCTATAATAAAGTCTATAAAAAAAGAAGACTATAGTTGTTTTGAAATAAGTAATGGTTGAAAAAGTCCATAAGGTGAATGATAAAGAATTTTTGATCTTAAATAAATGTTACATGATTGTACAAAGTCTTTAACTACCTTCTATATTTAAATCCATAAAAAATCTTTAGATAGTAGATCCAAAGTCTTGTTGTATCTAAAATGTTCAACTGTTAGAAAATCATAATGAACTTGAAAAATATGTAATTGAGCTTCACCTTCTAGAACATATAACCAATCCTCAAAATAAAATAGATTATTCTTGAATTCAAACTTAGAAATATCATGAGATTTAGAAGATTTTTTTTAATATTATAAATAAGAAGATTAGAGGACATACTCAATTGAATTTGCTCAAGAAAGGTTGAATCAATAGTTAATGTTGATTTCATTTTTTCAAGTTGAAATTGCTTTAGCTTCAAGATAATCATTCTTTGATAATGAAAAGCTGCATCTTCTTCTTTTGCTATAAGAAAAAACTATCTAAAAAAGATGTCTCATAAATATTATTATTATTTTTAATCAATAAGTAATCTAAAAATCAAATCATGATAAGAACATACTCCAATGGGCTTAATGACAATTCAAAACATGTGTTATCATGAAATATTTAAAGTTCTTATAATTGACATATACAATGATTTGACTAAAATTAATTTTTGAATAATGATAACATTCTTGAAATAAATTTATAATTACAAAAAGATTATTATTGTGGATCTTATATTTGATTTTTATTGTTAAAAGTTTCTTAAAAAATAAAGCTATTAGATGGAATTTGTCATATGCTTCAATTTGTAAAAATATTGCATTCAAAACAAATCCTATAGACAATACATTGAAAAAATATCTGCATTATTTTTCTTAAAAATATCTTGATAATCTTGATATTGACTTATAATTTTACTTGTAGTCCTTCTACTATCAAAAATAGATGTTGCATACATAGCAAAAGATGAATTTTTTTTTGTTGCATCCATGAAAGCTCTTATACCTATCAATAAAAATTTAGTTATATTAGATTCATAAATTTTTATTTAACTTACAAAATCTTCAATTAAACTACAAAAAAATCAAGACTATAAGAAATTTAGTTTATTTGAGGGTTATACTTCTCTAATTATAATAATCCTAAAATAAATAGATTTAAAAGAAATTAATGACATTAAATATTAATAAGCTATGATGACTATTAATTACTACGTCAAAAAGAATAATTTTATAGATAACATCTCTAAAAGATAATAAATGACCATCTATTATTCTTACATACATGGATTTGGTTTTCTTGGTTAAAGAGATTTTTTATTTTTTGACAAAGCCTTAATCTATAAAAAAAACAAATGCTCTTGAATTTAATAAGGTAAAGACTTTGTAATTTTTTGGTCTTAAATAAAATTCTATTGTAAAACAAGGCAAAGAATCTAAAAAAAAAAAAGACCTTTACTAGATGTTGTATAAGATTTCAGTAGCAAAACTTCAATTTTAGCTAGAAAAACTTATTTTTTAACACATCTTGCACAATAAGAGGTTTAAAATATATTATCTAAATTTACCTAAGTTCTAGCCTTGATGAATAAACTTCCAAAATTTAGAAGGTATTGCCATAAATTGACTTATACCTCTCCAATCAAATCTTTATTCTTAAAGTCTTTTAAAGAATCAATTGTCGCATGCAATGATTTAAGCAATAAATTACTTTAATGAATTTTTTCTTGATAATTTTTAATAATAAATCTTTGATATTATCTTTCAACCCATATTAAAATTGATTGGTAAGGGCTTTGTCATTCCAATCTACATCACAAGCTAGATTTTAGAATTTAGTAGCATAAATGGTAGCTAAATATAGTCCTTGTTTTATAGATACAAGTTTAGTCTCTATTATCCTTTTTTAAATACTTTCTCTAAATGTGGCCATCAATACTTCCAAGAATGAATTCAAATCATAAAGTAGTTATATATCTTTTTCCATCAATAATATAAACCAAGAAAAATCACTTTCAAATAGAATTATATTTATGAATCTTACTTGAGCAAATCCATTAGAGTATTGAAAAGGATGTAAGCTCCGATAGAACTTCATGTGTTGTAGAAATCTCTAAATTTCATTCTTGATTTAAAACTTTGATCATATTCTATCAAACTTCTTTGACATACTTATTTCTACATTCTTCATATTTGTAATAACAAGACTTCTCGAATTTAGTTGTGAACTTGATCTACTTATTTTTTTCAATTATACAATTTCTTGGCATAGACTTTGAATTTCATTCTTGATTTTTTTTATAGGTGTAGGAATATTGCTTCTATGATTAATGTTAGAGATATATGAGATTTTTATCCTAAAAATATTAATAAGTTCATGAAGATCTATAATAATTATAAATTTATTATTTTACTAAAAATAGAATCTATAATTTATTTATTATATAGATAATTCAAATAAATTCAAATTAGAGGAAGATAACTTGTAACTTATAATATAAAATAAAAATTTCCATAAAAAAGAAAAATCTTCTCTCTTAAAAAAAAAATAGTATTAAAAAACTAAAAAAATAATTTAAAGATAGATAGTTTGTATCTTTCAAAATATAATAATAGAAGTAGAATAATCCAATTATTTCTAAAACAAAATAAGAAAAATAAATTAATACTTTTGTTAAATTATTAAAAACATGAATTTGAAACAAATAAAAATTTAATTCATTCTTATGTCACTTGAAAAGAGTAAATATTTACTTTAAATTAAGAGAGTATTGAAACTAAAATGGATGTTGCAAAAGATAAAAAGATTAGAAAGTCTTGAAACAAGAGTAAAAACTACAAAGGAATTGAAAAGATTAAAGAAATCTTCATTCTTATATATATATATATAATCTAACTAGGAGCTATATGGCAATGTTCTATAGAACTCCCAATACGTGTCCAACTTGCAAGATACATATCTAACTTACAAGATATGTTTTTTTTTTTTTTTTTTTTTTTTTTTTAAATTTAATGTACCACATGATTAGCTTGTATCACAAACTACTAAGATATGTGATACATAGCTAATTTATTGGCTAGATTTCTAATCTACTAATCAATTAGAAACATGTTTAAAGTCAAATATGTATGTATGAAGCTTTTAAGAAGCTTTGCGATGAAATAATATAAAATCTATTTATATTTACCTTCTATATAATATCTCTTATCTAGATAAATATATATATATATATATATATATATATATATCCTCAATACATGTAGATAACTATTAAGTACATTATCTTTTTTGAAATTCCATGAGATGCCTCCACATTCATATTTTATATTTTTATATTCTTATATTTTATTTTTATTTTAAAAATATTTCTATATATGTCTTATAGAACTATAATTCCATGCATACATATAATTCTATCTTTATTTATTTTTATCAATAATTGATTTATCAATATATTAAACATAAATTTTATATATTTTTCAAATATCATTTCTTTATTATTAGTCCATCTTTGCAATGTTTATTTTTTCAATAAGCCTTAGAGACATACATTATCACAAAAGAAACAGTATATGTTTAAAAATATATTCTTTTCTTCAACCTTCAAATTCTCAAAACTTACTTTCAATATATTCCAAATCTTGTAATTACTGTTTTTTTCATCTCCATCTAACTCTCTTTATCTTTTTAGTCTTTGTAAAGCTTCTTCTTAACATTTCAACCTCTTTTTCTCTCTTAAGAATGCATCCATAACTTTTAAGTTTAATAGTAAGCTATTACAAGCTTTTATAATCTTTTTGCCAACTTCAACAAGTTCATGAAGTAACTTCTCTTGGTATCCACAAAAATAAGTGATACATAGTCTTAGACTTGTTTTTTTTTAATCCAACTCTTCAACATCCAATTTATAAATTTGTATGACATTATGCTCCATGGCTTTCTAATCTTGAGTTGTCATAATCAATGTACTAACATTGCTAGCAAATAAATTATCTATCGGTAGATCTTCAATTTGTCTTTAATTCTTTGTACTGTCAAATACTAAGATGACTCTTTTTTTGGTCAATAGTGATTTTAATATTTCTTGAACAATCTTCAAATCTATTAGTTTTATTTTAATTTTAATGTATTTTAAAATATTATAAGATATTTTTTAACAAATAACATCATTTTTAATATACTATCATTGTTTGAAATTTATTCTTTAATGTCCCAAGAACTATGTATATAATATTATCATATATATAACACTACCATAAATTAGATGATAGTTTTAAAGCATCAAATTCTCCAACTTATAAGTCTTTCAACCTTTGTAATAAATGATGTATTAATCCATATTCTTAAAAATATTCTTTAATTATAAGAATTAACTTCATAAAAATATTTTTCACCACCTTTTACTTCTTCATAGGTTACAGCATGAAAAATACCATACATATTGTCTTCAAATTTCTTAGGATTGTGCTTTATAAGCATATCATTTATTATATTACAACAATCCTTCAAAACCCAGAGTTATTTTCTAAACGTTTCTTTATTCTTTAATTTAAATATATTTTCTTCACACCAATTTTTTTCCTATAATTCTTTAATTATACATAAATTAGATTTAATACAAAACAGAACTTTCTTAATAAAAGCCCATAGTTTAATCTATTGCTGTAGCATATCAATATGCAATCAAACATCTTCATAATATTTTTGATTTTCTTGTATTTATTTCTTTTATTAAATATGTTTTTTTTTCTTCAATAAAACCTCCAATGCTCTAATATACACTTGAAATTCTTTCCATAAATCTCCTCTTATGTCTTAAATATTTAATATTGTGACAAAATCTTGCATATAATCATTGTATTGTTCTATATTGATTAAAAATCTTTGTTTTTTAAAACTTGATACAAATACTTGCATCTTTTATAAATATTTTTTAATTAATTCCAAAATATATGCTATGAAGAGTCACTCCTTCATTTAATTTTACCTTATCACCATAGATCCACAATTGCACATTATATTTATTATATGTTTTAAAATATTTATTACACACATTTCTATCTATATTGCCTCATGATGCATTTATTTTTAAATTTTATAGTCAAAACTTGAAACCCAAATACTAAAACTTCAAGTCCAAATAATCTTACAATTGAAACTTAATTCTTGGGTGTATTCTAATAATTTATTTTTTATGTATAATAATAACAATAGAAATTTTACTAAGCTTAAATATAATTTCTAACTCTAATTCACGTTAAAACCTAAATTATAACCCTAAACCTTAAATGACCACCATCCTAAAATACCTACCTCTAAACACTTTGGTCTGTAAATAAAACAATCCAATAACAAGACAAAAATATATTTTGTAAGATTTACATACATCATATTTTTAAGTTATTTAAATGCATATATATATATATATATATATATATATATTTTAATTCAAAATACAAATAAACAAATAACAACTATATTTTTAGGAAACATCAAAACAAGCTATAACTTACAAAAACCTTTATTTATAATACAACTTCTTTCTATCCATTTAATAAAAATGAATTTTAAACATATTCTGTTTTTTTTACATTTTTTAATTCAACCAATTAAAAAACCATAAATAATACTATTTTTTCTACTAAACTTGATTTTATTTATATTCCTACTATTTCTACTTATTTAAAAGTTAGTCTTTAAAATTAGATATAACACACTTTTTTATACAACAATATCCATAAATATTAACAATTTTAATATTGATTGTATTGATTATTGCAACACTCTTATAATCCTCAACCTTCCATAGAAAAAATGTAAAAAAATAAAATATTAAGAATATATTAATCTTCATACCAATTCTATATAAGTATTGATATCTAATACCTCCATAATTATCTATATACTACATCACAATATCCTACAAATCTCTTTGACACATTCTTCTCTACCAATAAATGCATGCATGCATGCAATCTATGTACAAAATCTTGCATAATCTAATAATACACCTTTAGTTGCAAATCAACTATATGACTATTTAAGCACCACAATTTCTCCTCAAACCATCAACAAAAACCCCAAATATATATTTTGATTTATTTATTTATTTATTTATTTTGAACTTCCTTTCTATCCACAACACAACATAATCCAAGATTACATCTTTTACCACTACTAAAACCACATCAAGCCAAAGAATTAACGAATCAAGGCTATCATATTCCACAAAAAACCATTGTATACCATCAATCTCTGCATTCTTTGCAGTTTGGCTGTCCAACTCCATTCTCGTTTGTATGCATACTACCAATTCCTAATCTCCTCCATTGTGTTACACTAGGATACCTGATCACGATCAAATAGACCAACACGACGGACCATTCAGTCACAGGGCAAAGACGATCGCGAGTGGAAAAAACAAAAAAAACCAACGTTGTAGGTTAGGGTTTGCAGAAAAACCCAGAAACACAAGACGATGCTCTCACGTTTCCCACCACCATCCAGCGCGTCAATTGGGCTCCGAGCGGAAGCGCAATGTGAAGCACGCCGACAATTCCAGAAGTGCACTGGAACCTGTTCCGGCAAATGTCGATCGCTTTCACGCCATGGGCTGGATCGCAGTTCGATTGGAAGAGCGTGGATTTTCAAGCTGTTTCTTAATCTACGAGTTGAGATTCCGATGTCCACGTGGAAGATTGTTTGGTCTTAGTTCTCGCTTTGCGGTGGTTCACATCAAATACAATTATTGTTGCACATATTTCTCGTCCTGCATTATGATAGGAGTACAGCTATAGTTTATAGGGATTTACGGAAAAAAAAATCCGTGTGATTGTGTTGACTTTTATTTACACGGCACCAGTCCGATGCATCCATTGTACTGGTACCAATTTGCTATGAAAACTACGACAATGGTTCCGTAATGTTACCTAGCGCTGGGAATGCTTGGCAATGGATGCATAGTTTGTTTATAAGGGTTGTGGCTGACTGCGACAAAGAGGGTGGTTGCTCCTAAATGTTTCTTTCGTTTTGTACGCAGAACGTTATTGTTGATGCAGAAGAATGGTCAGTTGCAGATTGTAATGAAGAGCTGCGAAGATGGTGACTATTAGCGGTACACCGAAATTGCTGACAGATTTGGCACGTGACTCTTCTAGAAGGATATCCACCGTTCACAATGTTTGATACTTTTTTGTTGGTTGCTTGATACTGAGATATATGTTAGCAAGTAGCTACGTCCTGTCATCTTTTAGATAGTTCTTATATTTACTAGAATATTGGTTTGTTATGCTCCTGCCGAATGTCAGTCACAGGATTATCAGTCACTGCCTGGTTGTATGTAAAAGCGCAGCTGGAGCTTTTAATTTGTTCTCACGTAGCAAAACCACATTTTTCTTTTAAAGTGTGTTCTACGTAAAAATTTACCCCACTACTGCGCAAGACCAACGCAAAGCTCCAATCGAATCCACGAGGAGAGAGTCGATGTCATATATTGGTCTGCCACATCGCTGATGCAAGCTGTCAATATTCCGTTTAACAATGTGGTAGGAGTGGCTTCTCTTTTCTAAATTCCCAAAACATCGTGAGTCAATGTTGGATTTAGCTGCACACCGAGAGACAATGACATCCATGTCTTCAGGCCCAGCACAAGATATGGCAAATACACGACATTCTTGCCGTTCCTGATATCGGTTGATTTGCAAAGAGACATCCAAGAAGAAGCAACCCGTCCACAAGAGATGTTCGATGAGGCTGTTGCACACGAATAGCATAACTAAATGAAGTCGCAACATGTAGGAGACAACTCGGAAAACATATATTTGCAATATACTTTTAGAGCAAGTCACGTCTTAGTCAAGCCTGGCTCCCTAATAATTGTTTTACTTAGCTTGAAGGGTTCAGACAAGAGCTGGACCAAGAAATTTAGGAAAATCTGCAGCCTTGGAAATGCCTGCTCTTGCATATACCTGCAATTGGCCATTTACCGCTCCTTGAAACTATAAAATGTCTATCAGTATACTGCTTAGATAAGACCTATTCTCGGTGAGAAAGGTCAATGATGGACAAGATAAACGGCAGAGTCTCCACCTTTTATACCAGCCAAAAGCATGCAAATTTGTTCTCTCGTGAGGAGAAATCGCAAATTGATAACATGAATTTCAAGTCCATCATGAGAGCGCTGGAAAAACTCTAATCACCAAATGCTTACGTGGATACAGCAAGCTAATCCTATTAGGACGAATTCATAGTCATGAGCTGATTACTTCTCTTGCTGCAATTTCATTCGCGCTCAGATTGTCATACCTTTACAAAAACTGTAAGATAATCAGAGATTAATAGAGCAGATGATGCTAAAGAGTAGAGTAAACAATGAGAGAAACATACCTCTAGATTCTTAGATTTTGCACGAACATAACAACTTGCTGAACTATTGCTCGCAACATGGGACCCTAATCCTCGAGTTTCATCTCTAAACCTAGGCCTCCTCGCATACTGCTCTTTCCCCTCGCCCTTGTTTTACTCTGGTTCATAGCATCTGATCGGCAATATCACCCTCCGTGTCAGCGCAGCCCCAATGCCAGCCCACCTCCAGCAAGCAATCTTCAACCCTGATAACTCACAGTACCAACAACCTCGTTGGATCGAGCGCCAAATCTCCAGGAACCCACTCATAAACTCATGAAACCTGCACTGAGGTCATGCGCACACTCCTAACGCTTGACGAAATCGAAGAGCACAAACAAACAAAAGAGCAACGTATGTATCAAATCAACGTTTTCAGCCATTCTAGCATTCGAATCAGCGGAATAAATCACCGATCTGAAACCTCGGATGGTTTCTGCAACAGACCGGCGCCTTCAGCATACCAAAGATTGTGGAGAATGGATCTGCACCATCAACCTATATGCAGAGTCTCCTTTGTTGTTGTTATGACTCCCCTTCGACGAAGCCCATCTTTAATTTCACTACCACACGCTCCCAAACCTCTCAAGCTTTTCCAACAGCAACCTGATCGCCTAGAAGTCTCCAAAGCCAGTATTTTCCACATGGATGAGGTCTTCTTCTTGGTCTTCGTTTCCTAAAAACATTATGTAAGACATATCACGATGCTGGAACTGTATATTACGGTAGCGAGACACAGCAGCGGAAACTCTCACACACACAGCGACACAGAAGTGACGGGATAGTAGTACCGAGGCGAGAAGGGGAGTAAAGGGTGGTCCTGTCGACAGATGGTCAAAGTGGTGATTGGGATGGATGGATTTGAGGGACACATGTGAGTGGGGTTGAATGGAGTGGGCCGTGGTACCGGAGCGTGGACATGTGGGATCGTGCAGGTGCGCCGTGTTGAATCAGATTCGGTACTCACACTCACACACATAGACAGACAGACAGACACCCCCGCAGGGCCTGCGGCGCCACCCCCAACCTCTGCGCTGCCCGATGACTACGCCGGGGATGGATGTGTTATAATATGGATGAATACATTGTCTTAGTGGATGAGTTACTTGTTCCAATGGATGGATGAATCGTTCCCATGGATGGATGCTTTGTAGCCGTGGACGGTCAGGTAATTCTTTCTAGTCCTCCACGACCTCTCTCAGTTGCCATATCTATCTATCTATCTATATATATACCTGTTTCTGTGAATTGTGTGTGTGTGTGAATATATCAATTTTGATTGCTGTTTCCATGGATGTTTTCCTCTTCTATTATCAAATAGTTATTTTATTTCATTCATGTTCTTTTATGTATGTCTGTATGTATGTGAATGTCTGTTAAGCAGTTACTATATTTCTGTGTTTTTTAATATACATATATATACATATGTGCATGAATAGAGTGTTATTTTTGTTTGATGTTTGTTTGTTTGTTTGATTGTTTGTTTGTTTTTGTTTTTGTTTTTGTGGTTTCTTTGCAGATAAGCTCAGAATTCTTGCATTTGAATGCTAAAGGGAAAGTTAGAGAAGTTATAAATTTTAATGAAAGTTGGTAAAAAATTAAATAAAGCTGATATCTTCGTGATTGTAGATTGTAAATATTAGAATGTAAGAATTTTTAAAAAATCATGTTAAATTTATGTATATTATAGTAATTCTTTTTTTCAATTATATTTAAATGTTACATATATTATAAAAATATAAAAGAATTCAATTTATTTAACTAACAATATTGTCTTGTAATGTGACATAAATATCTACATACTTGCTCTTCAATTAATATTTACAATTCAGTCCAAGCAAGTAGAATTTAGCTATTAGTTAATAACTTAAATTGAAATTTTTTGTTTCTTTAATTTTTTGCCTACAGAAATGATTCTTCTATCAAGATACTTATGTCTTTGTTTTTAGTTTGATATACATTAAAATAGTCAAAAAAAGCATTCCATTTGTTTACCTAAATATTCAACTTTATAACTAATATACTTTAAACATATTATTTTAGGAAAGGTTTTGATATAAGAATTATTGTGATTTGGAAAATATTGTACTGCATTGTTTACTACACTAGTTGATCTGGAATTCACCATAATATGCATTAGATTACCTACAACTTAAATATAAGAGTTAGAAATAGAAATCTAAGGGCATTTTTTTGCTTAAGAAATAAGGTAAGAGGCAACAAATTTTAAATGTTTTAATTGGTTGAGATCAAGAAGCTTTATACCTAAAACATATATACCTCTAAAGCTTCTAAGAGAAAAACATAAGGTAGAATGCATTCTTTATTTACATGGCATGAATAGTGTTCTCTTTTAGAATTTTTGTTGGATCCATCTAAAGAGATGGTTTTTTAGGAAAATTCAAAAAGCCTTTTCAAAAATTCTTAAAATAAATATTTTAAAATAGAAAATAACTATTCAAAATATTTCTTATCATTTTTAGAATAAAGATATAAGCTGAAATATTCAATCTTGTAATAAAAGAATGATTTGTTCCGTTTCATTGTTTCTTCTTACTTTATATTATACTAATAAGCCAAGCCTTCTAAAAAAGGGCTTTTCTTTATAAAATCAGAGAACTTTGTAAGGCTTTTCAACTATGGCCTTTTAAAATAGGCATCTAAGTATAAAGTCCCTTTTCATTTATGTTAAAATTAATTTTTTTCTAAATTCTATAAGAATAATTATAATTCTTCTTACAATTACATTATATTTATATAATTCAATATTAAAATTAATTTTTAACAAGAAATATTTTATATTTTATATTGTTTTTGATTAATTCATAATCTTCTAATTTAAAACATTTAATCTTTATCATTAGAAATTTACACTATGGTAAATTAAAAAAAAAAAGAATATAATTAGTAGTTGAATCAGGATAAGCCCTCTAACTTATTTAAAGATCATTCTAAATATTTGTTGATATATTTAAGAACTTGCCTTTTAGGAATAAAAATAATACAAAATAAAATAAAACTATTGTTTCAGTAAATAGGTAATTAATTTTGACGTATTAACTTCAATCTATTATAATAGTCTTTTACAGGTGACATATTTTTAATCTCAGAAAGGAAAAAAAGAAAAAAAAATAGTACCTTAATTATTTTTAAATTTTTATTTCATTTATTTTTAGTTTTACACGCTAATTTACATTATTTAATGAAAATAAATTATTAATACTCAAATAAAATACCTACTTGAACTTTTCTCTTTCCATACCTTGTGTAGATTTTTTTTATTTTTTTGTATTATATATATATATATATATATAAATATATATAATTATTATAGACTATCTTTGTTAATCTTGCCAAGTTTATGAAGTAATGTGTTTGCCACATTACTTGGCAAGATTACACTCTGAAATTATAGTTAGATTTGTAAATGCTCTAGCCTGTTGGAGAATTTTAAGATTATAGCAAATTAATTCGGATAGATTTCACTTATTGTAAATTTTTTTAATAAGACTTTTACAATTTAATCATGCTAAATTCTCTATCTAGGATTCTCAAGTTGTCTAATGGAACAAATATCTTTTGTAAGCCCAAGTGTATTTAAAGCATCAAGTGTACTTGATTCAGTATTATTTACATTTTTAATTACATATTTTTAATATTTATTAAATTATTAATAATATGAATTAATCATTTTGAAATATTTTTCATGTATTATAAATTTTATTTATTTTTTATAATACACGAAATTTGTTAGTTCAAAATCTATATAATTAAATGTAAAGTGTAATATTTTTAAATATATTTTTTATATGCAATCCTAAAAAATAAATAATACTAAATATATTAAAATGACTAATGAAATATTATTTTGAATATTTCATATAAATCTTATAATTATAATTGAGGATAATATATTTTTTTCTATTGATTTTCTTAATTTTTTCATCTTTTCAATTAAAAGTAAGAATTGATCAATGATTATTATAGTAATCGGTGCTATATATAAGGTTGCATTTATAAGAATGTTTTCATAAAAAATAAAAATTATAAAATATATATTTAATTAATTATACAATATAATTATAAAGAATTACAAATATTCATATAAAATTATAAAATTAGATAGTAGAAACTATAAAAAATATTTAAGATAATTTGTATTGATTTATGTATTTATAATTATTATTATGATTATTATATTAATAATTTAAAATATTGTAGTCTGAAAATTTCGAATTATTTCAAAAATTCTTTTTAATCTCCCTTGCTCATATATAATTAAATATATATATATATATATATATATATATACACTAGACTAAACCGTGGTAAAAATTGCATATAAGATTATTTAAAAAGAAAATTTTAGTTTTAAACCCAAAAACTTATGTGCAAAAAAAGATAAAAGTATGCATCTTTTTTTCTAACAAAACCAACAAATATGATAGAAAGATTAAATGATAGAATTAAATAAATAACATAAATCGACATAAATTTACCAACTTTTAAATATTTTTTAAGTATAAACTAAAACTTTATGTTTTATAGGTTTATAATTAAAATTTTATGTTTTTTATAACAAAATATCATTTTTTAAATAAAAATTATATAACATATATTTTTTAAAATAGTCTTATTTGTTACAATATAGTTTACATATTTTAAAATTATTTATATCAAATATTAAGTTTATAATATTTTGAAAGTATAATTTCCTAAATAATTCGGTATATTCAAATTAATGATTTATAAATTTGACTAGATCTTTAATGTGGTCTTAGAGGTAATTTTCTCATGGTTATAATTTTTTTAGATTTAAAATTTTAAAAATCACTCATATTTGTAAAATATAGAAATAATTGTATCTTATTATAGCTCATCATAATTTCATCAATAAATATATATATATATATATATATATATATATATACATAAAAACATATATACACATTTATTTATTTGATTAAAAAATTTATGATGCATATTGCTAGTCAAAGCTAACATTTTTTTGTTAATTCCTTTGACTTTTATTTTCATAGTAATCAATATTAAATATAACATTTATTATAGGAAAAATAAAATTTTTAGACCACTATTAAAGAAAATCATATAATTTACTTGAAGTCTTTATTGATATGCATGAATAGAAATATTATTTTTCTAGAAATTTTTTAATTTTTTCATATCAGAAGAAAAATTATCTCTTTGTTTTTTATTCAATGTTTTGTTTATAATTATTACCATTTTATTTTAAAAACATTATCTATTATGTCTTTTTTTCTATATTTTGAAAATATCTTAAATTTTTTAGAATTACAAAAAGATGACCTATGAAATTAATTATTTCAATTTATAATATTATTTTTTTACAAATAGACTAGCTTAATTATGTACAATTTAACTTCTATCATGTGCTACTATCTACATATGAGTTGTTTTGATTTTACATGTTTATCTGTATTAGTTATAGTATTTCATAATAAAGACTGTTTTATTATTGTAAAAATCTTGCTTCAAATACAAATCATTTTGATAGTGATATAATTATTTAATTTCAAAAAGACATATAAAACATCATGTTGAATATATAAATTTCTCAACAAATTAGTACTAAAGAAAAGTATGTTGAAATGAATATACAAGCTAGCTAAATATTAATAGAGTGTATAATTCCTATTAGACATAAAGTAGAATGGGCAGTTGATACTACTTTGCTGATTGACAAGTTGTAGCTACAATTTGTTGGTGGTAATACCATTTAGCGACTATAGCCTATTAAGCCATCGTATGGTCTAATAAGACGAGTATCCACATGTTGATTGGACATTGTTAGCTAGGCCAATTGTTTGTGTATTTATACTAGAAAGTCCATATGATTAGACCATGGACTTATATTATATAAGGAGTAGAAGTAGAGGTTTATTTTAAGTATTTATTCTCTTGAATCCTTGATAGTAAGGTAGAAAGTTCTTTTTTATTTGCTTCATAAAACTTCTATCTTAGTAATATACTTCTTTTTTATTATCTCACATGGTATCAGAGCATTGATACTCTAGATTTGCTCTTTGATGGATTTGAGTAAATCAATTGAGATTGTTTTGCAGGACTTAATCTTTCAATCAACTTTAAAGAGGTTTTATTTTTTGCATTAGCTTGAGAGGAATTGAATATCTAATGAGCCTAAAACTCAAGCCACTAAAATTTTTGGTTGCTCATAATTGAAGCAACAAGGCATTAACTTTGAAAGAAAAAGAGTATTTTCAAATTTCAGTACTATAAGCAAAAGATGCTAGAGCTTGGAGTTATTGATCTGATTAGACCAGTATTGAGGCCTACCAGTAACAATAGGACATAGCAATAATAACAACGAGACTTAACAGCAGCAATAGGATCTAGCAGCAATAACAAGATCCGGCAATAGTAGTGGAACTCGGCAGTGGGAGCAAAGCTAGCATAGTCCAAAGAACTTCAGTAAGACCAAGGAGCTCCAAATTTGATTTTTTAAAGTTTTTGGACATAGTTTCACATAGAAAGCTCTAAAAATCATAATTTTTGGAATTTTGAGTTGAATTTTTTTGAAAATGCTAGTGATATAATTTTACATATTTTAAAAATAATTTGAATTTTTTTGGAAATTCTTTACGATTTTTTTTTATTAAAACTCATAAAATCTATAAATAATTGTGAAATCTTTTTTAGATCTCACTTTCATTCACCGTCTATTTTTTCTTCTATTTTTCCAATTTCTTCTATTTAGGACATATTGCTTGTAAGATGGTAATAAAGTACTACATTATGGAGAAATTTGATGGAGACAATTGGTACTTACAGAAGGAAAAAATTTGATTTGTCTTAATTGATAAGAATTTATAGAAGGTTGTCTATAGAAAATACATGAAATCTATTGGATCACCTATTGTCATATTATGTGTTGTCTTTTTTGAAAATACATTAAGAACCTAGTTGTGGAAGGTGAAGTCATGTCTTACAAATATCCAAGAAACCTTAATAGATTTGATCCATATAAAAAGAATGCAATTTGAATTTTTAATTCAAAAGTACTTAAAGCTACTACAAAGTACTCAAAAAAACTCTCTTTAATGATCTCAACCATGCATTAATCCCAATTTCTTTATTACTTTTATAATTAGGTAATTTTGATTTCTCTTTGTAAGCCCTAATCTTTGTCAGTTAGCTTTGATGAGCTACAATTCTTAATTTGACTGTCTACTTCATACAAAATTTTACATATAAATTCCACTATAAACCTTTTATATACTCTAATAAAATTCAATCCAATCCAATTTAAAATTTGTGAAAAAAAGTCCAAAAATTGCATTGATGTCATTTAGCTGCCAACTTAAAAGTTGATGCAAATGTTCAAGTAGCAATTTTTCCTTCACCAACCATTAACTTCAATTCAAAATCAATATATAGCTTGATATTGAAGCCTTTTAATACTATGATCCAACTAGTAGATCTCCACATATCATAGAAATCCTATCTAACTCCAAATTGCTAATTTCTAATATTTTCTTATATCAAAATTCAAATATCTCTCAATTACTTTGTTAGATTAATATAAAATTTTATACACACTTAGCAAATCAACCAAGTAATATCAAATTTTGAACTATAAATTTAAACTTTTAGAATTAGCTTGAAGCTAGCTCCTAAATCCTAATTGCTGAACTTTAAATGTTCTCTACTTTGCCTTAGGTGGTCATTTTAGTAGTTAGAGATCTGATTTCGACCTTGTTCTCCAAATGGTCAACTCTCAGATATCAATCTAATCTATTCTTGGGATTTTTTAGTCCAACCTTATTTTCAACTTAATCCTAATATTAACCATACTAATTATTTATTACTTTTAATATGATTTTATTAATTTATGGCATTTTTAAGGCAATAAATGAGTTTTTATAGCCTAAAAGATAAAATTACTAACCAATCCTTAATCTGCTAGCTATTATGACAAAAAAATAAATTAAAAGGCTTTTATAAAAGCCATTATAAATATCTTAAAATATTATTAAATTAAGATAATTAGATATTAATTTAAAATTTTATTTTTGATTATATTTTGATCATATAATTGTATTACAACACAACACCATAGACCCAAAAGAATTAGAGAAATGGAAAGATATAGACTAGAAGACATTATTTGCAATTTGCCTACATCTTATAAGTACAAAATTTTTAATCATAAGTAAGGCAAAAGTGCACATGCAATATGGTAAGGTCTAGAAGCAACATGCGAGGTAAAAAAAATTTGAGCCTACTTTACTTAATTTGCAAGTTGTGGACTATGCAAATAAGCAAGCTATGGGAGATGGCGAAGCAACTTTCTTCTATTGGTGACAAGGTTTTTAATACACAATTTGTAATGGCATTACTTAGAAGTCTCTCAAAATCATATCAAATATTAGTGGTGATAGTAGAGACAAAACCTCCAATAGAACTAACATTACAAATAGTCACAACTCAACTATTACAATAAAAGTCTCATGACAAGAATGTAAGATCAACCGTCAAGGTGGCATTGGCTATAAAAAAAAATCCAAGTTATATTTTCATATTCACATTTATGCAAGGTTTTTACATGATGACAAGAAGGATGTCAAATGCATATATTGTAGCAAGAAAGGTGAATTTGAAAAAGAATTTCGGACCTAGAAGAAGGACAAGAAGTCAAAAAAATTAAAGAAAACTTTTTTAAAAGAGCAAGCTAATAAAGTAGATAAGAAAGATCAAAGGATAATGAATCTGTCTTTGTAGCTAAGTTATCTATCACTATGACTAATATAGAATAGATAGGATTTTTTTGTTTTACAATACATACTATGTAGGATTAAGAAAAGCTAATAAATTGATGAATGGATAGTTTAGAAGGTAGGGTGGATGATGTAGTCAAAAAAATTAATTATCAACAATTGTATAGTGGTTGGCATCTCGAGAAAAGCATAAGTAAGTTGAAGAAGAAGTAATAGGGGCCAGACTATGATAGTCATGAGTTGAGATAAGCTTAGTGCTATCTCTTTGTTTCTTTGTTTTCTTTATAGAAGAAGAGTAATGAATAGTTTTTGAATAATATGAAGTGAAATTTTGTAATGAAAGAAAGATTTGATTTATATGATGTCAATAAAAAATTAAATTTATTGTGTGTTGAATTATAAGTGGAAAATTGGAAAGTCGATAATAGAATATATTTGTGAAGTATAGATGTGATTGGGAGAATTTTAATATATTGATTTTTGAGAGTTGAAAGTGTGCCACAAAAAGAAGTCTATAGAGTCTGGAATTGTGTGAAGTAGATTATTGAAAAAGATAGTTAGTTTTGGAAAATTCCATTGATTGGATTATGGAATGTTACATATTGTCTTTTAAGATAGTATAGTATTACATATCATTGTTATGAATTTTGATAAAGAGAAGAAAAAGTGAATGCAAAGATAGAATTATTCATTGTAATATTTCATTTGATAGAATGTGGAAGGCATTGTAGCTTTCTTGGATGTTTTAGTTAATCAAGAGACAGTTAATTGTGTGATCCTAACGTGAAAACTTATGCAGATAGTTCAAATTCTCTTATACATGTTTATTCCAATTATATTAGTCTAGAATAAGTAAAACAATAATTACAAGTGACAAAAAATAATATATTAATTTTGGTGCTTCTCAACACATGATAGGAAATTGAAGTTGGTTTTCAAGTTATGAAAACTTATCAAAAGGCCCTAAAGTCTATTTAGACAATGATATTGGACTTGCTATCAAAGGGAAGGATAAGATTTCTTTTCAATTTCTAAACAATATTTGTAAGGATATACATGATATATTGGATGTTTAAAGATTGGCCAAGAATTTGCTTTTTGTAAGCAAAATGATAGATGAAGGTTACAAAGTCAATTTTAATACTACTACATATTTTATGAAACAATACAATACAACTATTAAAGGTATTAGACATAATAGCTTGTATAAGCTATTGGGATCTTTTGATAAAGATAAAAAGACTTCTTTTATTATTAAAACAAAATAAACTTTGAATAAGGTTGATCTCTAGCATCAATAATATAGTCATCTTGGTATTTTGGGCTTGAAGAAACTACAAGTAGGTGATATAGTCACTCATTTGGACATAGGCAAAGACACAAAGTTAGAGTTTTGTGAGGGATGCATATAAGAAAAACAATATTGTGATACTTTTCTAACAAAAGATAGTAATTTTATAAAAAAAATCTTGAAATTGATACATTTGAATATAAATAGTCCTATAAAGACAACATTTTATAGAAAATCAAAATACTTTGTTACTCTTATTAATGATTTTTATTTTTATTTTTATTTTTTGTATATTTCATGAAACAAAAGTCTAAAGTCTTGGATAACTTTAGGATTTTTAAGGCTCTAGTTGAAAAAAAACAAACTTGGAGATACAAAAATTATATAGTAATAATGGTAAAGAATACACATCTAAAGCCTTTAAATGATTTTGTGAGCAAAATGGCATTGAAAGATAATTTTTAACGCCTTATATGTCTTAATAAAATGGAGTTGTAGAACACAAGAATTAGACATTATTTAGAAGTGCAAGGTACATGTTATAGTATAAATAACTTACAAATGCATGGTGAGTAGAAGCCTTTAATATTGCAACATATGTCTCTAATCAAGCTTTTATTATAGCTATGGAAGAAAAAACATTGGAAGTTTGATGAGGTATAAAACCTTCAGTACAATATCTTCATGTATTTGGATATAATGCATGTATGTATGTTTTAGATGAAAAAAACACAAAATTTAATCCTAAAAGAAAAAAATGTATACTTCTAAACTATATTGAGGATGCTAAGTGCTATCACTTATATGATGTTGAAAATGGCTCCATAATTAAGAGTTGTGATGTTAAGTTTATTGAGTATGAAGACTCTAAACAAACGAAAGAGACTTTAGAGGTTTCTATTGATAAACCTCAAAAAACAAGGATTAAAATTGAGCCTATGGAATCTTCATCAAATTCAAAAAGTAACACTGAAGATACAATGGAAAATTTAGACATTGGTAAAAGTCACCAACAACCAACTATTGAATCTTCATCTTTTGTTTGAGATATTCAAACACATGCTTGAGCACTTGGACAACAATGTGCTGTTTTAAACGTATCTCTAATCCCACCTTTACCTCTACCTTCACCTATAATGATATATGCAAGAACTTGACTTTTGGCACAATAGTAAGTAATTGATGAATCAACATTTGCTTGGATTCCTTCTAAGACATTCATATCTTGAGCGTGTATGGCAAATGCTTTTTACATAAGCATTGAAGAAACAAGTACTATCACTAAAGCTATGAAAAGAGATGATACTTGGAAGTAGAAAGAAGCAATGGATTTAAAATATCAAAGTCTCATTGACAACAAGACTTGGACTTTGAGATTATTATCAATAAACATAAAATCAATTGGTTGCAAATAGATTTTGAAGATCATATATAATATAAATAGTTCAATGAAGTGCTATAAAATAAGACTCATTGCAAAAGATTATGTACAAAAAGAAAGTATTGATTACAATGAGATTTTTGCTCTATTGGCAAAAATGACCTCAATTTGTACCTTTCTTATACAAGGCACAATTGAAGATTTAGAAGTTCATCAAATGGATATCAAGACAACATTCTTGAATGGAGATCTTAAAAAAGAGATATATATATATGGACCAATCAGAATGCTATATATCACAAAGTGAAGAATAATTGATGTGTAAAGTCACTAAAACTCTCTATGAACTCAAACAATCTCCTAGGATATGATATAAGAAGATAGATGAAAATTTTGCCTCACAAAGTTTGAGAAGAAGCTATATTGATTCTGACATTTAAGTATTGTAGACAACTAATGGATTTTTTTATCATTATTGTACTCTATGTGGATGATTTGATACTTATGTCTAATAATAAAAAAACTTCTCTTAAAAATAAAAAAAATCTAATTGAGAGATTTCAAATGAAGGATTTGAAAGAAATCTATTATATTTTGGATGTGTAGATTATGAGGAACTAAAAGATTCATAAAATCTATCTCAATCATGAAAAGTATGTGGAAAATATCCTTGAAAGATTCAACATGAAAGATTGTAAATCTTTGGCTATACCTTTGGATTCTAATAGTAAATTATCAAAAAACATGAATCTACAGATTCCTAAGGAAGTTGAAAGAGTAACGGGAATTATATTTCAAAATATAGTGGATATTTTAATCTATGCAATGATAGGCACTCGGGCCAATATTTCATATCCACTGGGAGTTTTTAGCCAATACATGGAAAATTTTGGCCTATAACATTGAATAGCTGTGAAATGCATTTTGCAATATCTTCAAGGCACATCAAATCATATGCTATAATACAGTGGAAGCTTTTTAAATTTTCAATTAATTGGATACTGTGATGCAGACTATACAAGAGATATTGATATACAGTGCTCAACTATTAATTATATATTTTTGTTCGTTGATGGTGCAATAAGTTGGAGTACCAAGAAACAACCAACAGTTGTATTATCTATTATTGAAGTAGAGTATATGAAAACTACTCATACTACAAATGAGGTAATTTGGTTTCAAAGGTTTTCTTAAAGATATTGGATATTCATAAGACAATCTTTTGACTATTTTTAATAATAATAATCAAAGTTATATTTTTCTTTCAAAAAATCCTACATTCTATACTCGTACTAAGCATGTTGAAATTCAAGATCACTTTATTCATGAAAAGATTGAGAGTGGTGATATCAACTTAGTTTTTTGCGAGACTCAAGACATAGTTGCAGTTTTTTTATCCAAGGGTCTAATTCATGAAAAAAATCATAAATTCAAGGAGATGATGGATATCATCAAATTGAGTTAGTCTAATATGTCATTAAATTAGAGTATTAATAGAGTATATAACTCTTATTAGATATAAAGTAGAATGGGTGATTCACACTGCTTTGTGGATTGACAAGTTATAGCTGCCATAGTCTATCAAGCTATCAACCTATCAACCTAATAAGACAAGTGTTCATATGTTGATTGGACATTATTGACTAGGCTATTTATTTTTAAATTTATACTAGAAAGTCCATGTGGTTAAATTATGGACTTATCATATATTAAGAATAGAAGTAGAGGTTTATTTTAAGTATTTGTTTTCATGAATCGTTGATAGTAAACAAGAGAGCTCTTTTATATTTTCTTCATAAAACTTCTATCTTAGCAATATAATTTTTTTTTCTCACTAAATTCAATAAAAAAACCATTAAATCCAAATGTTATTCTGAACAAGTAGATGTAATTTTCTAGTTTATATTTCAAAAGTAAGAACAATTGACAATAATTCAAGTGAAGGCACATTTGTACCACATTTACACAATAGCCTCATTTGTAAAGTGAGCACACTCTATTAACTCAATTATTTAGTTGTGCATGTATATGCAATCCCATCTATAGTCTAAGTGCTACTTTTGTAATTATATACCACTAAAACTTGACATATATACACTTAAATATAAATATAAATATAAATATATATATATATATATATATATACACAAACACAATTATATAGACAAACATAGAAACACTATAAAATATGATGTATTTGGAAAAGTTGTAAACAACAAAACTATCATTTAGGAAATGATGGTGCTTTAGAAAATTATGCTATTGTAAAAAAAGAAGTTTCAAGATCAACCACAATACATACAGTAGTAATCTCATGTTAGAACTCTTTAATTATAAGCTTAGTAAAAATACAACTTTAACATATTACAAGTCACATACAATGAGGTAGTAAGAATACTATGATAGAATGAAGTTGTTTGCTAGGATTTTGAATGGAGGAGAAGGTATAGAGTCATAAAAATTATATGGTGTCATGATGTAATACAATTAATGAATAAAAGAGAGAAGAAAAAATTATATTATTAAAGATCTTATTTTAAAATATTATAGCAAATTATCTTTAAAATATAGATAATACTTGAAAAGGTAGTAAAAAAAAAAATACTAATGCTATCTTTTTGCAAAAAATGCTCCTATTTACTTTATAGGACCATAAATAATACAAAACAAAGTAGATTGAAAAATAAAATAATAGAAGCATGTATAAGAAGAAGTCAAGAATAGATTTTAGTAAAATTGACCTTAAGAAGCCAAGAATTGATATCCAAAGAGGATCAATTGTTAATTTGGATCAAAATCAGTCCTTGAGGCACAAAATTACACACCTACAATGATTTTAGGATTCTTTGGTAGATCAAAAATGAGATTTGAGAGCAAACTTAAAGAAATATTTTTAGGCATTGGTTTTATGGTATTCAAATAAATATTGAGATTTTGAGGGATTTTTAAAATTAATGATGTTTTTTATAGGATTAGGATTTGAAAATTAAAAATATGTTTACAAATTTGAAGATTTCTTGAATTTTTTGATGTATGTATAAGTGAAATTTGAGCATTATATTGATGTGCTAGTTGTAAAAGTATATGAAATTTGTGAGGTCAATAAAATGATTAGATTGGAGTATATAAAGATTTTTGTAGATTGAAATCTCAAAAATTAGAGTTTGAATATCAGTGAAAGTTTCTAAGATCTTTGGCAATTTATAAATTGGATTGAAGTGAATTTTTTTATATAAATATTAGAATTGATTTCCAATGTTTAGATGAAATTTTTTAGCAATTTAATAGTTTAAAAAAGAAATATTAGTACTAGAAGTTTAGCATTCATATTGGAGTAGAAGGCCGTCCAACATTTAATTGGATTATCTTGCATTTCTCTCAATTGGTAAGTGCAATTGATTCTATCTTTCTTTTTTTTGTTTCTAACTAAGATATTAAAAAATATGCAAATTTTGAGTTGATATCAATGATTTGATCATTAGTTTTTGAGGTTCCATTTTCCTATAGGATTTATTAAGAGTTTATTTAAGATCTAGGATTTAGTTAGGATTAAAATTTGATTTAAAACTTGTCTAGGATTTATATAGGATTTAGGATTTTATTAGGATTTCATTAAGATTTGACCTAAGTTTTTATTAAGGTTCAATTAGAGTTTCAATCAAGATTTGACCTAGGATATGTTTAATATTTGATTAGATTTTTAATTATAGTCATACTAGAATATTTATTTTTAGTATTTTAATTTTTTTTTTAATTTTTTTTGTGGTTTCTTTTAAATTTATTTGGATAGATTAAAGTTTGATTGGATTTATTAGGAATTTCTTGAAGTTTATTTAATGTTCTATTAAACTTAGTAGAATGGTTGTTGTATTGTTATTTACCTTCCATAGCTAGGTACTTGATATATTCTCAAGCAAAAATATACATAATATAATAATAGAAAAGATGATAGAATAGAAAGTAAGATAGCAACTTACATAGAGATACTTAAGATAAAATTAACACATGTTCCAATAGCCCCTACTTAGTCAAAGGAAGGACAAATGATAGATCAAGCATTGAAGATAAATAAGGTGGAGTCAGAATTGATTGCTACTATTATTGAACTAGATAAGTATGCTAATAATAATATTATACTTCCATGCCTAAAAAAAGCTTTCTACATATTTAATTAAGGATTATACAAGATTCTTACTAAGTACTCAAGTCATTGAAGTACAATTGAATGAAAAAAATATAAAATAAGAAATAAAATAACTATAGCATTATATAATAATTGCATATTTTGTTTAAATTAAGCCTATAATCCATATCATATAAGCCTAGAATATGCAATTGAAAGCTAAAGTGAAAGAAGATCTCTACTTAGGACATGACTTGACTTTTAGATTTTTTTAAGTGGTATGTAAAGACAAAATCACTTCTAAAAAAATCTTAATAGAAACTTTGTATATTTCACAATGAGGGACTTGTATACTTTAATCCTAGATGACAAAATTTAATTCAAGTCATTTAATCAGTATAAAAATGTTGACTTTGATAACTTTGAAATCTATTCCCGATGAATTTTTGAATAGCACAAGAGACTTAGTCTATTGTCTTGGATATATCCTAAAGCAAGATGGTAATAATAAAAATAATCTTAATAAAAAAAATTGTGTTGCTTTTATCAATGGCAGCCTTTACGTATTGATGATTGATGACTTTAATCTAGTAACAAGTAATATTACATATTTTTAAGTTGATTACAATAACCTCTTAATTAAGTGTAGATATTGTATGTTGACAAAGCACTTCATAAGAGATTGTCCATTCCTACTTAGTAAACAAAGACCAAGTCCTATAAAAACGAGTATACAAGACCTTCAATTAGCATTAAACTCCTTCTTTAGCAACAACCAAAGAGCTCAAAATGTAGAGAATTGCATTGGCTTGATAGAACCAAAAATCCTTCCAAAAGTCCTTCCACCATAAAGGATTGAAAGATAATCCATCAAAACATTATCAATTAATTTAGTAATAAATTTTAATCAATCTCAAAAAAATAATAGCACCAATTAATCAAAAAATAAATACGATCCAAGGGATATGGTAAATACAAAAGACTTGTAGATAAGAAGCTTGGAGTACATGTTTTAGTAAAGAAGAACTGTAGAAATAAGAACCTTCACCAAACACTTCAAAGTTTTTGGATATAAATAAGCTTAATATAATAAAGAAAAATTGATATGATAGATTACATGAAAAATCTAGTCATCCAAATAAACTACAAATGATCTAGCAAGATGAAGACAATACAATGAATTTAAGTTCCAATCATGCATCCATAGAATTTAAAAAGAGAAATAAGACCACTATTGCCTCTACACATAACAACATGGTGTTGTGATGTAACACAATTAATAGGTAAAAAAAGGTGAAGAAACTATTATATTATAGAAGATCTTACTTCAAATATTATAGCAAATTATATTAGAAAATAGATAATAGTTCAGAAAAACTAAAACTAAAGGTATCAATACTTCATTTTTACAAAGTAAGCTTCTATTTACTTTGTAAGGCCATAAATAAGATAAAATAAGGTAGATCAGAAAAATAAAGGATATGAACATATATAAGATGAAGTTAAGAGTTGAATTTAGAAAAAATTAATTCAAAGGGATAAAATTTGTTATCCAAAGAAGATTGGTTATCAACCTAGATAACAATCAAATCCCAAGGCACAAAACTAAGCATCTATGGCAATTTAGGGTTTTTTTTGCAAATTGAAGAATGGAATTTGAGAGAAAATCTAATAGGATTTCTTTGGATGTTGATTTTTAGTGATATGAGTATATAATGACTTTGTAAGAGCTTTGGAAATTTACAATTATTTTGGGTGATTCTAAAATTTATAAAATAAAAAGGTTATTATGTTTTGGAGAATTTTCTAAGTTTGATAGTAGATCTATGGTTAAAATTTTGAAAACTTATATGAAAAATTATTTGAAGTATGTGTTGTAAGTTTGAGCTTAATCAAATAGTTGAATTGAAGATTATTAAATTTCAAGTAGGTTGAGGTCTCAGAAATTAAACTTTTTGAGGCAGTTAGGATTTCTAAGATCTTTAGCAATCTATTAGTTGAATTGGAGTGAATTTTATATTTCAAGGTAATAGACTTGATTTACTACATGTACATGAAATTTGAAAATAATTGAATAATTTGAAAAGAAAATATTGGCACTAGAAGTTCAACATTCAGATTGCAGTAGTAATAGGTTGGCCAATACTTGAGCAGATTTTAGGATTTTACTTCTATTTGGTAAGTGTGATTAACTTCAAATTTTGTGTGTTTTTTGTTAATTTAGTTTTTGAAAAGTATTCAAAACTTTAAGCAAGATCAACATTTTAATCAATAAATATTGAGGTTCTAAATTACACTAGGATTACATTGAATTGGTTAGGTTTTGGTTAAGATTTGATTTAGGATTAGAATTGGTTTAGGGTTTAGATTTTGATTAAGGTTTGATTAAGTTTTAAAGTTGGATTAGGATTTAAGATTTGGATTAATATTTTTTTAGGATTTTTTTAAGATTTAGGATTTAGGATTTGCTTAAGATTTAGGATTTGGCCTAAGATTTGATTGAAGTCCATTAGGATTTCAACTAAGATTAAATTAGGACTTGATTGAGATTTATTTAAGATATATTTGTGATTATTTTAATATTTTTTAAAGTTTTATTGTGGATTTCTTTTGAACTCCTTTAAGATATCTTACTATTTTTTTTCTAATTTCTATAAGATTTCTTTTGAATTTGATTAAAGCTTGCTTAATATTATTAAGGTTTAATTAGATTTTATTTAATATTCTATTATATTTAGGATTTTTTTGTTGTAATTTCTATTCTAACTTCCAAAGCCAGGTACTTGGTGCATTCTCAAGTAAGACTTCATATAATACAACAACAGATAGATTGACTCAATCAAATGGAAATAATTCTACAAATAGAGGTTCTCAAATTGTAGATTTAATACTTAGCAAGGCAATTAGTGAGCCAACTCTAAATTCTTTGATAAATCTAGTATAAATAAAATCAATCATTAATGAAGGAATATTGAAAGAAGTGGGAGGAAATAACACAAATCAAAATCTGCTAATAGAAATGTCTAGTACCTACTCACATACCATAATTAATCACTAATTGGCTTAATTGGATATATACTTAAATAAAAAGAGATCGTCTTGATCAACTTTTTGATGCATCAATAAAAAAGAATTGTTAGAGCAATTAAAATGTCCTACCTGACTCACCAAACTATAATAGAAATATGATTGGAAGACATTCTCAAATATTCGAAAACATCTATGAAGATAATTCAAAAATTATTGAAAATAAATCAAGAGTTAATGACTTACTTGTCACTTCTATTTACAAAGTGGCTCCATGGTGAAGGAATAATGACAAAATTAGTACTACTTTTAGTAAAGATATGATATTGAATTCTAAGCAACAATAGTACCTCTTGATTGTGATAAATTATACCTTCTCCTCTTCTCATCCCTACTAATGAAATTAGCCATCTTCACGTAAAAAATTCAAGGTCTAAACGACTTGGTAAAAATCATGGTAGTACAAAAACATTTCTATCAAAAAAAGCACAAAGTAAACATTTTATATATTCAGAATTACAAACTATGTAGTTTAGTATTGTTATTTGTAAAGAATTAAATCTAACTAGGTCCCAATTTCTATAGGTAGGATGTAGATATAGCATATAATCAAAATACCAATTAATTAAATGTGAAAGGTAATGAAATTAAAATATAGATTTTTTTTGTAAATTACACATATAATAGGTTCTTTTGAATAATCCAAATTTAAAAAATTATAATAGCTATGATTAGAAAAAATATCAAGTTAGGAGATTGTAGTGGTGAACATCTAAGCACCATACTTTTTCCATAAACAATGCATATTTTAGAGTGAATTGGTGGACTCTTTATCTAATGATTGCAAATAGATCATGATTAGAGGTTAGAATTTTGTACAATATTAGTGTAACAAAATCAATTCCAATAGATTAGTAATCTTGGGACATATTTAATATGAAAAGAGAATATTTAATAACTTAAAAAACTTTCTCCAAGTTAAGAAGAGATTTTCAACATTGTATATATTGCACTTGAGTTGGGACAATAAGAAGCAGGGTACAAGTAAAGCAATGGCATATTTGGACCAAATTTAAACCATTTAGTCACAGAAGAAGATGACAAATTGATCAAAGTATGAAATATTGGAAGATAGTGCATATTCCAATGACCTTATAATATAGAAGGTAGTTCACTTGTAAGAGGAATCATGACAAAAATCAATCTATGTCATGAATGCCTAGTATCTTTTCTATAAGAGGTGTAAATCAATGTGTAGAGGAAATAGAAATTATACTCTATTCCTTTTTTTTTTAAAAGATTGCATTGATGTATTAAGTATTACAAAATCTATTATATAAGCATGGCAACAAAGAGGCAATGGATTAAGAACAACTTATATAAGGAATTAGGTGAGTTATTTGCTCAGTTTCAATAACATTTTGAAGAAACAACCTCGTAGACACAACTTACATATAACATTGAATAGATATAGATCCATAAGAAAAAAAAATACAAATGACTAGTTTCTTTGTATTTGGTTGAAGTGGTAGAAAGAAAGCAACCATTCTACCAAAAATTTCTTTTAGACCCACTAAGAATGCACATCTCTAAATTATTGGGCACATAGAATCAAGGTCATAGTAATCCCAAAGTATTAGTATACCTATACTAAAATATTTATGCAAAATTATATACAATACAATCAATTGATTAATTCACATAAGAAGCTAATTACTAAGTTGTGTTCGACATGATTGAGAAGCCTGATCCATCAACAAAAGCAAGTTTACAAAATACACTTTCATTGGGAGAATTTACAAATGCTATGTAGGTGATGTACATAGATAAATCTCTAGGCCTAAATGGTGTCATTTTTGAATTCTATCAACTTTTTTGAGATATAATTATATTTTGGACAAAAATATTTAATTATAATAAAAAAAAGCATCATCTATGGTTGATTTTTTTTAAGTATGATATATGAATTAATAACATTATTACATAAGAAGGGACCTTGGAATGACTTATATAATTAAAGGCCAATTACTCTCTTTAATTTTAGTTACAAGATTTATGCAAAAGATCTATAAATCTACCTTCAACCAATTCTTATGAATATTATCAGCATAGATCAATTGGCTTTTTTTTATCCATAGATATATTTTAGATAAATTATTATTCAAGCATGAGACTATGGAATCAACAAAGAAGTCGAATTAAATACTCATCTTTTTGAAATTAGATTTTTCTAAAGAATATGATATAGTTAAGTGGAAATTTTTGTTTACTTTGATAGAAAAATGAGCTTTTCCTTCAAATTTATTTAAATGGTTTGACAATTAATTATAAATGCAAAAGCTAGTATAAAGATAAATGGCTCTAAGACTAAATTCTTTTCAATCAAAAGAAAGATTAGGCAAGGCCATCTTTTAGCTTCTTATCTTTTCCTCATTATAATAGAAGGCTTTAATACAATGATTATGAAAAGAAGCTACTCTTGCATCTATCAAAGATATTCAAAAATTGGCCCTGTCACACAGTTAAAAGTGCAAGAATGGGCTGGCCTGTTCCACTCTGAATAGGCCCATCATCTTATGGTAGTGTGGCAATTGTGTCGTGAGTTCCAGGCAAATATGAGAGACAGAATTCTGGATTCCATTGATGGTTAAATTATACACTGTGACTAGCCAAATTTCAAGATGAGACAGAGAACTCCAGTTTCAAGGAATGAGGCGAGAAGATCAAGACTTAACCCTCGCTTGTGGGATTTTCTAAAGAGTAAGAATCTTGCCTACGAAAAAATAGCCCCATGAAAAGATTTGCATGTTGTGTTACGGGAGGGTCGACTCATTAAGATGGAATCCTGAGCGATTCCAATGGCAAGGAGGAGTTCCATTTATACACTACCCAGCTAAACTGGGCAGATCGCTGCTGCGGAAACATCATGAAACACAGGATGTGCCGAGAAAAGAATGGGATGGAATTCTTCCTCTCAATTTCAAAATGAAATGGGCGAATGTACGGGATAAGGAACGGGTAAGGAAGGAAACGAGCTTGTTGTCGTTAACCTGGCATAGGGCCGTGGCTGTTAACTTGTGGAAAAGCCGGGTGGGTAACAATGTAGACCAATGTTGCCCCACATGGGAGTAAGCTTCAGCGATCAAAGCATGGAAGTGGGGCATCCATATTCTACAACTTCTCTCACCGAGGACTGCGACAAGGGCGAGGCAGCGGGTGGAGTATGGACACCGTAGGTCCTCTGATGACGATCGCGCAAGTTAGTTAAGACAAGGGCGAAATCCAAGAAATACTCAACAACAGAATCCAAGTCTTGGGAATTTTTCACCCTCTTGGAAACATTGTGTTTTCGCGTATAGGATTCCACAAAGGTTCAGAAGGCCAAATAGAGTGTGGTTACTATTGCGCGGTGTCATTACATGAGTGATGGATCAATAGAAATGACACCGCATTTAATGGCATCCACTGGCCGAGTGTGAAGCTATGCCAAAAGATATGGTTTCACCTAGTAGATTATGGAAGAAATGCATGGTCCAAAACCTAACAGCAAATTAAAAGTAATCCAACACATGCGGAGGAGCTCATTTAGAGGTTCTATCAAAAATGGTGCGCGGAGAACATAATGGCATCATGGCAGCATTCTAAACCAGTCTGGAAACTGGTAGGTCCTAGTAGTAGATTTTGTATTTAAGAAGGTACTAACTTACCTCTCTGGCTGGAGGTTGTACACTATCTCTGCAGTAAAGTTAAACCTTTATTTGCGTCAAAATGAAAAAAAGCAAAAAAAGAAAAAGTGATGTGTTAGATCCATTTTTCGCAGATGGTGATGGCAGAGAATGAGCCAAGAATAAGAAGACAAGACAATGCGAGGCAGAGCAGGATTCGAACCCGGAAGAGCTCAGGTCCAGCAGATCAAGCAGGCGCCATATCGAAGGTGAAGGAGAAGGCAAAGGCAAAAGCAGAAGCGAAGGCGGGTGAATGAAGGAACAGAATGCAGGAGGGCCATTACTGCTGCAGGATCACACCGAGAGCCACCACACCCTCGAGACAAGGCAATCGTGGTGATGGCCACTCGCAGATAGCAGGCACCGCAAGTCAATCGCGATTGTGGAGGGGGAGCGAGAATGCAAGAGGAGGCAAACGATTACGGTGGGTGAAGAGCAGGCAGGCAGGCTGTTGACTTGGCCACTCACCCGCCGGATCGATCCGGTGTTGGAATCCGCTGTCGCGTCGTCTGTCTTGTCTGCGAAATACGACTGGCTAGGGGCCAGGGCTGTTGTTACTCGCCAGCCTGACGCGATCAGCAGTGTCATGGAGTCTGTGTAATAAAACCTCAGGAGAATGAAAGCTTACCGTCTCTCCTGTTCCCTGAGCTCCATTATGAGTAGACCTGGCTATTGACCCATACTGGGTGATTGATGTTTTGACCTGGTTGGGGTTGTACGTGGTACCACGCCTGGCAGTGGCAGTGATGTAGGGTGGGGAATGCTCCTCACACCCTTGACAGGCCTTAAGTTGGGGTTAAAGTCAAGCAGGGCTGCTCATCAGTGGAGTGATCACTTGATTGCAGGAAACCAATCACGCCTAGCTCACTATTCACCCCGACCTAATGCGCTGCGTTGGTCTTGATATCGGCATTAATCGGATGCTGCACGAAATGGCTACAAACAGGGGGCAAGGGAAGTTAGCAACTCCGCCAGCGTCATGATACGTCCCCACATGCTCGTGACACCCTCCGGCATGCCACCACCAGCAAGCGATCAATACCCCACTGTAAAGACAGTGTACCCCCCTATGGCAGCAGTAATGAGATCGACAAGTAGGTGGCAGCGTAAAAATCATGTGAGGAGTGCTCAACAGTGGGGATGAGCATTGAACTTATTAGGAATTGCCAGGCTGCCTGCATCGTAGCCATGGACATTGGTTCGACAATCATCAATGGCAGTTGTCTCCCAACCATAACTCATGCCCTGCAGCAATCTTATGATGGGTTGTGAGTGACTTCAAGGTAATTCACTCACTCCACTGAGGGTCAACCTGCGCTCGGCATTGGCATGATAATGTGATGTCAAATCATGTGCAGACAATTCCACTGGCCTGGTTTTACAGTGTTTTTCAACGTGAAAGGTGACAACTTGATTAGGTTTGACCTGCTTTGTAGAAGTACAGGCGGCACTCATTTGCTTTCGTATGCTTAAGAGTACAATCCATTTTGGCCGGTGTACGCTGGATAATTGAACTGGGACTCATCTCACTGTAGGAGATCGTAGATGTATGTTTCGATGTAAACTTCGGGCCGCTACGCTCCGCAATCCATCACGACTTTTCACCTTGGCTGCAGACTGAGCAGTCAGATTAGAAGAAAGTGACGAAATCATCCATCGGCTGCAGGCTACTGCATCACAGCAGAGCCCGCACAGCGACACAGCATCTGTTGAGCGGGTGGAATACCCTCAAATGCCTCGAGGGGCTTGCACGTCAAGGAAACAGTCTGGTTGAATTTCCCTGACAGACGTTGAAAAACCACATCCTCAGTTCAATAATTTGCATCCATGTCCCGTCTTCATGAGCCCCGAACAGCTGCGCCATCAGGGTTGCACAGACGATGAGGCATTCAACCACGAAGAAGTAACCTAACTGGAGCAAGCTCACGTGAGAGTTCGAATGCTTCCACAGGTGCAGCAATTCAACAGTGAGCGTGGCTTGGGAGGTGAATTTAATGGCAGCTGAAATCGAATAATCAACTCTCTCACATTATCAACGCAGGGCATTTAAAAGGTTAAGTGTTTGGAGCCGTGCAATCTCGGCTTGAGTCAACACGATCGCTCAGGTGATGGCATCGTGTGAGCTGGTATCGCTCAGACGGTATCGTTTGCACTCGCAGTCCACCCTCTGAATAGATTATCCAAACTCTTGGATGGTTTGATAGGAGATTAATTCCCGCAATCCTGGAAGGGGGGGTGGGTCCGGACATTGAGACGCAGCTTCAGATCCGTCTGGCGAAGGACGAAGAATGAAGCAACCTCCTGTCGGCGATGAAACAAGTTGCTCGGAGCAGGCAACTATTGAAACTGTCGCAGAGATGGGTGACACGAAGGTCTAAGCGACTTAGCGTCAATCAAAGCCTGGAAAATTGCATGGCTAAAGAGATGGCGGCCAGTTATAGTCAGACCTATGTTTATGAAAACTTCAAGCAGTGGAATTAACGACCTGAAGTGTATTTGTGAATGGGACATGGCAAATTTTTGTCTCATGAATGCAAAAACCCCAACATCGATCCTGCCGGTTAATGAAAAGAAAAGAAAAAAAACGAATCCAGTTCTGGAAGGAGTCAGAAAGGCCGTTTCTTTTTTCCATTTTTTAATTTTTCCATCAATTTAATGTTCTACAGCTATACAATCTGGTGAAGGTCGCGGTAATCACAGCGCCCTAAAAGAATAACAGTAACGTGGCGCTCCAAGATGTGCAATCACTTGGTCTTCGAACAAATGAACTGGAGCTACATTTGTCTCCTGGAACCTGAAAAAAGGTGGCACTAAAAATTTACACTAGATCGGTCTTAAATCGCAGCTGACCCAAGTCTCGCTTGTTGATGATGCGAGCTTCGTCGGCGGGTCTGCAAGTGTAGCTACCCCAGTTCTCGTTGAGGAGCCTCAAGCTGTCCCGGGCTTTGTGCTTCGCGCGCTGGCTGCACTCGCCAGGCAGTAACATGAGCAGATTGGCGAATGCTCCTGCTTGCAACGCCGTATTTGTAACACTTCGGTTGGAGGCGTAGGAAAGAACGACCCACAAGGTCGACACAGCGCATTCCGTAACGCGTTGCGAGACGCCCAACATTGATTTGACTATCATGGGGATGGCCAGGGCGTGGTTGGAGATCGCCTCCCGACCTTCGGCGCAGTTAGCGAGAATCTCCATAACCGCGAATGCCAGCTCCTTGGTTCTCTTCTCGGTGTTCGGCAAAAGCTCCACCACAACGCTTATAGCTCGACACTCAATGGCCATGACACGGTTACTTCGGGGAAGGCAGACACACAACAAGCACCGCAAACCTGCCTGGACTGCTCTTGGACACAAATCATCCTTGAGGAGGTTTACAAGCCCTTTCATGGCTCCAGGGAGGCTAGCCACGGCAGTTTTCACATGAGGATCCTCCTCACACAAAGTATGAATAACGTCGGCCGCGTTTAACTTCGCGTCCAGACTTCCGGACGTGAGGAGAAATACCAAACACTCGAGTGACTCTGGAGCAACCAGAGCCCTCCTGTCGCCATCGTCAAGCTGAAGCAGCGCGATTGTGGCCAATGCCTCTTCACAAGCTACCTCCCGACCCCTGTTGCAACCCGCAGAGTAGCGCATGCCCACCCATAGTTGGGCCAAAGCCTTAGCGAGAATGGGGACCGCCCCCACTTTCTCAATGCACCTCCTGTTGCGCTCACACTCTTTCGCTAAACTCCACAGATTCTTCAAGGAATCACACCCCACCTCCTCACATTGACCGATGCCTTCGAGCAACTGCTTCACGTCGCCTGGCTCCGCCGGCGCTTTCGGAGTTGGGATTCGCTCCACGCCGTAAGCCTTATTGGCAACACACCAGTTCTGAATGAGACGTCGAAGAGTATGATTTGGAATGAGCTCCTGGCTCTCGAGAATCTGATTAGTCGCAGGGCACGTGTTGTGCCCGAGTCCCAGCCACCGCTCTATGCTGGCGCGGTCGAACGTCATTCCTGTGCATAACGTCACGGGATCCCGCATCAGCTCCAGCGATATGGGGCACAGAAAAAACGCCGGGACGATCACCTGGTGCGGAAGCTGCAGCTTCAGTTGCGTCCTCTCCTGCACCTGCAGGCTAGAGCCAAGCGCCATATCTAATCCCATGTACTTCTAATTCCTACACACTTCCTCTTTCACACACTCTTCCTCTTTCACAGCATCTAAGCTCCAATTCCCCTCCTTTATATCAGTCGTCCCTCGCCGCTCTTGCAACCAATCCTGACGCTTCCAGCAACACCGAGCACCCAACCATGTTCTTTCCGGTCCATACCCAGACCAATTCTCCCTTGTCTAGAGCTGCAGCACTCGACCGCCTCAATCTCATCCACACCAGCTTCACAATGTCGAAACTCTACAGCGATTGCGACATGATTCACAACAGTGCTTCCTGCGTGTCAAGAAATCTAGGCTTCCGTTGTGTTGAATAAATACGCGCCTACCGAGAGGGTCAGGAATAGTCCGCGAGGTGGAGAAGATGAAGGCTGAAGGAGGAGATGAGTCAGTGAATGGCAGAGTAACGAAATCATATACTCTCTCTGTTATTGACAGGCACCCAGCTGAGTCAACTCATACTGTATAAACTTAATGCCCACCATTCCACGTATTTCGCTTGCCGTGGTGGATGATCTGGACTCCACACATGCGTCTCGGCAGAGGCGCGCACATTTATTTATGTATATATGTATATATATATATATATATGAACATGTATTCTTATTTTTCGGCGAACCGAGTGATTGGCTTCCATTTTCAAACGTTGAAGGAGGAAAATTGTGCAAGACGATTGGGTTATTGGCATACCCAGTTGTCATTTTCGGTGAGATATCAAAGGTGCATAATTTATATATTAATAAATCACTTGACAAGTTCGGCTTTCAATTTCTCGCGAAATTCATGTAATTCTATCTTTTGAAACACTGAGTCATGTACGATACTCAATCCAATAGTTTTAAAGCCAACCCGCAATGGGTTATGGACTTTTGTTAGGAAAAAACTTTCTACTAATGTAAAATTTAACTAGTTCTACAATTCGATTTTTATTTTTTACGTGTAAATAATTTTGGAATGCGAAACTGAGATCATCAGGGTGACAATTCTGAGCCTTCGGGCCGGCTAGCTACCTAGCTGCAAAATGTCCCTGCCTGCCAACGAAAAGCTCACGTAAAGACGGTGGACAACAGAAAGGCAACACTGTACGCGACTGCTCTGCGGGAGCCTATGTGGTGATCTAAGCGGTGATCGAATCCATCACCATGGTTGCCAATCCACACACATACACATTCACACAAACACACATATCTCATTGACTTGCACTGATGGGAGGGCGTAGTCAATGCGGTGTGGGCTGCCGCGACGGATCAGCAGCTGACGAAATCCGTAGCAGATGCCGTGAGCTGCATAGCATGGCCTCACCTGGAAAGTGGGTCACGCCCTACTGGGAAGACTACTACCTCCCGTTGCTTGAAATGAGCGATTCCACCAGGAACCGATGAAAATCTCACGAGTACGTGGGAGTATCATACCCTGAAGTCGCATTGACCGCACAAAAGGGTGTGTGCGTGTGTGTGTGTGTGTGCTGGAGATCCGTGCTCATTTTTCTTTTCTTCTTCTATTTTTCTTTTTCCTCTAGTTTCCCATTTCCTCATTTCTTCTTGTTCTGTTTATCTATCTCTCTCTCTCTCTCTCTCTCTCTCTCTTGGCAGCGTTGGAATCAGTGCAACCGGCTCTTACATCATAGCAGCCTGTTGACTGATGCTTTCTTCTTCTGCTCCTGCCGCTGATTGGGCTTCTGTTGCTGTTGCTGCTTCGACTATGGATTCCTCAGCTCGCACGATATCGGCTGTGGCTCTCCTCCGCGGCACCGCACCCACTGCGGAACTGCCAGAGCAGACCTTGCACCTTGTCCTTCCTCATTTTATTTTATTTTAATTATTATTTTTTTCTTCCTTGTTCCTTCATCCTCCGTCCCCCTCGATCTGTGAGTAAGCTTTTTGTATGCATGCTGGTGTGTATGAGAAAGAGAGAGTGTGAATGAGTGTGAGTCAAAGTCGACGAGGTTGCATGGCGGCGATGGGTCATGACACAAAGAAAGCCTTTGACTATGTTGTTATAAATCTTTATTAAAAAAAAATCAACATGTCACACAGTAATGACATTTTTATCAATTTATTTTGTTACTATATTTTACAACCCGTTAATTTTTAAAAATCATACAAACTTCAATAATGGGTTTTTACATAAAAATTGTAAAAACAATCATATTGTTAAAAATATACATTTATTTTATATATAGGCTAAATATAAAAACATATATTTTATATTATTTCATATATATTACTTTCAATATAGGCTGCGTTTCATCTTTGTTGAAAGAACAAGTTTATAAAGATAAATATAATAGTTTGTAATTATTGTTCATGAGCACTAATTATAAAAATTACTTCTATTTTTATCAGCTTTCAATATCTTAAGGACATTCAAAAAATGAAGCTTAGGAATTTCAACAACCACACTTGAGGTTTGGAAATTTCAATGTTGTGTACAATTTCATTAAAACTTATCATTTTCAACATCCTGTACAGTTGCACTTGAAGCTTTTTGTACAAAAATAACTGACATTACAATGCTTTAGACTTGGCAATGTTGGTTGAGGTTAAAATTTTGGTTTATTTATATCTATGTGTTGTTTTTGAATAATTTTACTCAAGTCATACTCAATTGTCAAGCCAATAATTGATTTAAAATTTAGATCTATTTTCTATAATGGAAAAAAAAACAATAACAATCAAATTTGTAAGAAATGATAATTTTAATAAATTTAAATACATATGTTGTTAGTTTTAATTGCTTTTTAAATATTTATTCTAAGTTTTCTGAAAAAATTTAAAAATATCCTCAACCAATATTTTATTGGTTTTTTTCTTTTTCAAGGAATCTCATGCAACAAACATCACAGTTAAAATTGATAGAAACGTTGCAATGTTGGTTTCATTCCATCTGAATTAGAAATGTGAAATATAAGATTAAATTCTGTAATTTATTATACATGTATTTAATCAAAGAAAACAATACTCTGGACTGGGCATACCCAATTTAGTTTATTATTTAAAGAGTAAAGAATAAAAAATAAAAAAAGTTTTCTTGCACCATAAAGCTACCACATCTCTACTCTTATCCATATTGCCAAACTCATTTGATTACACTATAAAATCATTTTAGCACCATTTCCTCAAAAAGGAAAGAATAATTCTACTCGTTACAAAATCATTAAAAAGTAGCAAGAATTAGAAGAAAAAAAAAATAGTAGAGTAAAAAATTGTCAAAAAAACCGTAAAATAATGCAAAAAGGGGAACTGAAGTCTAATGTAGACAAGAGGGACAGGTGGATGGATGAATAAATGAATGAATGAACATATGAGTGAATGAATTAATAGACGAATGAATGGTAGCTTTCTCTTTCTCTAAAGGGTTCCAATAATGGAGCCCTTTGATCTTTTGATGTGCTCCATGACCTTGTATTTTCCATGCTACAAGACTTGGATGAATGAAGATATGAAACTATGGATGGATGGATGGATGGATGAAAGGATGGCTCTGGACCCATGTTATTTGTGTTCCTCTAATGTTAATGTACAATCAATTTTCAGTACACATCTTAAATGTCTTGATCTCCTTCAAAGTATTCAAAATAATGTGAACACTTACTTCTTTTTTTTTCCTTTTTTTATTTTTTTTATTTTTTGCCTTTCTTTTTAATGTGATAGTAATAACGATCAGTTGATATAATTAATTTAGGATAATGTACATAGTGTTAAAAGAAGAGAAAGTAGTCCTTGTACAACCCACAATCTTTCTTAATGCAAGTTCTTCTATCTTTGTGCTGCACTAATCTTACTGTGTTCATAGTTTTTATATTAAGTATTGTAGCAATAGTTATTAAGAAATAAGTAGTATTTTATAATGTTTTCAGATGAGACATAAAATCACACGATTATTAGTGTTAGCGGTTTTATTTTATTTTATTTTTATTTTAAATTAAATTATTTCAGATATTGGACTACTTATATCTTGCTTCTCCAAGAAAAGTTTTGAACCTCTTCAAAAGTTCATGCAACTCAACTTGTATTGATTAATTAATTTATTATTACTTCTGAATAGTCATGAATTTGAAAAAAAAGAAGAATGAGGACTTCATGTTCTTGTATTTTTCTTTTTTTTCTTTTTTCACTAGTTTTAAGTAGCTTTCAATGTTAAAAAGAAAGTTATATATATATATATATATATATATATTCTTTTTTTCTTTTTCTATAGAAATATGTAATTCAAGATTCAATTTTTTTTTTGTTTATTTTCAGTTTTATATAAATTTTTAATTATATATTTTTTAGTTACATATTGATAAGCTAATAGTAATG
The DNA here is from genome assembly GCF_059467195.1 of Physcomitrium patens. NCBI lineage: Eukaryota > Viridiplantae > Streptophyta > Bryopsida > Funariales > Funariaceae > Physcomitrium > Physcomitrium patens. The sequence continues at coordinate 14,498,730 of NC_143419.1, read as the reverse complement.
AATTATTTTTTTCAAAAAAATAGTTAGATTTTAAATCATTTTGTGATGTCACTTACTAATAATAATATTGTTTATGCTTTTACATTAGATGACAACTTATAGCTTATTATACAAAATCAACAATAAAAGAGCAACAAAATATTCAAGTTCCAAAAACAAAGACATTTTCTTTTGAAAAAAACTTGTAAGGAAACAACAAGATATTAAGATGTGTTCTTAATTTCTAAAAAAGAAAGTGCGTCAGAAATACAAAATAATACTAAAATAAAAAGATATAATTTCTTTTGCCGAATGAAAACACATAAAAATACTGTAGATTGGGCAATTGTACATTTGTTTTTCAACACTGGTATTTATTATATAAAGTCCTCCACATCTAAATAAATCAGCAGTTTGTCTGAACATATATTTTTAATGAGATATACAAATTACATGTAATTTTACACAAGCAGTTTTTAGAGTCAACGAAAAAGAAAGAGTCAAATCTTAAAATAAGAAACAATTTCAACAACAGAAAACATTAAGTAATAGTTGTAGTTATAGCTATAATATAGATTAATGCACACCAAAACCATTGTCAAATTTCTCTAACAAGCCTCAAAATGATACAAAAAATTTGAGCCATTATATTTCCTAACTTTGAGCGCACTCACTCATTCAAGCGAAGTTCTAGAATCACAGAGGACTTCGTAACAAAAATTGAATGAAAACTGCATTTCAAATCACGATCTAGCACAAGACATTTTAGATTTGGTGACTTTAATTGGAAGATTTCATGTCCATTAGGAGGTTTCCATACAATGTTAAAAGTGGGTAGAAAGTACCAACAACAACAATAACAGAGACTAAAATTCTAAAACAAGCAGTTTTTCGTTTGGATGACAACAACTACATTTATGAACATCATGATTGTTGTTGTTGTAGTTAAACTACCACCGTATTATTGTAAGATTATCATGATTAAGAGAATGGGTGAGAGGTTGTGTGAATCATTTATATGATAGCTCAACGCTAAACTTTCGGTCCTCTTAACACAGTCAGTTACAAACTCTGGCGGCGCCGCCACCGTCACCGCCCTTCAGCGACGCCGAGGATCTGATCAGACGCGCATGATCTGAGACTCGGTGATCTTCACGTCCATGAAATTTAATGCTTTATCACCGATGCAAGATTTTTACATCACTTCAGCATCACTGCTTAGATTCCACAGTGTTCCTAACTAGTTGGCCGTAGAGAGTCCACGTTGTTTTTGTTGATTTTATGTTTTTGTATACTTCGTATGTCGTTGTTGTTGTTGTCATGACCATTTGCATGAAGGTCTGTGTTAGTTTCTCGGTGTGTGTGCTTATGACAATTGTGCGAGTTGGAGAGGATCCCTGGCATCAACGATGTCTTTGTTGAACAAGAGTCCACTGACGACAGTTTGTTTGATTGAAGTCGTCGAGTGAGTGGAACTGCCTGAGTTCGATGGCAGAAGTGGATTTACTGGGTGGTGTTGTGTTGAGTGTAGGTCTGGAGCACGATTTCTCTCACTTGGGTACGTCAATGGAGTGTAAAGGACCTGAGGGACTCTGTTTTATCTATTTAAGCAATGGAAATTTCAGCCCCGAATGAAGATTTGTGCATAACTAAAACAATCGTTTGATCCAAGTGAGATGTAATCGTGAGAAACTCCCAAACGCTGTGCTTCTACCTACTCCTCTGGTTGGTGTATTTCGGCAATTGTTTGCATGATCGTTGAACTCTTGCTGTAATAAGCGAATCTCATGCGCTCGGAGAAACCGTCATGTGCAATGAACTGAGTAGGGTACAAATTCAGCCGGCTACCCTCTAGTTATGTCCGTGGTGGTTTCTTCCTATTGCTATTGAGCCACGAATCGCGACCAGTTTACGTCGCCCTGTTGGAACGAACTTGAACACGACCAAACCTTGTAGATGTTGGAATGGGTCAAACCCTTGTAACAGTACCACTCATCCATGGATGTAGCTCATCCTTGTAGATGTTTACTTATTTAGTCTGCCGGTCATGTACATGATCTGGGCCTTCGTTTGGCTCTCTCTCTTGATCTGATGCGATCTCCAAAACCTACAGTAGACGTAGAGTTTACATGAATGTTCGAGTTTCTAATGAACATATTGGAGGTCTCCAAGTAGCCGACTGTCTTAATACGATAACCTCCGACTACCGTGTCAGCCAATCCGAGCCATTACACAGAAGTGAATGTAGACTATTGGTAAGATAGAGATGACAAGTGCTTCAGAATGAGCATGAACTCGTTTACTTCAACTTCAGGTTCTCGACGATTCATTTGGTGTTGATTGAAGATGGAGGTGAATGAGTTCAAGTCCTCGCATGGGTAGAACCACTCAATTTCGCACGTTTTCCTTCAGAGCTTACGATGCAGTTCTTCACACTTGATGACTCACAGTTCTGTACAGACAGAAAAAAGAGAACACGCTCACACACGAAATGATTTGTAGAAAGATAGTTCTTTACTATGCAGAACTAAGAGTGTAACAATCGAGATATTGTCGATGCTAATTAGAACAAGTTACCCTTATGGTTGTAGTTCTCAAGTTGGATTATGGAATAAAGTGATTTTAATCACTTTATCCTATGCGGCTCCTCTTTATCCGCCAAAAAGTTTGTATGTACAAGTGGCAATATACCTATGGTAATAAAATTATACTTTATGTCTTACGTCGTGAATAGAAAGGTGTATATGTGACTTGTCGCAACATCCTCTCTTACACATTATGATTCTCTTGTCCATTCTGTCGAATATGAAGTGTCAGAATGGTGGATTTGCGGGCGGTTGTCGGTGAGCGGACGATGTTGGCGATGTTTTATCAATTCCATCAACTCAATATGGTGAGCGCTGAGCCTCGTAATGATTGAGTTTTTCGCGCCCCCTGCCCTTCTTTCCTTTGTCTTCCCTTTAAATTGACGCATGTTTTGCTTCATTTGTGCACCTACAGTCTCTTTTCCTCAGTTTGGTTCGTGTTCTCCTTTCTTCAGCGCTGCTGCAACTCAATCTGCCGTTGGTTTGAGGAGCAATGTCGAAGCTTAGGGGATACAACTCTTGTCAACTTGGGAAGCATTTCTTAGGTGGAAGTACCTTATCCGATTGTGTTGATGAGTGATTCGGTGCCTGGTCTTTCAAATAAGGTTGTGTGTGCTCTCGTATGGCCAAAGCTCGCAGCATATGAATCTCCTTTCACCTTCTTTCGACTGAGGTTGATTTCTCAAGCATGGCGTCATCTGGTTGATTCTTCACTGGATTGGCAAGTCGTAGTATTTCTAAAACTTGATAAGGAAGGCTATTTGTATTATTGTAGACATGTTGTGAATGAAATGCCCCTTTCTATAGTTCCACACTATAGGATGGAGCTTAGAAGATATTGTATTATGCTAGATGAGGATATAAGTAATTTTGAGACCGGGAGTTCTCTTACTCCAAACAAGGTCTCTAGTGGGGAAAAGAAAATCCCAGGAAAAATAGGAGGAAGGAAAAAAGAAAACATGTTTCATAGTTGGAGTAGGTGATTTGGTGAGGTCCTCTTTCAGAGCTCGTCAATGTCATAAATTCCAATTTTATATCTCATCTGCTGAAATTGCACTTTTCTAAGTGGTTTCATGAACAAATCCTCCTGCTGCTCATTTGTATGTGTATAGTACACCTTAATTTAATTGTCTTCTATGCGTTTCCTTATGTAGTGGTGCTATAGCTTAATATGTTTTGTTAGCGCATGTAATACCGGACTCTTGACTAACTTAATGAAACTCTGATTATCACAAAAACATAGTTGTGGGTTCCCTCATTTGCTGTCCTAGCTCAATTAAAAGTATTCTAATCCATGTAAATTCTTTTGCTCCATCGGATAACGCTTCAGTGGTTAAAACGGCAATTGTAGGCTGGAGTATACTATTCAAGTGTATTAGTGTCTCCAATTTTGAAAATCATGCCAATTGTAGATTTTCTTTTGTCTAGGCCTCTACTTCAGTCAAAGTCTACAAATCATGTCAATGTTGCATTGGATTCAACTAATATGAATGTACTCTATTTAATTGTGGGTTTGATGTAGCAAAGCACTGGTGTGGCTGCTGCCAAATGTGGTTGTTGTGGTGCCCTCATAAACCAACTGAGGTGGCTGACAGCATATGAAGTATTCAGCCTTGTATATATAAGATATATTAAACTTCCAACAAGGCTTTGGTAGTTTGTAGTGTCAGTGGGTTTAGCATCCATGCTGCGGAAAAGTCGAATGCCTTCTTCCGTTGGGGTGGCTGCGGGAGCACAATCCAGCATTCCAAACTTTTCCGGCAAATTGTTTGCATAATTTCTTTAAACCTAAATCAATACTATTAACATAAAATCTTCTCCTTTACACAAATATGGATTATGATCGGCATTGCTCCTAGTAAGTAAGAGCAAAATCTATAAGAAATAGACAAATTTTAATATACCATGTTTTGTTGACTTGCTTTAATCCATAAATCTGTTTTTTGAATAAACAAACTTTCTCTTGGTCCTTAGAAGAGAGAAGTAGTCATTGGGATATTTCCATATACACCTCTTTATTAAGATCACCATTTAAAAATCTAGTTTGGTTGTTGAGGTGCTTGATAGACCAACTGATTTTTATAGTAATGGTAACTACAACTTTGAATGTCAGCCATTTCAGAGTTGGAGTGTCTTAGTACTCCACTTTTTTTTTTATTTTTTTACTCAAATCCTTGAATGACTAGTCTTGCCTTTAATTTATCAACCTTGCCAACTTGGTAGTCCATTCTTTCTTTTTGCTCAAACCCTTGATCAATTAGTTTTGCCCTTAATTTTTTAATCTTGTCATCAATAGTAAGTTCGGTTTTAAATACACATTTTGATGTGATTGGTGTCTTATCTTGCAATAGTATTACTATTTCTCTAATGTCATTCTTTTGTATTGATACAAGTTCATTGTCTATTGTTCTTATTCATTTGGAGTATTATCTTCCTTCTTCAGTTGATGTTGGAACTTTGAGATCTATGATGTAAATGTAGTCTTCATATTGGAATATTAAGAATCTAAGTTGTATTGATTATTAGATAATTAGTAATGATATTGCAACAATATTATTTTTTATGGCTAATATTGATGATGTTCTATCAGAACAAGGTTGGAATGTAGAGGTGTTGAGTGGCAATAAGATATCAACAATTACTTTAGATTCATCATAATTATATCTTAAATTAAAATTAATTAGAATTCTTTTTTTACTATCCAATAATATTTTTGCATATAATATTCTAAGTTTTGTTGGTACAATATGCTTTAATTCTAATATCTTTTCATTAAAGATGACATCTTATCATGGATATATATATCTATTGTATTTGTTATTTAAGCAATATGAATAGACAGAAGCAAGTTAATTTCATAATATCTTCTAAAGAAGCTTCCAAGAAGTTTTCAGATGCTATTTTGACTTTACATGTATTTATAGTTAATTAGTTAGAAACTTAGTCAACAAGTTAATCATGTGCCACATATGTTAGTAGCTTGTGGAATAAGCTAATTGTGTGGTGCTTATATAGAAAATTTTCCTTGCAAGTGAAGATATGTATCATGCAAAGTCAACATGTTTTTAGAGGTCTTATAGAATGTCGCCACATAGATCTTAGGTAGATAATATATATAGACGCAAGAGTGAAGCCTTCTTTACTCTTTTCAATTTTTATTTTTTATTTTTGGTTTAAATTCAAGAATCTTTAGTTTTTTTTATCATTTGGCAATAGCCATTTTAGTTTTCTTTTAATATACATACTTCGTTATCTTTATTTTTTCATTTTTCTTTTGATGTGAATTTCATAGGTTTATACATCTTTTTTTAATTCATATCCTTGACAAATTGACAAGAGTACAGTTATAATATTAGAAATTTATCTTTTCTTGACTAAGAGTAAATTATCTTTTTTTTCTTCATAAGACATAAGCGTATTAGAAGTTGTAGATTATCTTATTCTAAACTAATATTATTTTTAATATTTTTTTTGTTTTCAAGTCCTCTCTTTTGCTTGTTTTGAGTGATATTAGAATTTTTTTTTCTAAGTGTTATCATGGCAGAGCTTCTTAAAATAAAGAGTACAATAATACAAATACAAGAGCAATTGAGAATATTAATACTTTTCATGCATCAACTCAGTTTATAGCCACTAAGAACAACAAAAATTATAGGAAGTGAAGATACAGACATGATTGGAGCCACTTCAACATCTAAATCAAATCACATTCTTTCTTCTATAGTAGAACATCATTTAATTATGGTTTATCAATCAAATACAACTTGTAATTGAACTTCAATCTCAAAACTATCCAATGTGAGGACCACAAGTTAAATTCATTGATATATTTCTTTCAATTTTGGTATTATTATTATTTTCATATTTTCTTCAACAATAAGATCTAATATTGGATAATTTATAGGCTTTTTTTGATGGAATTTTGATCTACATATGAAGAACATGATGTAATTTGTGTTGAAACCAATAAGATTTGTATCTTATAATAAGACAATCAATCAGTGATATGATATGCTTTATAATTTTGACAATTAGAAATTGATGTTAAGTGGGATGATGTTGCCTTTATCAACTAATTTTTTTATAGATTACAATATGAAGTAAAGAAATTGATGCTCAACTTATCTGATCCTTAGATATTGAGTCAAGCAATTGACTTTGCTGTGAAGTGTGACAATCGACTTTTTGAGTTTCAATCTTAGAATCATGCAAGAGAATCTCCATGTTATTATAATTTAATGGCAACATCGATAACCTCTCAATCTAAACATTTGAAGATAAAAGACATGCAAATTGATGCAACATATTTTAAATTTCTTATTGAACAAAAAAAGACTTATCGTCGTCAAGAAGGATTATGTTTATATTGTGAAAAAGCTAAGCACACTGCTTAACATTGTCCAAAGAAACAATGCAACTACAAAATGAGAATTATGATTATCAAAGATGAAAAAATTTTGAAAAACAAATTTGCCTAGCTACAATAGGAATTGTGCGGCTGGAATCTTTTACAAATAAAGGTCATATCTTTTCTTCAGAATCCTTTTTTTGTATTATAATAGATGTGTATTTAGGACCTAATAACCACAAAGCCTTTGCCTTGATAGATTTAAGAGCCTCAACTTGTTTTTTAGATGAAGAGTTTGTTAAAAGCTATAGAATATTGTTAATACAAAAAACTAAACTTATACACATAGAAGTCATAGATGGCCATTTGTTATCTTTTGGAGATATTATTCATAAAATACTTCTTATAAATGTAGCAATAAATGGTCATAATAGTTGCATAATTTTTAATATAATTAGGTCTCTCTCTAATCTAATCATTTTAGGTTTATTGTAGCTAAAAAATATAATCTTCTAATACATTGGATTTTTCATAAACTTAACTTTTTTCAGAGCATTATTAAGAGTTTTGTAGAAAGCTATAAGTCTAGTATAGCCAAACTCATACTTGTAGGTATAAAAACTTTCTTGCATGTTGCAAAAGAAGGATTGCCTTTTATTATTTATATCACATCTATTTTTAATGATGGAAAAACTTTAAGTAGCATTCTAAGTCAATATTAAGATTTTAAAGATATTTTTGAGAAGAAGAGTGTAGATATTCTTCCAAAGTATTGTCCATTTGATTGCTCAATCAATCTTAAAGAAGAAAGTCAATGACTATTTGATCCAATCTATAATTTATTATAGAATGAATTAGGTGAATTCAAGAAGTACATTGACAAGAACTTGGCCTAGAATTTCATACACTATTTGAAATCTCTTGCAAGAGCTCCTATCTTATTTGTGAAGAAAAAAGATAGATCATTGTGAATGTGTATAGATTGTCAAAGACTCAACAAGATTATCATCAAGAATAGGTACCTTCTATCTTTGATATCTGGACTTCTTGATTAATTAAATCAAGCTAAGATCTATATAGAAATAGATCTTTAAAGAGCATACAATTTGGTCTGCTTTAAAGAAGGAGATGAATAAAAGACTACATTTTGAATAAGGTATAGATACTTTGAATATAATGTCATATCTTTTAGACTTACAAATGCACCAAATACTTTTCAATATCTTATATATGATTTTTTTTAGTGAGTTTTTAGATGATTTTGTTGTCTGTTACTTAGAAAATATTTTAATCTATTCTAAGTACATAGAAGAGCATAAAATTCATGTTCATTGTGTATTACAAAAACTTAGAGATGCGAGATTGTATGCCAAATTAGAAAAGTGTATATTCCATACTACTCAAGTTGACTTCTTAGAATATATCATTTCAAGCAAAGGACTTATAATGGATCCAAAGAAGGTTCAAATTATTATAGATTAGAAGATTTTAAGAACAATAAGAGATATATAATGCTTTTTGGACTTTGTCAATTATTATCAAATCTTCATTAAGATTTTTTTTTCAAATTGCAATTCTTTTTATATATCTTATGTGCAAAGAAAAACTTAATTAGAATAAAGAAGCTAAAACATCTTTTGAAGCCTTAAAGTTAGTATTTATTTCTACACCAATTTTATATTATGTCAACTTTTTTGAGGCATCTTTTATGGAAAAAGATGCATCAAATTTTTCTATTTTTTTATTTTGTCACAAATAGGAAAAGATGTAAATCTCCACTCATTAGATTTTTATTCCAAAAAATTCTCAGTATTCAAAATAAACTATGAGATCTACAACAAAAAACTTTTTGCAATCATGGATTCTTTTGAAGTTTGTGACCATAATATCTATTTTATGTATTATTTTTTTATTACTTTTGATTGGATACCTATTAATAAAGTATGCTATTGTATTAACTACTTTGTTCTATTAGTATGTAAGTATATTATGAATTAATGATATATTTTTAGCTTTGTTCAATAGTGTTTGATTTATATGCTCTACCACCCTATTCTAATGGAATGTGTATAATTGGATTTTCTAGTGTATTATTCTATGGTTGATAAAAAAACATTCTAATGCATAAAAAGTATATTCATCTCTTCTATTTGAGCAAAGCTTTTAATCCTTTGTCATGTCTCATTTTTAATTAATATTTTGAAATTTCTAAAAAAAAAAAAATAAAAAAAAAAAAAAACTTTTTGAGAACAATTCAAGCATTATTTGCACAACACATTTGTCACAAATGACATTACTAACACTTGAAAGCTGAATTATCAATTCTTTTATACTTTTGATAAATTCTTCAATTATTATGTTTTTTATTAGCTTGTTGCTTAGATGAAGTACTTTGGCTCCATTATATGCTTTAAAGATGTTTTTCAATATCTCTTAGTATAAGTCAAGTTCTTCAAAATCTACAACGTTATGTAGTACATTGTCTTTTATTAATAGAATGAAGATGGTTAAAGCTCTATCTTTCTTTTCTTTGTCTTACTTTAATGTGATTTCCTTGAATTCTACTACTAGTTTTGACTCTTTTAGATATATGAAATGTCATAATTTTTTGTCTTTAAAAATATTTCTTATTTTTATTTTTAAAATATTGTAGTTGAAAGTTTCTTTGAATTTGTTTGATTTTACAATGCCAAAAATACTTTCAGCCATTGTACTACACTAATGCTACCTATGTTAAATTGACTGATCTCTTGTATTTTGGAAGTCATCTCTTTGACAAGATGTAGCAACAATTTAATCTTCAAGACTTGTTTGGCTTTACTATTGATAATAATTCCTGTAAATGTTCTTATAAGATACTTTGTGCTCCTTTAATATCTTCAACAATCTACAAAGATCTCCTTCTTAATTGTACTCTTAAAGCTCCTTAAGCAGATATTGCTATGATATCATGTAAAAAATGATATCTAAACGAATAACTCTTTATTACGTAAAATCAAAAGTATATCAATTGAAATATTGAAGTACACCAGAGTCTTACAATTTATATCATCAATCCTAATTAGATCAAGTTATTATTATTGGTTGCAATTTTTAAGTTGGATTATGAAATAAAGTGATTTTATTTACTTTATCCTATACAACTTTTCTTTATCTATATAAAAATTCATATGTATAAGTTACTTATAGTAATAAAATTATATTTTATATTCTACATTATGAATAGAAAGGTGTGTAAGTAACTTATCACAAAAACAAATACTACTATTGTTATAGTCAATTTAGAGTAATTGATATCTATAGTGACTTGTAACTATTAAGTACTTCTATGTAAATCCTTCACATGTGATTTCAAAAAGTAGATCTAATATTTACACTCTTTCTCATAAAGTTCAAAGAATAACTTTAGCTTGATATGTTGGATTTATTGGAAATTACAATCAAACTATAGGCACTCTTCCTCCATGTCAAACTAAATCTAAAGGACCTCAAAATCTTAATCCACTTACAAGTCTTTACTGATAACTTATAAGATTAAGAATATCAATCTTAGATCTTTCTTTTCAAACATCAAGTGCATACTTGCAGCATACTTCTAATATAAATGTTACTTAGGCATTGAGCTTTACTCATTTAAATCACTCTATTTAAACTAATTAAGTGTGATTTCCATCTCTAAAGTCAACAAAAATATAAGTTCCAACTTTGGCTAGAATCTCAACCATTTTTGCATCATATGAAGTAGACATTAAAGTCATTAAAGGCTACTTATGTATAGATATTGCAAGTCTAATTTTCTTGTATTTCAATTGAGAAAAAAAAAGATAGAATGATTTTATAGAATTAATTAATATTTAATTAATTAATTCAATATATACATATACATACATACACACACATACACACACATACACACACACATCTATATATATATACATGTTAAAAGTCTTCTAAATTTCAAATCATGATTTTTTACTTTAAGCTTAAAGAATCATGGCTATATATCAAGGATTTATACCATTTGTTTGTTTAATAATGGACTTGAAGTAAAAAATAGAAGATACAAAGATAGAATCATTAGAGTTATTAAACTATATCTATTGGAATCTTAATTCAAAATGTTTAAATTAAAATGGTCTTAGAAGAAATAGACTTAAATAACTTTATTAAAAGCTTTTTTTAGAAATCTTATTTTAATCCATATTTTATATTTTAAAAATAATTTAGTAGTCATGTTAATATATTCAATAAGAATTAATAAATTATTATTAGTAATATTACTTACAACATATTGTAAAAAGTCACAAAATATTATTCTAATTCACATATTTATGCTTAGTCATAAATTAATGGATTTTACTTAGAATAAATTACATTATAAATATCCATAAATTGTTATGTTTAAAATTTTAGTATATAGTTTTTTAAAAAAATTGTATTTATATATAATAAACATGCATATGCAAAATGTTAAATAATCTAAATACAAGGGTGGCATAGTATTGTGAGTTAAAAATTAATATGATTATCCTGAAGCTACTGAAGAAAGCTATTGAAAAACATTGAAACTAAATTTGTTTGTTTTTTGACATTTTTCAAATATCATTAACATTATAAAAAATTTGTTTTGAATACTACAACTATAGCAGAAGCTCCTGAATTCTATCATATCTTACCCAAAATCTTAAAAGAAGAGTATTAAATATTAACCCTTTTATTACTTCTGTCAAAAAATAAATATAATTTGAATCTTACCATTATATTTATTTATATGTATATATATATATATATATATATATATGTATGTTGAATGTGAATATATTGAGAAATGTTTTGGACAGTGAGCTTTTTAAAACCCGAAATTCGTCTGCTACAAAAATTTTAATAGCAACAATTATTTTACATTTTAATAAATCATAAAAGTATCACTTTACAAACACGTAATGTAACTAATGCTGAAAATTTGTGTTTTCTTCTGATTCTATGAAAAACCTTATTTAGGTAAATCTAAATTACTTCATTTAATGCTAAAAGGCCAATAAAAATTAGAAAACTGAATCCACCATCGATATTTTCAATTAAGATATAAAATCAAATATTTACATAGCTAGTGAGTTTCTTATTTATTTTTCAATTATCACAAGTTTTTAATGTGTACATACCATACTTAGCTTTTTAATATGTTTTACCTTTTATATAAATATTTTTTAAACAAAAAAATATTATTTTTAATAAATTCAATAATAAATATTTATAATTTCAGGTAATGTAGAATAAATATTTTTAAATTTTAAATTCCAGATTATTGAAGGCATAAATATATTCTATTTTTTATTTTTCGATTTTGATTTTCTGAGATTTTCTTTTTTGTGAAAGTTTTATGTAATTTATATATACTTGTTAAATTAAATTTTTTTCTTAAGAAATAATGATTGGTTCTATGTTATTATGATAAGTAAATTGACTTCAAAATGATGAATACAGAAAATATAAATACATTAAAGTCCTTAATATCATTATTTTCATGAAGATATGAATTTAATATAAATACATCCAATAAGAATATTAAATAAAATTCATAACATAATTTATTTTTTAATATATATATATATATATATATATATATATACATTCAAAACAAATCATCTTCAAAATTTTATTTTTTATCTAAAAAAATATGTATATATAAATAGCACCTAAAATTTTTAAAGCTCATTTTTAGAGCAGATGATGGAATAATTCATTATAAACTAGATTATATCTACCTTGGTAGAGAGCACTTTCACCATCTATGTTGTGAATGACTAATTTCATATAAAAGAAGCTTATGTTCTATCTAATGGTTATTCCGTGTCTAATTCCTATTATCTCTTTTATCATTCATACATTATTTAGTCTTTTAAGATCAGGAATTCAAGATTTGGTATTTTCTTAGTTTTTTTTATATATCTCTTTAGAAATTTCTATGCTATTCGTTTAGTCATTTTTATACTTTTCATTTTCATTTTAAACTTCCATTTAAAAAAACATAGCATAAAACAAATACTTGTATTACTTAATGATGTAAATAGAAGTAGATGCAATATGTTAGGTAGATAATATCTTTTCTAGGAAATCTTAAGAAAATATCTTAAATAGATTAGATCTTCAAATTCTTATAGAGATGCCATTTGACTATTGAAACTTGTCTCATAAGTTACTTAATTTTATGAAGTTTTTTTATTATATGCTTAGGCTACAAGTCTTATGGTCCATAGGAAGCTTTTATAAGATTTTTTTTAGTAGCTAGTATGTATGGAGATAAGAGTAAAGCCATTGTTAGACTTATCAACATCTTTCTTGTATTTTAATCTTACTTCAAAGCTCTCTAACTTCTTTATATCTAATAAAAACCATTCTAATTTATTTCTATCTTATATTTTTATTTTTTCTTCTAATTTTTTTAATAATATATTATTATTATTATTTTCTTGATTCTTATCTATGAAATTATGTTTGTTTGCACCTAGAATATTTGAAGGCATATATATCTTAATAATATCTATATTTTTTTAAAGAACTTAAATTATTTTAAATTATATTTTAATTAGAAATACTCAAAAAAAAATTATAGATTTTAAGTTTAGAAATTTGTGATTATTTTTTTTATGAATGTCATGGCTTAATCTCAAAAAAGTTAGACTTGTAAAATCTTTCAAAATCCATACAAATTTAATTTTGGTTTTAATAGAATGCAAACACATCAATTTTGGATTCATTCCATGGAGTGAAGAAAACAAGATCAGCACCCTCTCTATCAAAATACAAGTGGAGCCATGAAGATGTCATTTTTGAAGGAGTTTTCAATAATTGCTCAAATCTTTGAGGGTAAATATCTTAATAAAAATTACATATGACCATGGATAAAGACATGTGAATAATTGATCTTAGCATAAAAAGGTGTTTTGAATACAATGGTGAAGTTAGATTTATCAAAAAGTGTTTTTTTGACCACTTACAATAGTCATTAGCCTTCATAATGAAATTAGTTCTTGAATGAATGAAGGCCATAGATCTAGATTAAGGATCTTGGAGATCAAAGGTGTAGAGATGTGGCTACCTTCTATAAGCCTTCAATCACTTGTATAAGAGGGTTTGATTGCCCAAGTTCTTGGTCTCTCTTTATTTTTGGTGAAGGACAAAGCCATCTCAAATTTTAGCTCTAAATCCTAATTCTAATCTCATTTAAATTCTAGATCTCATTGTGCATCTTGTAAATGTGTAGAGGCATTGATTTTGTGTATGGTTGGTCCTTGTTATGTTTTAGAAGGCATTCCATTAAAATTAGTGGTTCTCAAAAACTTAAATAGTTAAGGGATTTGAAGGGCCTTGGATTTACTTCAATTAGTCTATGGAGTCTATGATTTTTAAAGTGATTTTTTTTAGTACATACCTATTATTTTCAACTTTCCAACAAGATAAGGCTTGCTTGATTTCGAGTTAGAGCAAAGTTTTGGTGAATTGTTGAATGTAAGGAGATCAGCTGCCTTGGTAGTTTGGATTAATCAATTTTGAAAAGGCAATCTCTAGTGCCTTATGATTGGATTATTTTATTTTTTAAGAAAAAAAAAAATTATAAGCTAATCTTTCAAAAGAATTAATTTCATAGAAATTGATGCCGATTTGAATTTTTGGTGAATTTGCAAGCAAAAGAGATAGGTTGCCATGGAAGTCCCAATTACTCAATTTTGAAGGAGCATTTTTCATGGCAAGTATTGGATTGCTACGAAGATTTTTGGAACAAGAGCATCTTTAAGTTGGATTTTCAACCAAGAAAGAATCATGTGATTTAGAGCTGATCCAAATTTTTGGAAAATTTTGAAGTAGAAAGAAGTGCGTTGAACTCAAGTAGAGCATGGTTGAGGTTAATTCCTTCTATCTTTATCTTGTTTTTTATTTTATTTTATTTTATTCTTCACCTTCCAACTTTTGAATTAACCTTAATTTAATTTTTAATTTCTAAATTTTAATTTATTTTAATTTATTCTTTATTTTCACTTTTATTTTTATTTTAAAATTATTTTTATTTTTATATTATTTTATTTTTATATTATTTTATTTTATTTCTTTTCTTTTCTTTTCTTTTCTTCTATATACAAAATAATTTTTTTATGCTAAAATAAATCAATAAATTATCATTATCATAATTTATATTTATATATTTATATTAAAATTAATAAATAAATAATAGAATAATAAAATAAATAATAAATATATTTATGTTAATAATAATATTAATTAATATTGGTAATCATTGCTTGAAATACAATAAATCAAATTAAATCACAAACACCTACAATTGAATTAATTTAGCAATTGCATAATTAAAAATTCTCTATTCTACCTCTTGAACTTGTTGTATAGTATTAGTTTCATAGAATGGTGGAATTTAGGCTTACAAAAGACAAGAATTGATACCTAGAGACGATTATTTGCCAATCATGGTTAAAATTAGACCCTTAGACTCAAAACCAAGTATCTACCACGACTTCAATATTCTTTTGCAAATTGAAGAAAGAACTTTGAGATTAGACTTAAGAAGAGATTTTTGAGTGTCGGTTTTATGTCTTTTGGATTAATTTTGAGATTTTAAGGAATTTTCAAAACTAATCATGTACTCTATGGATATAGACTTTGAGAAATAAAAACGGGTTTATAAATTTGAAGATTTTGCAAGTTTTGTAGCATATTTATGAGTAAAAATTAGATTGTTTATTGTTGTACTTGTGTCACGGACATACATATAATTACCTATATGAATAGATAAAAGTATGTAAAAGTAGGTTAATTGTGTAATATCTTCTAGACAAGCTTCTTAGAAGCTTCATAGACGCTGCTTTGACTTTATAGGAGTCTATAGTTGACTTTTAGGTTAGAAACTTGGTCAACAAGTTAGCCATGTGCCACGCATGTTGGAAGCTTAAAGAACAAGCTAACTACGTGGTCTATCCATAGAAAACTTGCCTTGCAAGCAAAGGCATGTGGCCTAGAAAGTCAACATATATTGGAGGTCTTATAGAACATCGCCACGTGGCTTCTAGTTAGATAGTATATATAGAGGCAAGAGTGAAGCCCTCTTCACTCTTGTCAACTCCTTTCTTGCTTCTAGTCTAGTTTCAAGGGTCTCTAGTTTTCTTGTATTTTGGCAATAGCCATTCCAGTTTCTTTCTTAATATACATATTTCTATTTTGTCCTATTTCTTTTTGAGAAAAGTCTCACTTACTCTTTAGCTTTCATCGAGTTCTTGTCCCTGACAGATTGACAAGAGTCCACTTACAATATCAGAGCTTTGTCTTTTCTTGATTAAGAGTGGATTACCCCTTTTTCTTGATAAGACATAAGCGCATTAGAAGTTGCGGATTACCCTCTTTTAAACTGATATTGTTCTTAGTATTTTCTTTGTTATCAATTCCTCTCTTCTATTTGTTTTGAGCGTTGTTAGACATCTTCTCTTTTCTAAGTGCTACTATGGCAGAGCTTGTTGAAATGAAGAGTGCAATGGCACAGATGCAAGAACAATTGAGGGAGTTAATGCTTGCGATGCATCAACTCAATTTACCACCACAAGGAGCAACAAGAATGGTAGGAAGTGAAGATATAGAGATGATTGGGGCTGCTTCAACATCTGCACCAAACCATGTCCCTTCTCCCAGAATGGAACACCCTTCGAGTGTTAGAGAACCGAGAGTTGCCTTGCCCGAGAAGTTTGATGGTACCAGATCCAAGTTTCGAGGATTCATCAATCAGGTCCAACTAGTGATTGAACTTCAACCCCAGAGCTATCCAACTCCAGGGTCACAAGTAAGATTCATTGGTACACTTCTTTCAGGTTCAGCATTGTCATGGTTTTCATCTTTTCTTGAACGACGAGATCCAATATTGGATAATCTGGAGGCTTTTTTGGCGGAGTTTCGATCCATGTTTGGAGAACATGATGCAATTCGTGTTGCAACCAACAAGATCCATATTTTGCGACAAGGCAATCGATCAGTAACATTATATGCTTCGCAATTTCGACAACTTGCAACTGATATCAAGTGGGATGATGCCGCACTTGTGAGTCAATTTCTCTACGGATTACAATATGAGGTAAAGAAATTGATGCTTAATTTACCTGATCCTCAAACATTGAGTCAAGCAATTGACTTTGCTGTGAAGTGCGACAATCGACTTTTTGAATTTCGATCCGAGAATCGCACAAGTGGGCCTCAACGTTACTACAATTCAATGGCAACACCGACGTCTCCTCAACACATACCTTCGGAAGTAGAGGATATGCAAATTGATGCGGTACGTTTCAAACCTCTTACTGAGCAAGAAAAGTCTCGTCGTCGACAAGAAGGATTGTGCTTATATTGTGGAGAACCTAAGCACACTGCTCAACATTGTCCAAAGAAGCGACGTAACTACAAAATGAGGAGTACGGCTGTCAAAGAAGACAGTATGTCGGAAAACGAGTACGTCCAGCTACAATAGGGACCGTGCGGCTGGAATCTTGTACAACTTCTAATAAAGGTCCTATCCTCTCCTCAAAACCATCTCCTTGTTTTATAATAGATGTGCGTTTAGGACCTAATAATTACAAAGCCTCTGCCTTGGTAGATTCAGGAGCCTCATCTTGTTTTTTAGATGAAGAATTTGCTAGATGTCATAGAATATCATTAATACAAAAAACTAAACCTGTACACGTAGAAGTCATAGATGGTCGTCCGTTGTCTTCTGGAGATGTAACTCACGAAACACTTCCTGTAGATGTAGTAATAAATGGTCATAGTAGTTGCGTAATTTTTAATATAATTAGATCTCCCTCTAATCCAGTAATTTTAGGCTTATCATGGTTAGAAAAGTATAATCCTCGAATAGATTGGATTTCTCGTAAACTTGATTTTCCTCAGAGCATTAGTAACAGTTCTATTAACCAAGTAAAAAACCATGAGTCTAGTATAGTAAAACTCGCACCTATAGGTGCAAAAGCATTTATACACGCAGCAAAAGAAGGATCAACTTTTGCTATTTATGCTGCACCTATTTCTGAAAACGTAAAGACTTCAAGTGGCATTCCAAGTCAATATCAGGATTATCAAGATGTTTTTGAGAAAAAGAATGCAGATATTCTTCCTGAGCATCGCCCATACGATTGTTCAATCGATCTCAAGGAAGGAACTCAGCCACCATTTGGACCAATTTACAGTTTATCGCAAGATGAATTGGCTGAACTCAAGACATATATTGACGAGAATTTAGCGAAGAATTTCATACGCCATTCAAAATCTCCAGCAGGAGCTCCAATTTTATTCGTAAAGAAAAAAGATGGATCTTTACGAATGTGTGTTGACTATCGAGGACTCAACAAGATCACAATCAAGAACAGGTATCCATTACCTTTGATATCAGGACTCCTTGACCAGTTAAATCAAGCTAAGATCTATACAAAAATAGATCTAAGAGGAGCATATAATCTAGTACGTATCAAAGAAGGAGATGAATGGAAGACTGCGTTTCGAACCAGGTACGGGCATTTTGAATATAATGTCATGCCTTTTGGACTCACGAATGCACCAGCTGCTTTTCAACATCTCATGAATGATGTATTTCGTGAATTCTTAGACAATTTTGTCGTCTGCTACCTAGACGATATCCTGATTTATTCTAAGAATGTTGAAGAACATGAAATACATGTTCGTCAAGTATTACAAAAACTCAGAGATGCAGGATTGTATGCCAAGATGGAAAAGTGTGTATTTCACACTACTCAAGTTGACTTTTTAGGATACATCATTTCAAATGATGGTCTTATGATGGATTCTAAGAAAGTCCAAACAATCATGGATTGGAAGATTCCAAAGACTGTGAGAGATGTCCAATGTTTCTTGGGATTTGCCAATTACTATCGGATCTTCATCAAAGACTTCTCACGAGTTGCAGCTCCACTTACACGCTTGACTAGTAAAGATAAATTCCAATGGAATCAAGAAGCGGAAGTAGCATTTGAAGCCTTGAAGACATCGTTTGTCTCTGCACCAGTCTTATATCGTGTTGACTTTTCCAAGGCATTTTTTATGGAAACAGACGCATCGGATTTTGCCTTGGGTGCAGTTTTATCACAAATGGGAACAGATGACAAACTTCATCCGATAGCTTTTCATTCAAGAAAATTCTCAGCAGCCGAGATCAATTATGAGATCCACGATAAAGAACTTCTTGCAATCGTGGATTCCTTTCAAGAATGGCGTCATTATCTAGAAGGTGCTTCTAGTCCAGTCACTGTGTATACAGATCACAAGAACCTCGAGTATTTCATGTCAGCACGCGTGTTGAATCGTCGTCAAGCTCGTTGGAGTATGTCTTTGTCAAGATTCGACTTCATTATCACTTATCGGCCAGGAAAACAACAAGGTTTGTCCGATGCCCTGTCTAGACGTTCTTATTTTGCACCAAAAGAAGGAGATGCAGCTTTTGAGCAACAAAGAACGGTCCTCTTGAAACCGGAGCAATTTCATCTCCGAGCAGTGAAATCAACATTGACTGTTGATTCAACTTTTCTCAAGCAAATCCAGTCCAGTATGTCCTCAGACCCTCTTGTTCATGATATCGAGAATAATTCTTCTAAGTCTCATGATTCTTCTAAGTTCGAGTTCAAGAATAATCTATTATATTTTGAAGGACGCCTATATGTTCCAGAAGGAAAAGCACGTTTGCGTGTTCTTCAAGCACGTCATGACTTTCCAGCAGCAGGGCACTTTGGATATAATAAGACTCTGGAACTCATATCAAGAGATTTTTGGTGGCCACAAATGTGGAAGTCAGTCAAAGACTTTGTACAATCATGTGATATTTGTTCAAGATCAAAAATTCCTCGACATCGACCTTACGGACTTCTTCAGCCATTACCTATACCAGAACAACCATGGTCTTCTGTTTCTATGGATTTCATCACAGATCTTCCAAACTCAAGATCTTATGATTCTATATTTGTGATAGTAGATCGTTTCACCAAGATGGCACATTTTATGCCATGTACAAAATCTATCACAGGTGAAGAAACAGCTAAGCTTTTCATTGATAATATCTATCGCTATCATGGATTACCTAAAGATATCATATCGGATAGGGGAACTCAATTTGTGTCGAGATTCTGGAGGACTCTTTTCAAGATTTTAAAAGTGGACATAAAGCTATCTTCAGCTTTCCATCCTCAAACTGATGGACAAACAGAGTGCGTAAACCAAGTCTTGGAACAGTATTTAAGGTGTACTATCAACTACCAACAAGATGATTGGACAAACCTTCTGCCATTGGCAGAGTTTGCTTATAATAATACGGTACATTCCTCCACGCAACAAACACCTTTCTTTGCCAATTATGGCTATCATCCATGACTTGATACTTTTGATTTTTCAAAAGTTGATAATCCTGCAGCAGAAGATATGGCAAATCGGTTGTCAGAGTTACATGCAATAATAAAGGCGCAGTTGAAGAAAGCTCAAGAACGACAAAAGATAAATGCAGATGTATATCGTAAAGAGCAACCACAACTCAACGTGGGTGATAAGGTATGGCTACTTCGTCGCAATATCAAGACCACTCGACCTTGTGACAAATTGGACTATCGTAGGCTTGGCCCCTTTTCTGTTTCTGAACAGATCAACCCAGTTGCATATCGGTTACATCTACCGGAGTCAATGAAGATCCATCCTGTATTCCACGTGTCTCTTCTTGAACCATATAAGACAGTGGATATACAAGGAAGAAGACAAATGCCACCGCCTCCTATAGAAGTAGATAATAATGAAGAATTTGAGGTGGAAGAGATATTAGACTCAAGGCGGCGCCGAAATAAGCTGGAATATCTTGTTCATTGGTGCGGATATGATATTAGTGAGCGCACATGGGAGCCATCCAGGAATCTAGCAAATGCATCAGCTAAAGTCAAAGTTTTTCATCAACGACATCCATCAAAACCAAGATGAAAACCTCTCTTATAAAAGAGACAAGATTGAGGCAAGATAACATTCAATTTCCTATCCTTGTTTGCAACTTCTTTGCATTTTGTGACGCTAATTAGATGGAGAGCCAACAACCAGCGGATTCAACTCAAGAACCTTCGTTTGCTGACTTACCGGATGAGACATTGCGATTGTCACAACCTTCAAGACGACGCAACCGAAATGAAGACCCTCAAGAACGACATGTTCTTCCTCGAATAGATGGTGAGATACAACGCGTTTGGTATCACGACCTTGGAAGAGATTCTCGATGTTTGGTGATATTATTGGAGATAGGAACGACTCCTGATGGTGTTTCAAATGTATTATTTGAAGGAAGTTATGAAGGCCTCAACAGTGATCAAATAACAGGGTGGTCTTCTCGCCCTGGAATGGGACACTATCGATGGCTAAGAGGACCCATCAACTATCTTCGAAGAGAACAAAGATCAGAGTATGTAGCAAATACAATTCGCCGCATATTAGATTTTCTCAATATATAATCACCGCTCCTCGTGGAACTCGTCCCTAGAAGGGGGGGTAATGTCACGGACATACATATAATTACCTATATGAATAGATAAAAGTATGTAAAAGTAGGTTAATTGTGTAATATCTTCTAGAGAAGCTTCTTAGAAGCTTCATAGACGCTGCTTTGACTTTATAGGAGTCTATAGTTGACTTTTAGGTTAGAAACTTGGTCAACAAGTTAGCCATGTGCCACGCATGTTGGAAGCTTAAAGAACAAGCTAACTACGTGGTCTATCCATAGAAAACTTGCCTTGCAAGCAAAGGCATGTGGCCTAGAAAGTCAACATATATTGGAGGTCTTATAGAACATCGCCACGTGGCTTCTAGTTAGATAGTATATATAGAGGCAAGAGTGAAGCCCTCTTCACTCTTGTCAACTCCTTTCTTGCTTCTAGTCTAGTTTCAAGGGTCTCTAGTTTTCTTGTATTTTGGCAATAGCCATTCCAGTTTCTTTCTTAATATACATATTTCTATTTTGTCCTATTTCTTTTTGAGAAAAGTCTCACTTACTCTTTAGCTTTCATCGAGTTCTTGTCCCTGACAACTTGTTATAAATGTATATGAATAATTTGAAGTTAATTGAGAGGTTAGATTGAAACATATGAGAGTTTTTATGGATTATGGTCTTAGATAATTGAGATTTACGGTCATTGAAGGATTTTATAATATTTGCTAGTTTAATTGGAGAAAAAATTAGTAAAATTAATTAAGACTTAAATATCTACAGACAATCCAAATTGTAGAACAATTGAATGGATTAACAAGGAGAATTCTTTGTTGAAAGATCAATGTTTGAGCCAAAGAAGGAAGCATCCAACAACTAAGAGGTTTTGGGAGCTTTTTATACAATTAATATAAGCGATCTTCTTCAAAAAAAATTATACTTGTTGCTTATTTAGTTATTGCAAGGTGTAAAAATTTTGAATCAAAATCAATGATTCAATTATTAATTATTGAATTTTAAATTTGCTATTAGATTATAAAGAATTATTTAAATTTTAGAATTTTATTAAATATTGATTAGGATTAATATAGGATCTAAGATTTGATTAGGATTTGATAAGGATTTGATTTAGGATTTGATCAAAGATTAAGATTTATGATTTGATTAGGTTTTGTTTAGGATTTCATTAAAATTTAGGATTTTACTAGGATTTGGTTAAGATTTAGAATTTGTCTTGGATTTGATTAGGATTTGTTTAGAATTTGATAGGATTTTATTAAAATTTAAAATTTTATTGAAATTTGGTCAAAAATTAGGATTTAGGATTTGATTAGGATTTGGCTTAGGATTAGGATTTAAGATTTTATTAAGATTTGATTGGAATTGGTTTAGGATTTTATTAGGATTTGTTGAAGATTACATTAGGGTTTGATTAGGATTCAATTAAGATTTGTATTTTTAATATTTTTTAAAATTTTATTATTTTATATATTTTATTAAGTTTAACTTATGATTTTTTAATGTTTCTTTTGTAATTTCTTGAGGTTTTTTTGGATTTATCTAAAGATTGATTAGCATTGTTATAATTTAATTGAAGTTTGTTTAGGATTCTATTAGAAATTTTAGGATCATCTTTTTGCAAGTTCCATTTAAAATTTTATTGAAATTTGGTCGAAAATATAAGATGTTGCAAATGCCATTATAATTTTTACTATTGCTACCACAATTTTTACTAATGCTACCACAACTTGCTACTCACTTAGTACATTTTTTATTCTTTATTTTAGTTAATTTTATAAATATTTCTAATATATTATATAGAAAATAATTTTTATAAATATAAAAATAGATAGTAATTTAATAAGAGTAAGTTATTGAGATAGTAGCAAAAACTATCGTAACATATAGTACATGGCAAATTGTGGTGGCAATAGAAAAAAATGTGATGGCATTAGCAACACCTTAAATATACATCAATTATAATCAATCTTTATTCCAACTTGATATTCTCAATTTGCTTCTACTATAATATATACTATTTTTTTAATAATAGTAATCTTTTGATATGAATATGCTAAAAGTAATCAATTTAAAATAAAATGAGAAATACAAGTGTTTTTTTTTTTTTTTTTTTTTTTTTAGATATACTTCAATCTAATTGTTAGATAATTCCATAGTATTGTTAGATAGATAATTCCATAGTATAGAAAATATTTCCATTAATTTGACTTATAATTTATTAATCTAGTCTAATTTCCTTGTACAGAATAAGATAAAAGTCTTATAGTATCTTAAACTTTTGTTCTTTGTAATAAAAAATATTGTGAAGTATTTAATTCAATTTAAATTTCTTGTATTTTCATTGTTCTATTGAGAAAAAAAACTATCAGTAATTTAGAGTTGGAGATCAAACTACATTGTAAATGTTATAAAATGAAATAGGTGTATTGGAGTTTTAAAATTTTACCATTTTGATCCACGGTTTACCTATTATGAACCCAAACACCATTAGTGTTTTATTCTGGGGACCCAAGAGAATTTTGACCACAATTGACCTTTTGTTGTTGGTTTTGCAAACATGAGTCTGTGTCTAAGCAAATTTTGGAGATTGAAGTCTCTTGGTTGTAGAGCTATAATGATCCATTTTAATTGAAGTACCACCGTTGCTTCGTTTGGCTGTATTGAATTTCTTTATTTCATGTACCATTTCAGAACATGTGCATAAATTTCAAAGCAAACATCGCAGGTTAAAAATCCAAAACCTGAAAGCTTGACACTTACCAATCAGAACCACATCACAGAAACCTACACACGTGCGCAAGATTATTCATAGTCAGTCATCTTTGTTTGTAAAACTATTTCATTTTATACTTCGACGACAGGATGAGGAAGCCCAAATGGGTTATGTGGTATATCATGGCAGCTTTAGTTGCTAATTCCTGCAGGTGTCTTAAAAGCCGAACAAGTTCACAGTGCAGATGGTTTTCTTCACACTGGTGTGCTCTAGTGTTGTCGATGGTGCGATTTGCGAGCGGCACATGAGAAACGTTGAAGTGTGCGAGTTTTTGGGGGTGCGGTAGCCGGAGAACGGCGCCACAGTGAGACGGTGAGTGCACAGGTTTCGGAGGACTAGTAGCCCTAAGCTGGGAAAGAGCAAGTCAAAGCGTGTCAGCCTTTGCATAGACAAACTGTAGGCGGCACATAGTTCAATTAATCCAGCTGCTCACGACTCTCCCCTGCAGCTTCCTGAGCACTAGCATCTGCCAGGTCAGTCTCCACCGCTGCAATGGTCCGACAAGCACACAATCACCCGACGCTGCGGTGACAGTCGCTAAAATCCAGCCTGATTAGCTCAACCTCGTGAGACGTGCCGTGTGTCGCTGAAGTCTTAGTGTTGGATTGTTCAAAAAGGATGAGGTAGCATCGCTGCCATGGTTGTGAATCTGGTGTCGGAGTCCGCACGATGCCACTGTAAGGCTGCGACCTGGAAGACCCGCCACTCATTCGCAACGTCAGAGGAGGAAGCTAGATTTCGGACGTCGAACCCCGACAATTGAATTGCCGTTTGATTCGACACCTATGGCTGTATGCAACCGAGAGGATCACATTGCTGACTGGTTGCCGGTGCTGACCCATCCCACCGTCTTCGTCGTCCAGTGCTCCGCAGTCTGTTGGATGAGTTGGTTATGCATATGTTGTTAACTTCACTTTCGCAGAGAGCAGTCAATAAATCTCTCTTAAAACTTGTCGGTTTCCTACCTTATCTGCGACGGTGAGGTCAAAGTTGCAGAGTTTTGATAAATTTACTCAAGTGCAGGAATTTATTAACAGCCCTTGGTTGAAACACAAACAAAAATAAAAGCGGTTTCATGGTATTGTTCGTTTTTCCTCAGCTTGAGAAAGGACAGGATCGTGCGAAGCCACCCAAGAGCATTTGTTCTTCTCAACGACCTCAGCGAATTCTTGTGAGTAAGCGACGAATTATGGCTAAGGGCATCTATCGGCGGGGCGCAGTTTTGTCAAGGTAAAGGAGAACCAAACGGTGTCGCTTTATAACAGGTTCGCCACGTACAGAGACACGCCTTTGGTAAGCTTAATGGAAAAGCTGTGGTCGGTATAAGTCAAACAAAAGGCTGACAGGGAAAGCGACATGACTCCAGTAAACTGCAAACCTAAGTTGAAACTGTGTGTTATTGTTAGAAAGGACCCGGCAACGCTGGCGGCACGCGCTGCGTCGTCAACTCCAAAAACCACTGTCCAAGTAATTGCTCGCAACTTCCCGATTGCCGACGTTGGAATGAAGTGGAGACCACCTGTTGACAGAAGCATGCAGGAACTTGTCACCTACTCTTCCTACTCATACATGTCAACAGACTTTCTCCATTGAAAATTGAGGCAAGCCACCTTCATTTTTACATCACTTTTGATTTTCTCCCACTTCAGTTTTCCAAACTTCGAGGTGAAAAATTGATAGTACTGGGGGCCTCAAATTCCGATCCCCTCCAACTACTCCTGTACCGAGATTCTGCCCATCCGGTCCTCTAAACTTGAGTTCAATCAAAACTGTGCTCCAAAGATGCTTGAACGCATCAATAGTCGAAATCGCACTCGAAATTCACCACAGTTCCTGTTGCAAATTAATAAACGAGCCACACGAAAGGGAAAAATCTCATGACGAGAACACCAGAAAATGTCTTTGTAGTGCATGTCTCGTCTACAAGGCGATGTACCTTCATTTGTCAGAAAATTGTCAGAAATCTAGAGGTATCGTGACTACCGAAAATTGGGGTGCAAAGAGGGAGGAGGAGATTCAAAGTACCGAGAGTTTGGGGTGAGAGATGCTGACTAGTGAGAGATGTGCCACTCCGTAGGTGGGTGGAAAGTCAAAGGCGTAATGGCGATGGTGGGGAACGAAGGGCTCCAGGGTGATGGGTTCCGAGAGCTTTCACTTAAAAGTCCAAACTAGCAGTCCATGGTCCTCGCCCTGGTCGCTCCCTTTCCTGCCCTTTTCTTTTGGAGCCGCCTTTCCCACCTTTCGTCGTCACCCTTCTCGCTCCCCTGTATAAAGACTAATGCAGGGTGCCGATCTTTAATCAAACCCAAACTCTCACTGCGCAAGTAGCTAAGTCTAAAACAACCAAGTTGGCGTGAAACTTCCCCCGAGTTTGATTGAACTGATCGGCCCAGTGCATTTACAGAACCTGGCCAGCGGTTGCCCGAGGATTGTTCTCTGTCGTCCTTTAAAGTTCGAGTGATTCTGTGTTGGGTGGCATGTCGCATAGATTTTAGTCTAACGTCGAATCTCCAACCAACTGGTGGGAATCGTGGAGATTTAGACTGTTAACTTTACCTTGGCGCTGTGAGTGATCTCGATGAGAATTACGTGAATGAGAGGCCTTGTAGCGTTTGAAATCGGCAGATAGCATTCTCAACCACGCTAATGATCAGCTCATTTCTATGAAAGTTCTTTACTTGCACGCTTCAGCTATGGCGCTATCCACCGGCATACTCGCCAAGGTCATCGTCTTTTTCATCATCGCTCCAGATTCTATTCTAGCAGGCAGAACTATGCTATCAGAAAAACTCCACGAAGAATCAGTGACCGTATCCCATATCTTGGCAAGCGACCCTTCGAGACTAGTATCAAGAGCAACTGGCCTTAACATTGATCCAGGTTTTTTGGCGCACACATTGCCAAATCGCAGAATGCTAATGGAGACCACCAAGCTCTCGACGAAGGTTGAAGGTAAGGTGACATCCATGATGGTACCATCATCGTCCAAGACGCAATCTGCTCACTTTGTTTCCAAGTTTGCCTTCATGTTCACAAGCTTGGCGAAGGGTAGTACTTCTCCATCGACAGGGACTCCATCTCCAGGTCACAACTGAAGAGGTCAATACAGATTCCATTGTCACCGCATGCTCATGTACAAAAAAATACACACACACAATGTGTCAAAGACGAGTTCCTTTAAGCGGGAGCACGAGATCCAGGAGCGGCAAAGTAGAGCTCACCTCAACTAGTCTCTGAGATTATCAAGTTTTTCAGCCCACGCAACCGAAAACCAAGCGTTCACATTCTTTAGCAGTTGATTGAGATAGTATCATTGAAAATCGCATGGGTAAGTATGCATAGATATCTCATTTGTCAGTAGTTAAATCGCGATTTGTGACGTCTTCAGTTGATTGATTCAACCTGCGGAGCTCAGATAGGGAGGCCAAAGGGATTTGCTAGAGCTAATTGAGGGATTAGAAATAGTTTAACAATTGACTTCAGCTGATGCTTAGAGGTCGGATCAGATCAGATCAGAGGGGTTGGTTTTCCTCCCACACCCATTACCAGTAATTCTTGTCATTCCAGACCTATCGTCCGAGGATGGCTACTTGTGCAGCACTTTTGCATATTGCATGTAGTAACTTGGCAGCTTGAGACAGCAGGCGGACACAGAAAGTTCTGCCGAGAGCGAAACTGCTGTTCAACTGCCACTTCCAATTCGTGCTCGATCTCACCAAGGAACTCAAACTGATAGATGATGGCAGTTTCCAAGTCATATTCTGCGGTTTCGGTACTTGGAGACTTTCTAAAGATAATATGTAAGGTGGTTTCAGAGTGCCCTTTGGACGTGAGATAGTGTATTAAAATCTTGGTTGCTTGGTGATCATCGATAATCAACGAAGTTTTTTTTGAGTTCAATTGAACCAACACAAGAAGCGTGCATTTGTGTCCTTACCCTTACAGTGCATTAGAAGGGTGGTAAGAAAATTCAGAAAAGTACTCTACAACCTCCAACCTGAAGTTCGACTGCTCTAGGGTCCATGCATTCCATGTTCATTTTAATAATAAATTAATGTCTGGTGACGTTTCAGGAGCCAACAGCTGAAAGATACAAAATCCTCCGTGAATCAGGTGAATTTTGAGTATACTTCGAGGGGATCAAATAGAGCTCACAACATGTCTGAATGGAAACAAGTTAAGTGCTTTAGGAGCACTCACAATCACCAAATCAGCGATGCACATACAATCTTTAGTTGTCATGTGTAAAATGCCAGACAAGCAGGTCGGGAGTTTCCCTCCTCTGCAGTGTGCATATGTTTACGAATTTATTGCTCCTACCTTGCATGTTACCAACGTCTGGTCACTACAGCTAAGAAAACAGACTTCCTTGTAAATATTTCAGATTAAGAAAGAAAAAAGTTGTAGTACATCTGTTGCCAAAGCAAAAAGTTACAGCACTAAATTGACAAGTCAATAAACATCAACTGTTACAAGACAAAGAATTGTACTTCACTAGCTAGAACTGCATGAACTTATAGGACAATTCTTGTGCTTATGCATGCATTGCTTACCTTGGATGGTTCATGCTGGCATGAGATTGGTTTCATGTTGGAGGATTGAAGGAGAATAAAAAAATAATCCTAAATAAATATAAAAATAAAACCTTAAAGAAATGACAATAATTGAAAAAAAAATAATAGAAATAAAAATCCTAAATAAATCCTAATCAGATTCTAATTTAATCTTAATTAAAATCTTAATGAATCTTAACTAAATTTTAGATCAAACATCAAATAAATTCTAATTAAAATCCTAATTGAAATCTTAATAAACCTTAACCAAATTATAAATCAATCCTAATGAAATCTTAATAAATCCTAACCAAATCTTAATCAAATCCTAAATCCTAGACCAATCATAATGTAATCCTAACAAAATCCTAAATCCTAAATCAACCTTAATGAAATTCTAGAAAAATCCTAAATCTTAGACCAACTCTAATTAAATCCTAAACAATTTCAAGAAAATCTCAAGTGAAACTTAATCAATTACTATAGTTGTTTGAAACCTCAATAAATATTAATTGAAATGTAAATCTTGACTAAAATTTCACTTAGATTTTAATCAACAAGCAATTAACAAGCAAGCAAAATTTGAGAAAAATCGAACTTACTAATTGCAAGAAAAGCTCTCAAAACCTCTCAATTGTTGGCTACTCTCTTTTTTTGACTTGAATGTTGATCTTTCAATAAAGATTTCTTCTTGCTGCACCATTCATTTGCTCAAAAAATTAGATTGTGTATAGTTATTCAAGTCTAAATTGCTTTCACCAATTCTTGCTTCAATCAAACTAGCAAATCTTATCAGATTCCAAAATCCTTCATTGACCTTAAATTTTAATTATCCAAGACCATAATCTATAAGATCTCTCATATTCTTCAATCTAACTGCTCAATTAATCTCAAATTTCTCATACATATTTATAACAAGCACAACAATAAGCTACCAAATTTTTCCTTGTAAATACACTATAAAACTCACAAAATCATGAAATTTGTAAACTTGTTTTTATTTCTTAAAATCTAAATCCACTAAAAGCATCACTAATTTTGAAAATCCTTAAAAACCTCAATATTAATCCAAATGACATGTAACAACTTTCAAAAATCTCTTCATAAGTCTACTTCCTAATCTAACTCTTTGATTGACAAGAAGAATCTACAATGTTGCTATAGGTGTGTGGTTTTGCGCCTTAGGGTTTAATTTTGACCCAAGTTGACAATTGGTCCTCTCCAAGTACCAATTTTTGGTAATTTGAGGTAATTTTTGCTTAAACCTATTCTTAATTCTCTCTTAAATTTTTCTATATTATTTATATATCTCATTTACTTTGATTAGAGGCATTTATGCTTCTATAAAGTAAATAAAAAATTCTACTATAAAAAATAATATCAAGATTAAAAGTATTACTACCTTCTTATCATTTATCCTTATTTTTCTACTACATCTTTCTACTAGATTCTTCCACAATAACTCCATATTTTTATTTTTCACCATATAATTGCATTTGTATACAATAACAGGCTGCTTGTATTTTTGGTGAACTACACTAATGTCAAAGCACCAAAAAAGTCTAAGAGATGATGTGTTCTTGTATGAGTTCTGTAAGTATCAATACTCAACCTTCCTTCAAAATTTGCTCATGGCAACACAAATTTTATGAATTGGATGAATTATAATTCAATAATCAAACACAAGGCCCAAAAATTGCAGCAAACTAATAATATAGGAGATGATAACAATGTCACAATAATTATCAATACAACCATCAATAAACATGAAGGGCGTCACCTAAATTTGAAATATAGGATGTGCCCATACTCAAGGCAACGATATTGAACATGACTAATTGGTTTAAGCATTCGAGCTATGAGCCATTTTCCATATACATTTCCGATTTATTACTCCACTACTTCTCAAGATCAATTCTCTATCAAATTCAGGTATAGCCGATCTAAAAGACTTCTACAAAAAAAAAAAAAAAAAAAAAAAATAGTCTTCTACTACATATAACCACACACAAGGATACTAGGTCACATATTCTTAACAACAAAGCTTTAGCAATCTTCACCAATACAACTTTTCAAAATGTAGAAAATAATCTTCAATACTTGGTTAACCTTCTAAAAAATAGGAAATACACATATGTATACAGTTACAGCCTTAGCTGCTCTATATACAGAAGGACTGGTTAAAAGAACTTACAAATACCTTTGCAACTGGTCACATCATGTACATATGCCGTCGAGCTTCATGGTAGACAGATCTGTATTGCCTCCACCCATGATGAAGCCCTCCGCTCTTAAAAGAAATGAGTAATCCTATTACTCCGCTAAAATACGTTCTGTTGTACCACTACCAAACAATAGACTGGTCATCGTCAGGCCCACAAATTGAATGCTGCAGTTCTGCTTGATCTTACTCGGCAAGGAAACCCACATATGATAATACAGTCATATCGGGAAACAACTTGCAAACTAGTGAACAAAACCCTAAGTCATAGTCTGTGGCCCAAGGAATCAGGATTCATTGAGGTCCTAGTGGGAAACCATGTGAATGCTGCCAATGCTCTCCTTCTCCAACTTGTGACACGCGTTTTTACTCCCTTGTAAATCTGTTGCTGCGATAGAGAGGAACGCTACATCTGATTGTTAGACTCTATTCTCGATAAGATTTACTTAACTCCATATTGTCCTCGTCAGAGATTTCTAAGCACAGTACTGAGATGGATCCCATTGCATACAGCGATGATGGTCTTTTCTTGTTCTTTTTCAAGCAGCGGTAACATTCGTCAATACTGGACCAACTACCAATCTCTCCACCACCACCACATCTACAAACTGCCAATATCATTAATCATAAGAAAATTACAAGCTACCATTTCCCCTCATCTGATGGTGTAGCGAGATTAAGACTCTCGACTGAATCCATCCGTCTACTACTACAGCATCATGACCGTGAAAACGCTGACCTATCCTCCGCTGTCCAGAATTATATACCTAGTCATCAAAAGACATATGATCCATAGCGTCCGCATCCGATTCAAACAATGCAGCTGCCCTTGCTTTCGCTGCTGCTGATGCCTGAAAGGGCTTTCCGGAAGCTAGCTTGAAAAGACTCTCGCCAGCAGGCTCAACATCCGATTCAAACAATGCAGCTGCCCTTGCTTTCGCTGCTGGTGATGCCTGAAAGAGCTTTGCGGAAGCTGAATTAAAAAGATTCTCGCCAGCAGGCTCAACATCCGATTCGAACATCGCAGCTGCTCTTGCTTTCGCTGCTGCAGAGGCCTGAAATTGCTTCCCAGAGGCTAACTTGAAAAGACTATCGCCGGCAGGTTCTACTTCTGATTCGAACAATGCAGCCGCTCTTGCTTTAGATGCTGCCGACGCTTGAAACCGCTTCCCAGATGCTAACTGAAACAGGTTATCGTTTAGAGCACTCCCTCCACATTCGGGGCCTCCAGAGAATTGAGGTTTCGATGGTATCTGGTGGATTGGAGGCATAAACCTCTCCGTGGACTGCGGTTTTGTTATGGGAGTATGCAGCTCGGTTACCTGTCGATTGGTTGAAAAATTCAAAGGCGCCAGAGGTCTTCGATTAATCGGAGAAAATGATTCCTGGGAGTGTCGCTTGAACGAAGGAGTGAGCGACTCCGCTGGTTGTCGATTGCTTGGAGAAGATCCCAATGACTGCTCCACTTCCATGGGCTTCACGGACGCGAAAGGAAGTGACTGGCATGCATCCCCGTTCACATCTTCGTTTGTCTCCTCTCTCTGTCTCTTGACAGGCGTCTGCCTAGGGGCATTGAACTTTCTCTTGTCACGCGCCACTCCCTCGCTCTGGGCACCTAATACCACACTGCTTGGAGGTCCCGAATGCCTTCGACGCAGACCTAGGGTCTTGGTCTTCGGCAAACCAGATGGCGAATCCATTTGCTCTTTCCCTATGTCGTTCTCTTTGTTCTCACCACTAAGCCGTCTAACATATTCGCGAAGAGCGACTCTCGGTTTGAAGGGATTAACTATCACGGGATACGGACGTGCAGGGGCAACATAGACAGGATCTACCGCCACAGGAAACGATGGATGCGCACTAATCTTCACCGGCTGCGCTGGAAAGAAACCTCCACCCTCCAAGGCCTGCTCCACGCTGAAGCCTGTCGGCATGCTCATCATCACAAGAACGATGCCACTCAAAAGGGATCCCTCATCAAAAACAGGAAAAAACAGCCCTCGCGAGAGTGCTGGCAGGCTAAACTACAAAACTATATCCACATGCATGTGTTCAAAGATGAAAAGGAAACGAGAAGGAGCGAGAGAGACCAGGCAAAACGAAGAGGGAGCTGCGGGAGAGGGGGGCTTGCAAGAGCTGCTTCTGAAGAATGCGAGAAAATTAGGGTTTGTCCCCCAGAGCAGGGGTGGGCAAAGCAAGCGAGGGAGGGAAGAAGGGACGGAGATAAGCGCCAAAACTGGAAAGCGTTTGAAGCTTCGCTACCTGATGACGTGGAACCGTACTCCGAATAATACGTATTTCAGATGTATATACTCATCCAACATGTTAATGGAAGATGAATGATAAATGCTTTGCAGCGACGAGTTCGGAACGGAGTGACAGTAGATCCGATCTCTGGCTACTTTGTCGAAGTTTTCCAGCTTGTCGGCCGCAGTTCACAAAGTTGATGGATGGATGAATGAATTGAAGTTGATGGGAGGGTGAATGAATTTAAATACCAGGAATAATGATTAAATTTTTGGATTCATTATAAATAGGATGAAATTTTTGTCATCGTCAAAAAAACAAGTTAACCATTATTGTTGAATAACTACATCTCAATGATAACCATCTTCATGTGAAAAAAACATGTTAATATTAAAAATGAAATCAATTGCATTTATATGTGTTTTTCTTTAAGTTTAACCTCCATATTTTCTTCCTTTTTATTTTTTTGCTGCTAGTCCTCCTTATTATTGGTTCGTAAATTCTTAATTACTGTATGGGACATGTTGAAATTCCAATTATATTTATATAATTTATTAGTAGATGTAAAAAAGCCATTCAAATAAATTTCTCAAATTGGATTTCTTTTTAATTTTTGAACTCGTAGCTAATACTTGGATAATTCCAAATAATTTAATATACTTCACAAATCAACACAATTTCCAATCTATTTTTTACTAGTTTTTCTAAGTTAATAGAATACAATGGTAATTTTAAAAAATAATAATATTTGTTTTAATTCATTGATATTAAATTTTTTAATATTTTTCTTCCAAAATATTAAAAATATATATATATATATATATATATATATATATATATCACTCAAAATTTTATAGTATATTATTTATTAAACATGTAGGTAGTCAAAAATATATAAATAGTTTTCAAATGGCCAAACATGATAATATAATGAGTGCTTTTAGAATCTATATAATAGCAAAGCAGTGGTGGAGTTTGGATCCTAGATGCCATTAACAAACTAAACTAGCAACAATCTTAGCCACCAATATTGATGTCATATTTCATGACATTTATTTGAGAATGTACTTGGTACTTAACTATGGAAGATAAAATGGAACTTGCAATAAGAAGATCCTAACAACTCTAAGAGAATTCTAAAAAAAACTTCAATTAAATTATAATGATACTGATTAATCTTTAATTAAACTCCAAAAGAATCTTAAAGAACTTACAAAAAAATATAAGAAATCATAAATTAACCTTAAAATATATATAAATATATATAATAAAGAAATTCTAAAAAGATATTAAAAATAAAAATCTTAATTGAATCCTAATTAAATCCTAATATAATCTTTAACAAATCTTAATGAAATCCTAATCAAATCTTAATCAAATTCTAAACTAAACTCTAATCAAATTCTATACCAAATCTTAATCAAATCCTAAATCCTAACCAAATTCTAAACCAAACCTTCATAAAATCTTAAATAAATCCTAAATAAATCTTAAACAAATCCTAAATCCTAAATCAAACTTAATCAAATCTTAAATTCTAAACAAAATCTAAACAAATCCTAGAGCAGATTAAAACTTCAACAACTAACAATTGAAACTATTGATATTAATTCAAAATTTGCACACTTTTCAACAATTCAATTGGAAACAAGCATAAAAAATGACATCAATTCTACTTACCAATTGAGAAAAATGTAAGATAATCTATTTAGGTATTGGATGGTTTTTTTTTTCCAACCTTAATGCCAAGCTCTCAATGCCAATATCTCCCTCTTAAATTGTTGAATTGTGCTCAAAATTCACACAAATATTGGAAATCAAATCTAGTATAGTTTTTTTTAAAAAAGCTCATGGAATTGCCCAAAATATCAATCCTATATTATTTTGTAAAAACCAAAGTCATCCAAAATAACCTTGACTTTGCAAAGCTCTTATAAAGTCATTACAAACTCAAATCATTCAAAATTAATGCTCAAAAAAACATAATTCCTTCTTTTCTCAAACCTTGCTCTTTGATTTGCAAAAGAATCCTCAAAAACGATGTATGTACTTGGTTTTGTGCCTTGAGCTTTGATTTCAATCTTGGTTGGCAAGTGGTTCTCTTAGGATATCAATTCTTATTTTCTTGAGGTAATTTTTGCTAAAATCAATTCTTAATTTTCTCTTACATATGCTTTTATTTTTTATTTTTTTAATATACTTTTTTTTCTTTACTTATGGCTGTACAAAATAAATAAAATTTATTTTCATAAAAAATATTTTTAATACTATAAGATTTTATTACATGTGTATCTTTTATTTATATATTTTTTTACTATATCTTTTTGATTAGGCTCTTCTATAATAAAGTAGTTTTTTTTTTTTTTTTTCTTTTTTCTTTTCCACCTAATGGCCATATTACTATACAATACTAATGCCACAAAAGTTGTAACTATTGACATTGCCTATGAAGGTGGCAATGCCATAGATATTATCCAACCACTTGATGAATTTGCCATAAATATGACATATTTTAATAATAGAATCTACCAAGGATAATTATTTAATCAATTATATTGAAAATCTAACCTCACAATTGTATTTCTACAACATAAAGCAAAATCTCAACTTTGAAGACTATAATCTCTACAACAAGAATGTTGCCTAGCTTTATGTCTTCACTAGCTTAAGGACATGACCAATTACAAAGTTCACTAGATTTGCATTTTACAATATTTTTTAATCTATCATTACAAATGATGTGCATGTCTGAATTATTGAAGCATTGAAGACCATATTAAAAAGTAGAAATTATGAAAAGGTGGAGATTGTCTACGCCATTCTATTGTTTGCATTTAAAAAGATTCTACTTAAGTAGCAAATTCTTAAGCTTAAGCTATTAAGATAGGTATTTTATGCTCTAGCTTGATACTTAAAGAATAACTTTAATGTTTATAGTTGTTATCACATAAGAATCTATTCTTTTTATAATAGCTTAATTATAATATGATCATCTGCATTTTAAAGTCTATATGTAGAATGTTCTATAAGATGTATAAGTATAGCATTCAGATGTTGGGTTCAAGTTAAACATGATAGTATTATTTCTTTGTATCCATAGAAAACTTAATATTCCAAATTTTTGAAAGATAAGAATTTGAGAACTACTTCAAAGTAGGATAATTTAGAGAAAAAAAATATGACAAAGTCTATTTCTTCTTTATTTTTTACAGGCATCTATTTACATAATGTATCCAACATTATAATTTCAAAGCACAATATAAATAATGATATTGTTAATTAGGCTTCTCTATCTTATTTCTAATTATAATATTGAAATCCAAGACTAGACTACTAACTTTTATTAATTAGAGACAAGAGAATAAATTTATTATAGACCTTCAATATTCAAATTAAAGAAAAATACACATTCTACACATCTTTGTCATGTGAGTGGTTATCTTTTGTAATTCAAAAGGAGATATTTGAGGTAGTTTATTAATATCTCCAATAGCTGCTTGTATAATGCTACATGATCTTATATAATATTATTCATTTTTAGCATCATCAAAATTCTAAAACCAAGGCTTTTGTGGAGAAGAAATAATCTTTCTTGCCCTTCTCTTACAATTCCTTATTAGTGATCCTTCACTACTTGTATCACATGGAATTTTTTCATCTACAATTTCAGCTCTTCATTTATGAAATAGGACTGGACTATCTCAAAAATCCAAGATCCTTCCAATCTACAACAACACTAACCCTCTTCACAAAATAGGATAAATAGATGAGAACAAAATTGAAAAAAAATAAAAATAGAAT
Source organism: Physcomitrium patens (assembly GCF_059467195.1). Taxonomy (NCBI): domain Eukaryota; kingdom Viridiplantae; phylum Streptophyta; class Bryopsida; order Funariales; family Funariaceae; genus Physcomitrium; species Physcomitrium patens. Next base: position 14,461,702 of record NC_143419.1, on the reverse strand, counting down.
AGGACATGAAAGACAAAACGAAGCAAATAGAAACAAAACAAAACAGATCTGAACAAAAAGATGCAGAACCAAAATTTACTAAGAGAAAGGGTCCAAATCTATACTTGATTAGATGCCCCAAAAGGCTTTAGCTATTCCTATTTATATCTTATCCTATCACCCAAGAATTTCTATAATATTCTTAAGTCGTGGATCCTATCTAAATAACCACCCTAAGCTTTCTTCTAGGAGGTTCTATCGTGAATCCTACCTAAGTAATTGTCCTAAATCCTTTCTAAACTATTCTATGGTAGATCCTACATGATCCACTAACCTAACCTCATGTCACAGACATATATATTTGTCTCAATACTTATATGATTAGGTAGAAGTATGTAAATATAGATTAATTTTATAAAGTCTTTTAGATAAGCTTCCTAAAAACTTCATAGACACGGTTTTCACTTAAGATATGTTTGTTGGTTAGAAACTTGGCCAACAAGCTAACCATGTATTTGTAGTTTGTGGAGTAAGTTAACTCTACGTAGTAGCTTAAGGAACAAGCTAATTATATGGTGCATATATAGATAATTTGCCTTGAAAGTTAAGACATGTGGTTAGAAAAGTCAACATATTTTGGAGGTCCTGTAAAACATAGCCATGTATCTTCTAGTTATAAGTATATAAGGATGCAAGAGTGAAGCCTTCTTCACTCTTGTCAACACTGTTCTAGTCCTTAATCTTGTTGCAAGACTTTCTAGTCTTCTTCTTTTTAGCAATAGCTATTCTAGTTAATATTACATTACCTTTTGAGTGACTTCTTAGTTTTCTTCAGTGACACAAGAGTGTATTGAGGATTCTCTTTCTTTGAGATTTATGTCTTTGATAGTTTGACAAGAGTGCTAACATATTGTTTCTATCTTGTTTTAGAAGTGAGTGGATTATTCTACTTTTATTTTTTTATTTTGAAGGTTGCAGACTATCCACCTTTAAACAAAAAATCTTATTTTTTAACACTAATCTTTTATTTAAAGGGAGTGGATTACCTATATTTGTAGAATTTTTTATTAGATGTTGTAGATTATCCTCCTTTAATTTAACTTTTTAAATTTTATTTGAGTAAGTTGTCTATAGAATGAAAGATTATGGACAGTACTCTTAGTAAAAGTAAAAATAGATTTGTAACTATTATAGATCTTCATGAACTTTTTAACATTCTAAGAATAAAAATCTCATGTATTTTCAACATGAATCATAGAAATACTATACCTACACCTATGGAAGAAGTTTAGAGTCTGCAGTGTCGTGATGTAATACGACTATATAGTGAAATTATAATCAAAATTAAATTTCTAATTAATATCTAATTATCTTAGTTCAATTATAATTTGAGGTATCTAAACATGGCTTTTATAAAAGCCTCTTAGATTATTTTCTTATCTTAATAGTTAGTAGATTGAAGGTTAGTTAGTAATTTTACGTTCTAGGTTATAGAAACTCTTCTACTACCTTAGAAAGACCATAAATTAATAAAATAAGGGTAGAAGAGGTAAATGGTTAGTATGGTTGATACTAGGATAAAGTTAAGGGAAGAATTGGACTAAAAAATCCTTAGGATAAGTTAGATTGATATCCGAAGGTCGACCATTTGTGAGATAGGGTTGAAATCAAATCTTTGGTCACTAAAAACAATTGCCAAGGGCAAGTTAGGGAGTCATTTGAAGATCAAAGGTTAGATTTTGAGAGCTAACTTAAAGTTCTTTCCAAAGATGTAAGAATTTTTTTGAGAGGGTTTTGGATGATTTAGCAATTGTTGTTCAAAGTCAGGGTTTGTATAAGTGATTTGGATTTTATATAATATAATTAGGGCTAGCAATTTTGGCTAGTTCATGCAATTGGTATGACATCTATAATTGAAAACTTGATATTATTTGGATTATTAGGTGTCTTAAGTGTATACAAAATTTTGTGATAATCTAACAACAAGGTTTAGAGATATCTAGTTTTTAGCACAAGAAGGTTTCAGAAGGTGGAAGTTTGAAGTTAGGTAGAGTTTCTATGATATTTGAAGATCTATTAGTCAAATTAAGGAGAAAATTGGCGTGGTGTTGAAGGACTTGAAGATCAAGCTACACACTAATTTTGGGACAAAGTTAATGGTTGAAAAGAGAGAAATCATTGCTGGGATTTTTGCTTCACTTTTCAAGTTGGCAACCGAGTGACATCAGTACAATTCTAGGAGGTTTTTTTACAATTTGTAAGTTGGATTGGGCTAAAAATTCTTGAGCATATAAAAGACTTACATTGAAAATTTTATGCAAAATTCCACATCAAGTGGACAGGCGGATTGGATGTTATAGCTTGTTAAAGCTCACTGATTAGAATTGGAGCTTACAAAAAAAATCTAAATTACTTAAATATGAAAGTAATAAGGTAATTGGGATTTATGTATGGTTAAGACTACTAAGAAGAGTGTTTTAAGTACTTTTGAATTGAAATTCAGGATATATTCTTCTTGTATGGACAAAATCTATTAGAGTTTCTTGGCTACTGGGAAACACAATCTCACCTTCTACAGCTAGGTACCCGATGCATTTGTGAGCAAAAAAACATGTAATACGACAATGGCAAGAAATTATGCAGTTAAAGGAAGTAAGTATATTGACTTTACAACCAAATCCAAAGAGTTTTGCTTCTATAAATATAACAAGAGCAAAGATTAGTATGCTTGAGAAGTTTGATGGAGTAAGTTCAAAATTTTGAAGATTTTTGCAAGAAGTCAAGCTCTATCTAAAGTTTCATCCTTCCCAATACTCTAATGGATATATTCAAGTTAGATTTATAGGCACAATTCTATCAAAAAGTGCTCTTTTTTGATTTGCACCTTTAATGGAGAAAGATTCACGACTCTTTTATGATTTGAACTTATTTCTAAAAGTGTTTATGGCTATATTCAAAAAAAATAATTGAAAAAGAGTAATAGAGTCCAAGTTCTTATCTTTACAACAAGGATCACAATCAACCATTATATATGCTGTTGAATTCTAAAACCTTGCTTGCAATGTGGAGTAGAATGACAAAGCATTTATCAATCAATTTTGATATGGATTGAAAGATAGCATCAAAGATTTGTTATTAACAATGCCTAAAGTAAAATCTTTGGAATAATTTATTACTCAAGCCATTGTATGCGACAATCGATTATTTCAAAGGCATCAAAAACAAAGAGTTGGCTGAAGAAGAACAAGTCAAGTAATGGCAACAGCTCCAAAGTTTTTTGAAACATATTCATTGAGGCCGAAACCAATGCAAATTGATACCATACGTTTTAAACCTCTCACTGAGCAAGAAAAAACTTGATATTGCGAAGAGATTTTATATTTATATTGTAGAGAAGCTAAACATACTATTTAATATTGTCCAAAGAAGCAACATAGTTACAAAATGAGGAGAACAATCACCAAAGAAGATAATGTCTCAAAAAACGAGTTTTTCAAACTACAATAGGTATCATGCAGCTAGAATCATGTGCAATACCTAGTAAAGGTCTTATTCTCTTGTCAGATCTTTTACCTAATTTTATAATAGATGTATGTTTAGGAACTAAAAATCACAAAGTCTTCACCTTATTAGATTCAAGAGCCTCAACTTGTTTTATAGATGAAGATTTTGTCAAAAATCAAAAAATATCTTTAATTAAGAAAACTAAATCCATACATGGAGAAGTCATAGATGGTCATTTCTTGTCTTCAAGAAATAATATCCATAAGACTGTTCTTTTAGATGTAATAATTAAAAATCATAAAACTATATTAATATTTAATGTAATAAGATCTCTTTCTAATCCAATTATTTTAGGATTATCATGGCTACAAAAATATAACCCTCAAATAGATTGGATTTTTCGTAATCTTAACTTTTTTGGTAGTATAATATAAAACTGGTTTTGTGAAGTAAAAGCACATGAGTCTAGTATATCCAAACCTTTACTAGTAGGTGTGAGATCTTTTATGCATGCTGCAAAAGAAGGATCATCTTTTGCTATATATGTTGTGTCCATTTCTACCAATGGAAATATGTCAAGTGGTATTTCTTAGCCAATATGAAGAATTCCAAGACGTTTTTAAAAAGAAGAATACAAATATTATTCCAGAGCATCGACCTTATGATTATTCAATTGATCTACAAAAATGACCTCAACCACCATTTGGACCAATCTATAGCTTGTCACAGAATGACTTGGCTGTATTAAAAGAATATATTAATGAGAACTTGGCACAAAACTTCATATGCCATTCTAAATCTCCAACTAGGATTCATATCTTATTTGTTAAAAAGAAAGATGGATCTCTACGGATGTCTATGGATTATCAAAGATTCAATAAGATCATCATCAAAAATAGATATCTTTTGCCTTTGATTTCAAGACTTCTTCACAAATTCAATCAAGCAAAGATCTATACTAAAATAGATCTACAAAGAGCATATAACTTAGTTCGTATCAAAGAAGGAAATGAATAGAAGACTGCTTTTTGAACTAGGCACAAACATTTTGAATTTAATTTCATGCTTTTTTGACTCACAAATGTATGGATCACTTTTTTATATCTTATGAATGATGTTTTTGTGAATTTTTGGATGATTTTATTATTTATTATTTAGACGACATTCTAATCTATTCTAAGAACAAAGAAGAACATAAACTTCATATTTGTTACATATTACAAAAACTTAGAGATAGAAGATTATATGCTAAGTTAAAAAAGTGTGTATTTAACACTACTCAAGTTGACTTTTTAGGGTACATTATTTCCAATGAAGGCCTTATGATGGATCCCAAGAAGGTCTAAACTATCATGTATTGAAAGATTCTAAAAATATTATAAGATATGCAATGCTTTTTGGGCTTTTCTAATTACTACCAAATCTTCATTAAGAACTTTTTTCAAATCACAGCTCCACTTACACATTTGACTTGTAAAGATAAACTTGAGTGGAATAAAGAAGTAGAAGTATCATTTAATACTTTAAAGAAAAATTTTACTTTTGTACCAATCTTGTATTGCATTGACTTTTTCAAGGCATTTTTTATGGAAATAAACAAATTAGACCTTGCTGAGGGTGCCATGTTGTCATAAATGGGAACATATGATAAATTATTCTTAGTAGCTTTTTATTTTAAAAAAATTTTAAGAACCAAAATTAATTATAAGATCCATGACAAAGAACTATTTGTAATTAAAGATTCATTTCAAGAATAGCTTCATTATCTAAAAGGCGCTTCAAGTCCAGTTATCGTATATATGGATCATAAGAACCTCAAGTACTTCATGTCAGCATATTTTTTCAATTGTCATAAAGCTTTTTGGAGCATGTCTTTATCTAGATTCAATTTAAAGATCACTTATCAACTTGGAAAACAATAAGGTCTATTAAACATTATTTTTAGATGTTCTTATCTTGTACCAAAAGAAAGAAATGCATCCTTAAATCGAAAGAGAATGATTTTCTTGAAGCTTGAGCATTTTCATCTTTGAGCAATAAAATCAAAATTTATTGTTGATTCAACCTTTATCAAGCAAATCCAATTAATTATGTCCTTTGATCCTCTTATTCATGATATTAAGAAGCTTTCTTTTAAATCTCATGATATTTTAAAGTTTGAGTTCAAGAAAAATCTTTTCTATTTCAAAGGACACCTATATGTTCTAAAAGAAGAAGCACATTTACGTGTTCTTCAAGCATGTCATGACTTTTAAGTAGCAGGACATTTTGGATATAACAAGACTTTAGAACTTATATTTAGAGATTTTTGGTGGCCACAAATGTAAAAGGCGATAAAAGACTTTGTACAATCTTGTGATACTTATTCAAGATCCAAAACTCCTCGCCATTCATCTTATGGACTTCTTCAACCGTTACCAATTTCAGAACAAGTATGGTCTTCTGTTTCTATAGATTCTATTATGGATCTTCCAATCTCAAGTTTATATGACTCTATATTTGTAATTGTAGATTGTAGATTGTTTCACTAAAATGGCATATTTTGTACTATGTACAAAAACTATTTCAAGTAAAAAAATAGCTAAGCTTTTTCTTCATAATATCTATCGTTATGATGAATTGCTAAAAGATATTATATTGGATAGAAGGACTCAATTTGTATCAAGATTCTGGAGAATTCTATTCAAGATTCTGAAGCTAGATATAAAGCTTTCTTTGGCTTTTCATCTTCAAATTGATGAGCAAATAGAATGAGTGAATCAAGTTTTGGAGCAGTATTTGGGGTGTACCATCAACTATCATCAAGTTGATTAGACAACTCTTTGGCCACTGGCAGAGTTTGCATACAATAATTTCCTTAAGTCCTATTGAGATCTTCTCATTTTAAACTATTTCATCTTCAAAATGATCATCATGTTGTTATGTTGTAACATGACTATATGATGAAAGAAGATAATATGGATCTTATTATAGAAGAATCAAGTTAAAATATAAAATAAAAAAATATGGATAAAAGATAGGAACATAATAAAACTTTTAGAAGTAATACTGCTTTTTTAGAAAAGTGATTTCTACTTACTTTGTTGGACCATAAATAAGGCAAAATAAAATAGATTAGAAAAATAAAGGATATAAATATTTATAAGAAGAATTTAGGAGTTTATTTTAATAAAAATTAACTCAAAGATAAAATTTGATATCCAACGAGGGCCGGTTTTCAACCTAGGTTGAAAACAGATCTCGAGGTACAAAACCAAGCACCTATGGCAAATTGAAGGTTCTTTGGCAGATTGGAGAGTGGAATTTGATAGCAAATAAGATAGGATTTTTATGAGAATTGGTTTTATGTAATTTGGATTTGTAATGACTTTGTAAGGACTTTACAAAGTCAAGTTTATTTCATATGACTAGGATTTTTATGAAATAAAATAAGATTGACGTTTTAGGTGATTTTAAGAATTTTGTAACAGATCTCTAAGTGAAATTTTGTAAGTTAATGGTCATAGATGTGCTTAATATGTAATATGAATTTTAGCTCGATCTAATGGTTGAATTGAGGATTATTGAGGTTTAGGTGGATCAAGGTTTGAAAAAGTATAATTTTAAATCTAGTGAGGATTTTTGAGATTTCTTATAATCTACTAGTTGGATTGGAGTGAAATTTATATGTGAGGATATTAGACTTGTTTTTCTATACATATGAGAATATTGAGATCAATCGAATGGTGAAAAAGAGAGATATTGGCTTTAGGAGATTGGCATCAAGGTCAGAGAAGGAGGCCACCCAACACCTAAGCACGTTTTTGAGGCTTTCATCTATTTGGTAATTTCAATCCTTTTCAAATTTTTTGTGCTTTTTGTCAATTTAATTTTTAAGAAGTATGCAAATTTTGAGTTAAGATCAATGATTCATTCATTATTAATTGAGATTTAAATCTATTGTAAGAATTACTAAGATTTGGTTAGGATTTGATTTAAGATTTAAGATTTAGTTAGGATTTGGTTTAGGATTTAGGATTTGATTAGGTTTTGATTTAGGATTTAAGATTTGATTAGGATTTAATTTAGAATTTAGGATTCAATTAGGATTTAATTTAGGATTTGATTAAGATTTAATTTAAGGTTTAAGATTTGATTAGGATTTGATTTAGGATTAGGATTTGATTTAGGGTTTAAAATTTGGTTAAAATTTAGTTTAGTATTTAGGATTTGGTTAGAGTTTGGTTTAGGATTAGGATTTGATTAGGATTTGATTTAGGATTTAGAATTTTATTAGGATTTGTTTAAGATTTAAGTTTTACTTAGTTTTTGGCCTAAAGTTTGAATGAAGTCCAATAGGATTATAACTAGGATTGAATTAGGATTGAATTGAGATGTATTTGAGATATATTTGTAAGCATTATAATATTTCTTTAAGATTTCTTATTATTTCTTTGTAATTCCTTTGAGATTTCTTTGAATATGATTAAAGCTTGCTTACCATTGTTATGGTCTAATTAAAATTTAGTTAGTATTCTATTAGAGTTAGGATTTTGTTGTTGCAATTTTTATTCTATCTTCCATAGTTAGGTACCCAGAGCATTCTCAAGTAAGACTTCATGTATTATAACAACACTCTTTACTAGAAAACATCATTGTTTCTAAATACAAGTCATATGCAATAAGAAACTACTTTCTTACGTATTCAAAATCCTTACTAAGCACAAATAAAATACTTTTGTCTCTATTTACAAAATTAGAACTTGTATTCTTTACAAATCAATCAATGTTTTAAAATTATTGTTGTTACAAACATATACATGTAAATCAATAATTACGTATATGATTTGATAAAAGTAAGTAAAAATAGATTAATTGCATAATATCTTCTATAGAAGCTTTATAGATAATGCTTTGACTTTGTAGGTGTTTATAATTATTTTTTATGTTAGAAATATGGTCAACAAGTTAAGCATGTACTACATATATTGGTAGCTTGAAGAACAAACTAACTATATGGCATACATATAAAAAACCTGCCTTCTAAGCTAAAGCATGTGTCCTACTAAGTCAACACATATTAAAAGTCCTATAGAACATTGCCAAGTAGCTTCTAATTAGGTAGTATATATAGAAACAAGAGTGATGTTGTCTTCACTCTTGTCAACTTTTTACTTGCTTTTAGTCTAGATTTAAGAGTCTCTAGTTTCTTTGTCTTTTGGCAATAGTCATTTTACTTTCTTTTTAATATATATACTATTTTATTGATATTTTGTCACTTTTTTTTTCACACATATTTTTCAAGTTTATGCATCTTCTTCCAATTCATATCTTTGATAAATTGACAAGAGTACACTTATAATATTAGAGCTTTATCTTCTCTTAATTAAGAGTGAATTATCTCTTTTTTGTGATAAGACATAAGCATATTAGAAGTTGTAGATTACCTTCTTCTAAACTAATATTGTTCTTGGTATTTTTTTTGTTCTCAAGTCCCTTCTTCTACTTATCTTGAGTAATATTAAACATTTTTTTTTTAAATATTATCACAGCAGAGCTTTTTAAAATAAAGAGTACAATAGTACAAATGTAAGAGCAATTGAGGGAGTTAATGCTTGCGATACATCAATTTAGTTTACTTCCACAATGAGCAACAAAAATGACAAGAAGTAAAGATATAGATATGATTGAAGCTGCTTCAACATCTGCATCCAATGATGTCCTTTCTCCTATGGTGGAACATCCTACTAATACTAGAGAACCAAGAGTTGCCCTACTTGAGAAATTTGATGGCATAAGATCCAAGTTTCAAGGACTTATCAATCAAATACAACTTATGATTGAACTTCAATTCAAAGATATCCAAGTCTAAGATTCTTTGATATACTTCTTTCAGGTTTAGCAATATTATGATTTTCATCTTTTTTTGAATGACAAATCCAATATTAGATAATTTAGAGGCTTTTTTAGTGGAATTTCGATCAATGTATAAAAAACATAATGCAACTCGTGTTGTAATCAACAAGATCCATATTTTATAACAAGGCAATTGATCCATAACATTATATGCTTAACAATTTTATAAACTTGGAACCAATATTAAGTTAGATGATACTGCATTTCTTAGCCAATTTTTCTAAAGATTACAATATGAAGTAAAGAAATTAATGCCCAACTTATCTGATCTTCAAATATTGATTCAAGCAATTGATTTTCCCAATAAATGTAATAATCAATTTTTTGAATTTTGATTTGAGAGTTGGATAAGTGGGCCTCAATATTACTATAATTCATTGGCAATACCAATGCCTCTTCAATACATATATTTAGAAGTAAAAGATATACAAATTGATGTAGTACGTTTCAAATTTCTTATTAAAAAAGAAAAGACTTCTCGCTGTTAAAAACGATTATACTTATATTATAGAGAATCTAAGCACACTACTCAACATTATTTAAAAAAGTGATACAATTATAAAATGAGAAGTAAGAATGTCAAAAAAGATAATATATCAAAAAATGAGTTTGTCCAACTATAATAAAAACCATGCAGTTGGAACCTTATACAATACATAATAAAGGTCTTATTCTCTCCTTAGAATCCTCTAATTATTTTAGATTAAATATTATTTTAGGACCTATATATTACAAAGTCTTTGTCTTATTAGATTCAAGAGCCTTAGCATCTTTTTTAGATGAAGAATTTCCTAAAAGATTTAATATATCTTTAGTAAGGAAAACTAAATTTATTTGCATAGAAATCATAGATAGTCATTTGTTATCTTCTAGAGATGTTACTTACAAAATCCTTCCTATAGAAGTAATAACTAATGGTCATAATAGCTTTATAGTATTTAATATCATTAGATCTCCCTTTAATCCAATCATTTTAGATTTATTGTAGTTAAAAAAATATAATCCTTGAATAGATTGGATTTCTTGTACTCTTGACTTTTTGAAAAGTATAAATAAAAATATAATTAATCAAGTCAAAAATCAAAAGTCTAGTATAATTAAACCTATCTTTGTAGATGCAAGAACTTTCTTGCATGTTGCAAAAGAAGGATCACCTTGTGTCATTTATACCACACTTGTTTCTATTAGTGCAAAGACTTCAAGTAGTATTTCAAGCTAATATCAAGATTTATAAGATGTATTTGACAAAAAAAATGTAGATATTCTTCTAAAATATTATCCTTATGATTGCTCAATTGACCTTAAAGAAGGAACACAATTTCCATTTGGACTAATATACAATTTATTACAAAATGAGTTGGCCAAATTTAAGGAGTATATTAAAGAAAATCTAGCTAAGAACTTCATGTGTGATTCCAAATCTCCAGCAAGAGCTCCAATTTTATTTGTGAAGAAAAAAGATGGATCATTGCATATGTATATTGATTATTGAAGATTCAATAAGCTCACTATCAAGAACAAGTACCTACTACCTTTAATATTTGGACTTCTTCATCAGTTGAATTAAGCTAAGATTTATACAAAAATAGATCTACAAAGAGCATACAATTTGGTATGTATCAAAGAAGGAGAAGAATAGAAGATTGCATTTTGAACCAGGTACGGATATTTCGAATATAATATCATGCCTTTTAGACTTACAAATGCACCAGAAGCTTTTCAACATCTTATAAATGATGTTTTTTGAGAGTTTTTGGATAATTTTGTTGTCTGTTATCTACACGACATCTTGATCTATTCTAAGAATATAAAAGAATATGAACTTCATATTCATTATGTAATATAAAAATAAAAAGATAGAAGATTCTATGCCAAGATAAAAAAAAAAGTGTGTATTCCACACTACTCAAGTTAATTTCTTAGATTACATCATTTTAAACGATAGTTTCCTGATGGATCCTAAGAAAATTCAAATTATTATGGATTTGAAGATCTCAATAATGGTCCAAGATATCCAATATTTGTTAGAATTTGCCAATTAATATTAGAGCTTCATCAAGGACTTTTCTTGAATTGCAGCTCCATTTACAAGTTTGACTTGTAAAGACAAACTTCAATAGAATCAAAAAGTGAAAGTAATATTTGAAACTTTAAAGACAATCTTTATTTCTACATCAATCTTATATCACATTGACTTTTCTAAGAAATTCTTTATGAAAATAGATACATCAAACTTTGTTTTGGGTGTCGTATTATGACAAATGGAAATAGATGATAAACTCCACCTAGTAGCTTTTCATTCCAAGAAATTTTCAACAGCCAAGGTTAATTATAAGATCCACATAAAAGAACTTCTTGTAATTGTGGATTCTTTTTCAAGAATGGCATCATTATCTAAAAGGTGCTTCTAATCCAATCATTATGTATATGGATTAAAAGAACTTCAAGTATTTCATATTAGCTTGTATTTTGAAGCATTGCTAAGTTTTTGGAGCATGTCTTTGTCAAGATTTGAGTTCAATATCACTCAACGGCCAAAAAAATAAGAAGTTTTATTCAATGTTCTTTCCAAACATTCTTATCTTGTACCTAAAGAAGTAGATATAACTTTTGATCAACAAAAGATAATTTTATTGAAGCCATAATAATTTCATCTTTGAGCAATGAAATTAACATTGTCTGTTGATTCAATTTTTCTCAAATAATTCAATCAAGTATGTTCTTTAATCTTCTTGTTCATGATATTAAGCATACTTCTTCTAAGTTTGACTTTAAGAATAATTTATTTTATTTTAAAAGATGCCTATATATGCCAAAAAAAAAAGCACGTCACACTTTCTAGCAACAAAATATTTTTTATACAACAAGACTTTGGAGCTAATATTTAGAGATTTTTGGTAGTTGCAAGTATGAAAGGCTATAAAAAAACTTTATTCAAGGTCAAAAACTCCTCAACATTGACCTTATAGACTTCTTCAACCATTACCTATTCCAAAACAACCATGATCTTCTATTTCTATTGATTTTATTATGGACCTTTTAATCTCAAGATTGTATGATTCTATATTTGTAATAGTAGATCATTTTATCAAAGTGACATATTTTGTAATATGTACAAAATCTATCACAGGTGAAGAAACTGTCAAGATTTTTTTGACAATATCTATTGATATCATTGATTACCAAAAGATATTATATCAGGTAAGTAAACTCAATTGTATCAAGATTTTAGAGAATTCTTTTTAAAATTTTAAAGGTGGACCTAAAGCTTTCTTTGGCCTTTCATCTTCAAAGTAATGAATAAACAAAGTGTATAAACTAAGTTTTGGAATAATACTTAAAATATATCATCAATTATCAATAAAAAAATTAAAAAACCCTCGTGCCATTGGCAGAGTTTTTTTATAATAATACAATACATTCTTCTATGCAACAAACACCTTTATTTGTCAATTATGGTTACCATCCATGACTTGATATTTTTGACTTTTCAAAAGTTGATGATCCTATAATAGACGATTTAGCAAATTATTTATGAAAATTACACGCAACAATAAAGGAGAAATTAAAGAAAGCTTAAGAATAACAAAAGATCAACAGAGATGTCTATTGAAAAGAACAACCACAATTCAATGTAGGTGATAAGATATGGTTGCTTCATCATAACATCAAGACTACTCATCTTTATAATAAGTTGAACTACCATAAGCTTGGATCTTTTTTTATTTGTAGGAAAATTAATCCAATTGCTTATCGATTATATCTATCAAAGGCAATGAAGATCCATCTTGTCTTATGCGTATCTTTTCTAAAACCATATAAGACTATAAACATACTAAGAAAAAAAACAAGCTCCACCTCCTCTTATAGAAGTGGACAATAATAAAAAGTTCAAAATAGAAGAAGTTCTAGACTCAAGGTGATACCAAAATAAATTAAAATATCTTATTCATTAGCATGGATATGATATTAGTGAACGCACATGGGAGCCAACAAAGAAGCTTGTAAATACAACAAAGTCAATGGAGGTTTTTTATCAACAACATCCATCAAAATCAAGATGAAGAATTGTAAGTCTTTGCTATAAAAGAAACAAGGTCCAAAGAAGATTGCATTCTACCTTCTATCTTTCTTTGTAGTTACTAAATATTTGTGAAGCTAAAGAGATAGAGAACCAACAATCAGTAGATTCAACTCAAGAGCTTTTATTTGTAGGCTTATTAGATGAGACGTTATGATTGTCACAACCTTCAAGTTGACAAAATTGAGCTAAAGATCCTCAAGAATGACATATCTTTTCTTGAATAGATGGCAAAATACAATGTGTTTGGTATCATGATCTTAGAAGAGACTCTTGATATTTGGTGATTTTATTAAAGATAGGAACAACTCTTGAAGGTATTCCAAAAAATTTATTTGAAAGAAGTTACGATGGCCTTAACAATGATAAAATAATAAGGTGGTTTTTTTGCCATGGTATAAGACACTATCGATGGCTGAGAGAGCCTATCAACTATCTTCAAAGAGAACGTAGATCGGAGTATGTGGCAAATATAATTTGCAATATCTTGGATTTTCTTAACATATGAAGACTGCTCTTTGTGGAACTCATTCCTATAAGGGGAGGTAATGTCACGGACATACACATGTAAACCAATAATTACCTATATAATTTGATAAATATAAGTAAAAATAGATTAATTCTATTATATCTTCTAAAAAAGCTTTTTAGAAGCTTTATAGATGCTCTTTTGATCTTATAGGTATTTATAACTGATTTTTATGTTAAAAACATGGTCAACAAGTTAATCATGAGCCACACATATTAAAAGCTTGAAGAACAAGCTAACTATGAGGTCCACATGTAGAAAAATTGTTTTATAAGCTAAGGCATGTATCTTACAAAGTCAATACATATTGGAGTTCCTATAGAATATTATCACATAGTTCTTAGTTAGATAGTATATATAGAGAGAAGAGTGAAGTTTTCTTTATTCTTGTCAATTCTTTTCTTGCTTCTAATCTAGATTTAAGAGTCTTTAATTTCTTTGTCTTTTTGCAATAGCCATTCTAATTTCTTTTTAATATACATACTACTTTATTGCTATTTTGTTATTTTTCTTTTAATACAAATTTTCTAGATTTATGCATCTTCTTACAATTCGTGTCCTTGACAGTTGTTGATAGTTGATGTCACTTCGCAAATTATCTCATGTTAAAGAATAAAGTTGGTTGTGATCAGGGATATCCATAATCTTTTAAATATTTAATTCAGTCTTATTACTTTGCGAGGTTGAATGATTTTTATTAGTATTTGTCAACTCTCCTTCAAGCATTGCTATATCTAACACATTATCTTTGAAGTATTCTCCTCCACTCAATAGAAGAATCTCTTTGTGTTTTTTTTTTAATGGCAAAACTTTGTGAGTATTATCCAGTTGAAAGTCAAAATGATTTGATGTTTTAGATGATGAATATAATTTTAGGCTACTCTCTTCTAAATCCCTACTTAAGATGAATTCTAAAAAAATAGTTGAAAGGATAATGCAAGTGGACTTTTTGAATACAAAAGTACTATTCAAACCTATAAAAAAGTCCACTACTTGTACAAATGATTTCATATTTCAAGTCTTATTCTTAAGTTATTTCTTAAAATTTTATAAGAAGGCATGACAAAAATAAAACTTTGGAGCAAAATATGTTTGCCTTGCAAAAATAAGAATGTTATATAGTCAGATTTGTCATATTAACTTAGTTTAATATATCTAATTAAGATACTAGGATAGGAGAATGAGAGACTATTATTTCTATTCAGAAGTATGAATATTCTCAATTAATCTTCTTATATAAATAATCTATAGAAAAAACTTATTACCGATTGAGCCAATTGGAGCATATGAGACATGTAAAAAAAATAAAAGCAAGAAAATTCTATCCATTAGAATCCAAATAATTAAAAGCCTATTCAATACATCTATGACAATTATCAATAGTTTTCTTCCGGAATTCACTACTAGCTGGCCCTTCTAATCTAAAAGATTTTTACAACTATTTTGTAGTGTGGAGGCAAAAAGAACCCTGAATGCACTTCAAGTTCTTAATTTGTGATCAAATTGAGTAAGGTAAATGATATAAATGTAATGAGCATAAATCTTTGTTACAATGAATTCTAGTTTTAAATTCCTAATCAAAGTTGTAATGAACTTAAGATTCATTATGTTAGATGGTAATCGTATACTACTGAAGATAAGATATACAAATTATATTAGTTTGAGACTTTGAGACAGTTTACACAACAACAAAGAATTACATAAACACTTTTGAAACACATAAATTAGATTTCTACTAGGCATAAATTAGGTTTTATTAGTTTAGTATGTTACTTATAGTTGTCTTAAAAGTTGGTAACATTTTGAATCTCAACATATTCAAGATCCACTTCTTTAGTTAGCCTATACATGAATAATAAAGTAATTTAGAAACTCCACTTTTGGTGTTCATCCAAATTGACTATATTTTATTGAATTGGTATTAATTGAGAGTATGAAAATAAGAACTATATGACTAAAACTTTGATAGTAGGTAAAAATATAGCAAGAATTTTTTTCTTTTAAATAGGCTAATTGCATTGAGTATCCACCTAACAATATTATAGAGCTTTAGGATTACAACAACAATTAGACTATGATTTACTTCATGATATAGCATTGTTAAAAAGTTTCTAATTTGATTTTAGCCACATCTAATGAAGCTAGGATAATGAATTAATTATTGCATCTATATAGAAAGACCATCCACAAAGCATAATTTGTACTTTGACTTGAAAAATTGAAATCTAAAACTCCAACAATACTACACAATTAAACTAGATTGATTATACATATATAAAAGGCTACACTCAAATATATGGGTCGGTTCTTTGTAAATTATTTACACAAGAATTGCCTTCTATTTATATATTATTATATATCTATATATTTCAAAACTAATCAAATCAAGTATAGAAATTTAAAATAAAATTGTGTAATTTTTTTACAATCAGGCATAAGACATTCTATGATTTTTTACACTAGAAATAACATACATAGGCCACCAACTAGTCATCTTCAAATGTAACGGTATACAACAGACTACAAATATAAGAAAAAGTATCATTGAAATGCAAAGAGCCTACTTTCATAGCTTCTTCGATAGCTTTCTAGTACTTCTGCATATTGCAAGATTCTTGGCATTAGATTAGTCCCAAAAATTTTATGTTCAAAACCTAAGTTTTTTCTACAAATTTTTAAGAACTCAAAACATCTGGAATTTCAATAAGTAATGCACAAAAATTTTAGAGTGGAATTTATCAAAATTTTAAATAGTAATCTATAAATACTTTATTATATAATAATATTTATTAGTACTTTATAAACACTTTATTATATAATGATATTTATTGGTACTTTATAGATACTTTATTATAAAATTATATTTATATGATAAACACTTTATTATACAATAATACTTATTCTTAGAAAAAAATCTCAAACAAATGAATCTAAGAAGTATAAATTATTTACAACTAAGCATATCAAAAGTACTAATTGAAGAGATACACATGAAATTGTCGAAGAATCTAATGTAAATTTGAAGAAATTGCCACTCAACTTCAAAAGAGATATAATATGCTTTAAAAAAAGCTGTACGATATCTTTACTTGTAAAGTAATCTTATACAAAGTTGTACTTACTAACAATATGAGGCACATGTAAAATATGCATATGATTCCTTCTTTTATCAATCTTTTTGAAGAATAAACTCAAAGGAAAAATTTGCTTTAGAATTATCACTTAAACAAAAGAAATTTTTTTTCTAAAATTTTTTGATTATAAACATGACTACAAAATAGGAAGTAGTGACTTAAAAACCTGCAAACATACAAAGCAATATACAATATCAACAAGAAATCTTATATCTTGCAATATTTCCAAATTTTCTTAATAAATGTAAAAGATCAAAATTTGGCAAATATATCACTAAAGTATCTACTAGTCTAAGATAAGAATTTATTTAAGATTTAGTAAAGAATTCAAACTAACAATCATTGCTAATGGCAGATTGAAACTACCATAACTAACAATCAAACTATTGATTTCAATTCAAAATTTACAAACATGTCAAAAACTAAGCTAACAACAATTACAACTATTTTTAAGAATATCAAACTAACTAAATAGAAGATAAATCCTAAAAATCCACTTGGATAATGATCAATTTTCTTCTCCAATCTTGATGGTAATGTCCTTGATCCAAAAACTCTTATTTCCATTATTAAATACTTTTCAAATTTTATTTATATATTTAAAATTAAGTCTATTACTTATATATATTAATTTCATTTCAATCCAAGTAGCAAATTACTAAAGGTCGTAGAAACCTTCATTGACCCTTAAAATCTAATTTTTGAGACCTCAACCTACTTGAGCTTTAATAACCTTCAATCTAATTATTTAATTATGTTCAAACTTATAGCATTTAATAAGAACAACTATAAATATAAACCTAAAAATTTTTACTTAAAGATTTACTACTAAACTTATAAAATTCTCTCAAAGGTAAATCTTTTTTTTAATTTTATAAAATCAAATTTACCAAAAACAACAATGACTTTGTAAAGCTCTTATAAAGTCATTATAAACTCAAATTGTACAAAACCAATGTTCAAAGAAATCTTATAAAGTCTTCTCTCAAATTCCATTCTTTGATTTGCAATAAAACCTTAGAATCACTAATGGTACATGGTTTTATGCTTCATGGTTTGATTTTGTCCCTTATTAGCAACCAGTCCTTTTTGGATATCAATTCTTCTTTGCTTGAGATAATTTTTGCTAAAATCAACTCTTAACTTTCTTATACATATATATATATATATATATATATATCCTTTATTTTTCTAATCTATCTTGTTTTGCTTTATTTATGGCCTACAAAGTAGGTAGAAGCTTATTTTATAAAAAAGCAATATTTGTACTTTTAATTTTATTACCTTTTAACTATTATCTATATTTTAAAGATAATTTTCTATAATATTTTGAAATGAAATCTTTTATAAAATAATTTTTTTTTTACTCTTTTATCTATTAGCCATATTACAATATGACAATAGTTTGAAATAGATACACTATTGAATTCATATCTATGATCATAATAAAAGATCTAACTAAAACTGAAAGAGCCCAATGAAAACTAAGAAAGAAGTTAAAATTTGAACTATCAAAGTAGGAACATTTGAAAGAAGTCAACTCCAAATTAGATAGGATGGTGAAACAAGGGGCCTCTATAAAAATATATATATATATATATATATATATATATAGATATGTATCTTGTATTATGTATAGATCAAGCTTTTAAAATATTATAGGAAGAAATTGGTTAAGTTTCTTCCATTACTTCCTAACTTCCTCTAATGTTGATGTTGATAAATTTGGACCATGCAATATCAGATTCTATATCGCTATACTCTTCAAATCAAATGTCGACAAAGAGGATTTCATCCAAGTTTCAATCAAGTATAAGCTTGTAAATAAAGAACAATTTTAGTGCAATATTAAAATTTGTTAAGGTTCTTTAAATGAGACTAGCATATTGAGAAAGCAATGAAACATATTTAAGTGATTTTATATATGTTTAATACACTTACCAACACCTATATATTTTTCAATTTGTACTTGTGCCTAGTTTGAAGTATTTATCTCCTTGCCACAAAAGAGGCCACAATCCTACTCAATGAATGAATCACTGAGTCAGATTTCTTTGTGATCACTCTACATCTGTCATGTGAGTCCCCACAAAAGGTTTTCTCGTTTTCCTAACCTAAACCCTTCATGCTAAGAAATCCCAGCCTTAGAGATGTAAATCAGCTACTTAGTGATGACATCAATAGCCCATTCGCAGCTACTTATATTAAGCCATAGATGGAGTCAGTAGATGAACATACATACAGGGATTGAATAGGTCAAAACCAGGAGGTGCTTACTGCGGCGCCAGGAAAAACCAGGTGCTGAAGCAAAGCTCTCGTCACATCTACAGTGGAGGCCAGACGTGCCCCACCCTCCAACCATGGATGACGATCCAAGCATCATAGCCGCCAAATTGGCTATGCCTTCGCGAACTCTATGAGATTGGACCATCTCAACTCACATAGCCTTCAACAGTAGGTTGACAATCGTTCCATCTCAATATGTAGTCTTTGACAATTGGTTAGTTGTAGATTGGAAAAACGACTTAGCACACAAAAATTCTACAATAGATGTCATCGAACCGAACTTGAAATTATGCACAGCCGACGCTTAAAATGTCTGGCATACTGTCGAAGTTGAGTTCATTTTCATCACACTCACATCGTCGTGTAAGAAGTACCTGAAATATGATGAACTGATAGGTTCCCGCATGTCAAGACCATATTCTTATGAAATTGTTGAAGTCTCAAGGTTCGACTACATGAATTCCACTTAATACATTCAATTGGATTTGCACTGCAAGCCCATAGTGTCAATCTCATTCATGAATTTCATAAATACAAATTTCTCCTCAAATTCCACGTCCAAATTTTTTGTCCTACCTGTAGATCGCTCACCATGATTTTGAATAGATCTAGGTGAAAATTAGAGTCGGGATTGTGAACCATCTATCTCCAAATGTTTGAGAGGGACTCTGAAGTGGAGGAAGACGACGAAGGTAGTTCTTCTCACTGTGATTAGGTCATTGCAATCAATCTAAGAAACCCTTGCCGTCGCCTGAAATAAACATCGACAATTTTGAAAGCAAGAGTGGAGCTTTCATTAACTTCATGTTAAATAGAGACCATACTTTTGCTTTCTCATGAGAAGCTAATTGCATGACTCGGCGTTTAAGAATAACCACGTCAGAGAAGGAACTTTTCCAAGAAAAACATGGGCTGAACTGAACTTCCGCAGATGTAGCTGCACACAGCTTTCAGCATTTCTTGGTCCAAGAATCCCTTTCAACATTCATCCACAATGCTGCAGTTGAACCCTCTAGAAACCTACATATCAATTGCGGATCCACAATCATATAGCGAAGTAAACTCTCCTCCTTGAGCAGAAATCACAAATCCAACTGCGCGAACATGAAACTTCGGCCATCCATGAGTAAACTAGACAATACAAGCAAAGACGTCAAGGATGGAGGAGGATTCAATTGCAACCCCAATTAGACTCTCATAACCTAATGCAGAGTTCACAGTTTTATTGATAGTTGAGCTGACTGTTCACAAGTTCTGAGTACTTCTGCTTCGTCGTTCAATAACTCGATCTCTTCCACTTCAATTACAATGCCTAATCCTCTAAACCGTGTTTATTCTATATGGCCAATAGTACAAACTGTCTGAAGCTTGCGGAACAATCCAATCTAGTTCTATTGTTTTTTGATATACATATATATATATATGAAAATTTCAATTTAGGGCAGAATCGTAATTTCATTACCTTGTCATGATCATTTGTCGCTATTTCGCAGATGGACACCTGCGATTCACTATAATACTCACCACCACTACGACATCTATTCCAGCGCTCATGCTCCCTCCATGCCATCATAGCGCCGTGTCTGTGATAACGATTGCGGATACTTTCCTCCCTTTCACATACTCCACCTCAAACTCCACACCCTCTTCTCCCATCATCACGATTCATCCCGATCAATTCTGTGACACAGACAGCTCCTCGACCATCGTCTCCGAACCCACTCAGTCACCATCCAACGCCTCAACCGCTCAATCCCACCACCCTATGCACCGGAAAACACACGCTTCCACTCCCATGAACTCCACACCACCCCACCCCACCCCACCTGCTCTCCGCCGGCAACGTCGATCCACATTACGGCTGATGCATGCTTCTGTAGTAACTCACCCCCCACCCACAAATCCCATTCTTCTCATGAGACGAATGCGTCTGGATTCTGTTACAATCGTGTGCAGAGGCGTTGGTTGCATTACAAGCAGCGGTGATCAGTAGATGGAATCGCTTTGTTGTTTTGTTGCTTTGATTTGGTTTCCAGTTTGTGTGAAAAGAAAGCAAGTGCTTGAGAATCATATGCGACAGCTGATGCTGTGTTCGACAGATCATTCTTCTCGTGATCTTTTGCTCATCACATCCCCGCGTCCATCATCGGAGTCAGTCCCTCCCTCCCTCACTCCCTCAATCTCCATCTCCATCGCTGCTGCATTTCTTCGAGCTCCTGGAGTCGCCGCTGCGACGGAGGCTCAATGCCGCTGGCTACTCCGTACCGACACGAAGATTTCACTACTTCGATCTAACTGTACACATTTCGATGATGTTGTGTCCAAGTATATGAAATGCGTACATCGATGTAGATCTACGTAGGGAGTGCCAATCGTAGCGATGATGTTTCGGAGATTCTGAGGCGAGCTTTTTTTAATGGGTTTATCGATGGGTTTCACGAACGAAACGAATTTTGAATTTTGAATTCACAAATGAATACCTCCTAATGGGTTTTTTTAAACCAAGGCGAATCTAATATGGGGAGAGGTTTTTTATCCCCTCCTATGCAATGTCTAAGCATGTAGGGGGTTATTGTTTTAGAAAAATCTTGTAAGTTTTAAAGAGATAGTTTATGACTTGATGCTTTGTTCAATGGTAAAGCCTAATCTCTATAACTAATTGGAATATGGTACAAATCTCATTGATAGCATCCTTTCGTTTTTAATTTTATTATTATTATGTTGAATAAAAAAATTTAAAGTGTTTTAAGATGTATTTGTTTTGTTCCAATATCATTGTTTGGGCAATTTTGATCACCCTTGTGCTGTAGAATATCAAATTAATTGGACAAATTATAATTTTTTTAAAATAGACTTTTTTAGTCTCTTTGTTTAATTAAATCTTAATTTTATATTTCTATTTCCCCTGATGCTGAGTTAAAAAAATAATAATTAGTGATTCTTTTTCAATGTTGTAAAATCTATGAAATCCTTAATTGTAGAGTTTATATAGAAGTCTTATAATATGTTAATTGTAAAGTAATAATATGAGAAGGATTGAAGTACTTGTGTTTTACCAAAAACATTGGGACTTTTTTTTTTATTAATCTACAAACAACAATTTGCAACAAACCAGTTTGTTGTATATATGTTGTATATGTTATAAATAGTTAAATTCTTTGTCCAATTTAACTATTTATAAGTTTAATTTCAATAAATAAAATTTTTAAATTTTTCAAAATAGTATGTTGATATTTTATAAGAAATAAATATTTTTAAATAATAAGATTGATATTTAAATTTTATCAATGAATATATGTTTATATGTGAATTTGCATAATTATACAAAGAACTTAATTTTTAATAAATATCTATATCATAATTAAATCTTACATGTATGAATATACTAATTTTAAATTCAAAATAATAAATACTATCTTATTTTTAAATAAAAAATATTATAAAAAAACTATAAATTTAACTACAAAATATTTAGTTAATATTCAAATGTTAACATGATCATTTTTTGTCAGCTTTTTTAATTTTTTGTTATTGTGCATTGTTATGACATTTACAAATAAAGCAATACATAAGATTTATTCTCACTAATTTATACCTTTGAAAGGTGTATTTTGTTACTAAAAGCAAAAACTAATATAAAATTTTACTAGTTACAAGAACATAAATCCAATTCAAAAACTTCATATATATGTAATTTATAAAGTATATATATAAACTAAAGGCATCAATAAATATTTTTTATAGTTAAAAAAAAAATATTAAAAATGCATATTGATTTTTTTGTAAAGCCATTTTGTACTAAAAACACATATAGTATTATTGTTTTAAGTGAACAAAAATAAGATATCTAATATTTTAATATATTAAATTAATTAGTTTTTCATTTTTTATAAATAAATTAGATTTAATCTCCATCATCTATTAAAGCAATTAATGCTTAAAAAGATCAATGATTCTGAAGTTGACACTATTCTTATACACTTCAGTGCTAGCTACCAAAGGAAATATTTGGAAATTGTTTAAAAGTGTTTAGAACGTTTATTTTATCATAAAATAATATAATGACGTGACATTTAATATTTTTTGGTATAAGTGCATATAAATTTATTTTAAAAAAATCTTGTTAAACAAGACTATACTTATTTGACATAAAATTCAATAATGACCTCTTATAATTTAAATAAATAAGTCAAATATTCAAACACATCAATGCTAACTAAAACTTTGTAATAAATCTTATTATTTTAAAATTATTACTTATGATAATGAAAAATTATATACTTAATATAAAATCTTATAGTATAGTAAAAAGAATAAATCATTATTTTTTACTTCAATGTAATTTGTAAATTTTAATTTACTAATTAGAATTTATGTGAATTTATAATGTATACAGAAATAGCTAAAAAAACATATTTTAATATTAATTTCAATTAAAGGACTAAAATATCATAGTAAATTGTGAAACTTATATATACTTTCTATGCATCAAGTAAATTAGACAATAATTTACATCACAAACAATACAATTATTATGTTTGATTTAAATTAAGTAAAATATATTTAATTAATTTAAAATTTAAATTATTAAATTATTAAATAAGTTATTTTTTATATAAAGAAAAAAAAATCAAAACTCTTAATTTTTCAACAAAACAATATTAAATAACATTATTAATGAATGTCCTCACATCCTCAATAACCAAGTTTGGTACGAAGAAAATAAAAGCACCATAATTTTGAAAGAACAACTGAAGCATAAAGATGAACCATTCTTAAAATAAATTAAATTACTAAACAAAACATATATTTCCAAGCACAAAACAATCAATTTAAACTCAAATCAATTCTCTTCTTCAAAGACGTCCAACCTTGCTGAGGACGTCGATTCAAATGCTCGTCACTCCGGTATCATGAGAACCGCGCAGTGTGAACAGTGTCATCTAGGAACAGTGGACCATAACTGTGTGAACAGAGCCACATCCGAGTCGGCGAATAAGGCTGTGTGAACAGAGCCCTATACGAGTTAGGTGCGTCGGCGGTATGAACAGGGAGATTATGCGTAACATTGGAAGTAGGCAATGCGGGGGGGGGGGGGGGAGGCACACGATCGCAACTCATGGCTGGCTGGGATGCGCACATTCTACTGAGATTTGATGCAGCGGTGTAGGATTCGGGTGCGTTTCCTCAGGGATCACTGCTTGCGAGGTGAGTTTCGGATTCTGAGTCCCTGCAGTGGCGTTGTTGAGGACTGTTCGTTATCAGTCCCCCCCGAGAGGCGTGAGCTTCCGGAACGGACGCAGATGGTAATTTTGGGTTTGGTCTCTATGATTCACAGGAGGACGGGATGACTGAGAGTTGAGAGGATGCGATTCACGAAGACCTAGGAATCAGGGGTAGAAATCTCGCATGTGGTTGATTTGGGGTCGCTTGTCTGGTTGCCAGGGATACAGCTGTTGGTCCGGTCTCTCCAGAAATTGTTGCGAAGTTTTGATTGTGCTCTTCCGTACTGTGTGATCGTAGTCTTTGGTTTGAACCTTAGTTTGTTCTGGAATCGCTGCTCTAGTGCCTTTGGTTTTCGCATTTGGTAGTATGCACAACATAAATACGTGCAAGTAACTGGCTTGAAAGGGAGCCGATGAGGTTGAGCTGTTTCACTTCTTCCCTTTTAATTTTCGAATCTCCCAGATTAGATTTGGTCTAAGAGTTCACCATTTTAGTACATTTTGAGGATCATTGCTGTTTAAGGATCAACAGAATTTCCACTAAGTTGATCGTCAGTGGGATTCCTAGTGCAACAACACGTTGTGTAACGGGTCCGCTTTTTTTCTGCTTTGTAAAAGAACATCCAGCTGATGGAATTGGTTTCTGTTTGGTATGTGTGTGCAGCCTTTCTCTGCTTAGTCAGCAAGGTGTATCAATGTTAATGGCATTGGAAATGTGAATGCCATCCCAGCTGGAATAAGTTTCGGTAGGGTTGTCGCCATCATGGGATTATTCAGTCGTGAGGCGTCAAAATATTGCTGTAATCGTCGATGCCAAAGCAGCAACTCTGATAGGTCTTCTGAGGTCGCCATTTCGTAATTTTTAGCCAGCTTGAACATGAGTTTGGTTCATTTCTTTTTACCGCTAAATGCATCGAACATGGCTCTTATTTGTACGCTTGATGAAGATTCGCAACCTTCTCACATGCCTCGGAGATAGCGACTTCGTTGCAGTACCAGACCACTGCCGTAGCTGTGGGCAACCCATGAGGAGGTCTTCGAATTGAAGTGCCCGGATTACATAATTTAACGGTACGAGTCAGACTGCGTGTGCAAAGTTTGGAGCTATGGGTCGCCCCGCTGAGGGCTACTGGAGATTTGTTTCGGTACCGGTGGTGATTGTTCTGCTCATAATGGGTTTTTCTTATCACACATTAGTTGTGCTCGTCATACACCCGTGGTTGAACGTGAACACAACTACTGGGTTCGCGAATGTTGCACTCTTGACCATCTTGTGCACCATGGCTTTGCATTCGTACGCATTAGCTGTGGTGCGTGATCCTGGATATATTCCATCATCTTACCTACCTGACTTGGAGGAAGAAGTTGCAGTGCATGAAGTCAAGCGCAAGGTCTTTCTGGTGCCGTTCTTCACTAAGTCAGACATTTAGTCTTTTCATTCTCTATCAGTGCTTCTATGTTGGGGCTTGATAATTATTATGCTTTTCAACTGAAATGATCTGATGAGGTTTGTGACGATTATTGACAGCTTCTCGTGATCAAATTGCTGGTTAGATATGTTGTATGTACCGTTAAAAGGTTAGAAGTTAGATTTGCTGTAAGAGAGATAAAAGTGCCTTGTTGCTTTGAATAGTTTTTTTTTATAAGATTAAAATCAACAAGGTTCATAATTTAAGTTTACAAGGACCACCATGGACAACCTTGGAGTATAGATAGTATCAGCGGAGATTAGTACCGTACGAACCATCAGGCAATTTTAAGTCCGTGAAGAACTGTCATCTGTGTCGATAGAATCTGCAACATGTGACGTAATTAAATAGGTCGAATTCCTTGATGAAAAATGAACTCGACTGGACCTGTTAGTGAGAGCTAGTCTCCAGCTCAATGACGGATGTGTTTTTGTGAAATTTATTCCAGGGTGGAAACAGATATTGCCAAAAATGTGAACAATACAAGCCACCGCGAGCTCATCATTGCCGGGTTTGCAAACGTTGCGTGCTTCGTATGGTAATGATGTCAGTTATTGTTCTAGTGTATTTCCTGATGAGAGACGTGCTATTCATCGCGCTAGTAGCCCTTTTGTGCAAATTCCGGTTCGGGATTTATTTTTCCATATTTTATTACTTCTTATTGACTGCATCTTACCCCACCGAGTGCAAATTATCTTGGTGAAGTCTTTATCCGTTGTTCTGTAGGTTCCTTAATAGTTTTAGCTTGGCAAACACAAACACATAAACAAATACCTTATTCTTGTTTCTTTTTTGTGAGAAACAACTATAGAATTGAGGAATTAATTAATTTTCATACGTCGACGTTGACACTATTTTGTTCTACTAAAGGCGGGTCTTGTGTTTTCAGGGTGCAGTTCCGGGAAAGCTTGTTGTCTTCACTTCTATGAGTAATTTCTTCATGTGATTTGACAGGATCACCATTGTATGTGGGTCAACAATTGTGTAGGCCACTATAATTACAAAGCCTTCTTTCTCTTCACCGTGTATGCATCAGGTGCAGGTTTACAGTCTATGGTGAGCTTATACCAATTCTTGTTTCGTTGGGACTTCCTGGTCTGACGACATTTAGCCATTTATTCGATTGAAGACTTCGTTGCCTACATTATGTGAACAAGCAGTGCAACGCTGTTGAAGGACTAAATATTTTGTCTTCTTCTCTTGAAGATCTTGTTAGGAACTCACTTTATTCAGACTTTAGGAGATGAAGGGCCAGAGGACATGGATGCAAAGGTGTTCAGCGAGTCTGTTACATCTTCAGCATTTCCAAGGGTAAGTTTGTCAGTCAATCTTGTTGTGTTGGTGACACAAGGCTCACTCTTTTCAAGATCACTTCTAGGTGTCGTGCGTGTCTAAAACTAGGTGCACCTCGTTTACAGATAAAGCGGATTTTAGTGCTTATACTGTGCATTTGGAGCCATGAAATTTTATAGCTGAAGACATGAAGCTTGTTATTGTGAATGGCGAGCAAGGGTATGATATGGTTTTTGGTTAGCATACTTTGAAAATGAGTTGGTGTCATTTTACGCAGGTGATTTGTGCTGTGATTCTGGTGCCTGCTTTGATTGCAGCAGCGGCGATGATGACATGGCACTTCTATTTGCTGTTGCACAACAAGACTACCATTGAGGTTGTAATTGAAATGCCTTGGTTATGTGGCGTGTGCTGTGCACGTGTTGTGTTGGGGAATTTTATAGCTTCAGGAGATTGTTGTGACATGTTAGATGGAAGTCACAGTAGGTTGAACAGGGCACTGTGAAGTAGGAAATAGGGACCATTTACTTGCCACAGATGTGATTGAGTTGTTGGCGTAGTCGATACATCAGATGATTGGATGGGCTTGGAATGTTGGACGCGGTTGAAGTGAGCTCTTGTGGAGAGAACTGAGGTGTTGTGTGTTGGTGGCCAGTATCATGAAGGCGTACGGGCGACGTGGCTTGCAGAGGACATAGGGCAGGGTTACCGCCATCCATATGATATTGGCATATTCATCAACTTAGTCGCTGTAAGTATTTTCTCTTTTCTCGGCTTCTTGCTGGCTGGATTCGTGGCGTGTTCCCTTGCAAATGGATGTTTAGTTGGGTTTTTGGTCGTATTGAGGTGTAATGGTAACGTTTTGTCGTTTTTTAAATTGGTGATGTTCTACCACCTTATATCCACTGCCGGATGTAGTTTTTGGGATTGCACTAGATGATTAGGCATACTTCTGGGCTGCAGAATCTTATAGTTGCGGGTGTTGTAATACTTAGAGTTGGTCGTGGGCGTGTATTGCATTAGATAGCTGGCTGCTTGCTACAGTTGCCGTGTGATGTGACTAATTCAGCCACTGCTATTGTTACTTTCTTGGTGATGCCGAATCAAAGAATTCGAGATGCCAGTGTGCTTTTCTGTGATGGACATTTTTTTGTTGTACTGCTTTCTGCGACAGTGATCATCTCGTACCTTTTGTGTTTGTGCAGGCTTTGGGACCCAGTGTGAGTTGCTGGTTGTGTCCAAGTGCAACAGGCCACCTGAGCCCTGATTTACAGTGTGAAACATTCAGCGGTGACATTCTAGAAATGGAGTAAATGTGGATGCTCGAGTGACGAGATCTGCACATATACTGATACACAAGCCGGATCGAACTGCACTGCGGATTGTCATCAGTTTCCTTTCCTCTGGAAGCTGAAGTGGGAGTAGACTATTTTTGTGGTCGTGCGTCATACCGTATGTTCAGAGCACTGACCTTTTCGTGCACAAACGCATCCGACATACGCAATATGATCCTCCCATAAGTTTGCGAATGGGATTCGATCAATCTTGAACTAGAAGGCATGGTCCTTCTGACTTTCAAACTACATTTGTGCTCTTCAGCTCTAAAAATAGGTGTCCAGGACAATGACCTCCAAAGGGTTGTGGTTGCGATCTCAAAGGGTCTCATAAGTACTGACTTGTTGATTCTCGGTATTCACACCTCATATTTATCATTGGGCTCAACTGCTGAATACCGGGGACGTATATCAGAATGTGATTGGACTGGTCAGGCAGCCACTTCTGATAGATAGTTCTCTGCTATTTAATTCTGATGCAGGGACTTCGTTGATAGTGAGAAGGCTTAGTGTTTTTTCAGTTTCTTGACATTGCTACTCAGCTTCGTAATGGAGACAGTAAAAGATGGGGACCACTGAAGACTTAGCTGGGTTATGATGTACCATGTTTTGTTCCAAGGTGTTATGGAACAATTTCAATCGCACTAGCCAGTAGTTTTAAATCACTGGAACTCAATAGGACCATGCCTAGTGCGTAGTCATAATAAAGCATACAACTATGCATTGAACATTGCATGTAACTTGACTATTGTTGAATCCATGCCAGTCAAAGAGAAATGACTTGCTCCAGTCAGAGCGACAGCATGTAATCTAGTCTCGACAATGTGTCAACTTTCACACAAGTAGAGAAGGAATAGTTTTGAGCTCCTGTTTTTTGTATTTCTAGGAGAAAATATCAAAACATTTCAAATGTATAGCAGAGTTGATTTTTAAGAAATATTCTTGTCCACAGGAAAATTTGAAGGTATTTTGACAAATTGGCCGTTGCTAAACTAATAATTGGTCAATTTCTACCACGACTCTTACCACTACTTAATCAACTGTGTAAATTTACACTATCACGTGTATTGCACTAGGGAATATTAAGATTATTGTGGTAATATAAATATCAAAATACATTGTATTGTTTTAAGTATCATCCACTTTTAACAGTCAAGTTCATTCTTGATACAATAGTTGTTCCAAGTTTTACTTCTTTTTCATTTTACTTTTGTTTATGTTCTAATAGATAGACTTAAAATTGGTATTGTTCGTGATGTGTTGTTGTATGTATACAAAACCAGTTAATGATGTTACAGAAAGTTTCGAAATAAATAGCTCTTGTGTAATTTAAAACAATGCAGTGATTAATGTACTAATTTCAATGTCATTAAACTCCTCTTGTAATAATACTTCCTCATAATAAATCCTCTAGCAACGACAACTGGATTATTTTCACCAAAGCAACTGAGTCTAGCATTGTTCTATCGATAAAGGTTCTCCACACGGCATAACGCCAAGTCGATCGCATTGCAAAATGCGGAAGCATGCGGTGAATCTGTTACCGATCTAATCGAGATGGTCCACAGATCCAACAACAGCACCCTCCAATGCCAGATACATGCACATGGAAGCTAAGAAGAAGGTGGGATATGCTGCTGCTGCTCCAGCTTGTAGATGGGTCCAAAGGAGTTGACTAACTGTCGTTGGCTTCTTCAATGTCGCGTCAACAGGACGAGGAATCTGAAAGAGTGATGAATGATTCCAGGTTGCCTCTGACACACCTTAGCCCGCACATGCGGTAAGGAAACTACCCTTGTGAGATTCCAAAACCACCGTTTCTGGAGAGATGGAGCTTCCCATGGAGCCCAAACATCTGCATCATCGATCATGAAGGGTTGTTTACATCGAGGGTTAGTTTTTGTTCGCATCGGTCCAGAAAAATTAGATGACGTGCTCAGTCGGCATCCGACTGCAACCTCTTCCACATTGTTCGCCATCTGCATCTACTGCTTCAACCGGGGACAGCGGAAGAAACCCAATCGAGGCACATTCCAGTAGTAGCCTTCACAAAAACTGTCAATCACCTGATATTAACACCACAAGTGCCAAAATACTCAACAGTAAAGCACACGATCCGCATCACCTGGTGGTTGGTCATCACCAACTGCGGAACGGGAAGCAAGCGTCCACGGTAAAGTCCGAGCAGTGCAGACTTTAGATTCAGTTGAAGTTCAGATCCCATCTGCAAAAAACGCAAGTAATTGATAAACTAGTCAGATCTGATACCCATCTCCAAAGTAGTGCAACATCAAGCTCTTCACTTTGAGAGCTCGGCGAGCTTCAAATCCAACACAAGCACCCAAATACCTCACATTCTAGATCAAAAACCTCGATTGTAGATGTTTCCTTCCTCACATCGACACAAACGAAGCGGCGTTTTCGTGACACACTGTCCAGATTGCTCCCACAACGGCGTTTTTTTTACTGAGCGAAGAGGATGAGGTAATGGTGTCATTCAACTTGTGGTTCGTGGAACCATTGTTTACAGTTCATTGAAGAGATGGGTAGTGAAGTTACGGTGTTGTGTTGTTATTAATATTATCGTTATTTTATTTGTTTGGTTGTTTGATTTTGTGTGGAGGTTGGATTTGTTGTGCACAACATGGTCAAATGATGTGGTGTATACATTAATTTCTAAGTATCTCAGTGAGACATTTTAAAACTATAGAACATCTATTTATTTATTTTAAATCTATGGCGTGGTTACTTAACTGTAGAAGTTTTGTTTTAAAACAACGTAAAATGTGTTATAAAATAATCCAACAAAGTTTGCATCGACGATATTAACTTAGAGATTCCAAATGTATTCTCAATGGTATTAATGGTATTATAGATTACTGTTTGGACTTTGAGGTGACAGTGTGGAATACAATAAAAATATTCTATGATTAACTTAAAAGATAGATTATTATTATCATTATTATTATACATAAATTTTTATTTTTGTAAAGTAATTCCAACTGAAAAGAACAATAATTAAGATTTTATATTTTATTTAGATGTAAATTAAATTGATAGCTTATCAATTAATATAGTTTTTTACAATAATAATATAATAAATATTATATTAATAATGTGATAAATATTATATTGATACTGCAATATTTTATATAGATATTCAATAAGTCAAGTTATAACCATTCTATTTTATTTTTATTTATTTTAAAATTTTCTCGATCCAATACTGTAAGTTGTGATTTTGTTAAAACACATCAAATTTTAAAATATACACAGATTATATATATGCAAATATCTGCATATTTGGACTATACAGAACTTGTTATGATTTTTTTTCAGTTAACAGAAATTACGTTTTAACTTTAAATGTCAAAAAAGTTATCAAGATTATAGCCACCACATTTTGATGAATTTTTTAATCACTTAATTGAACACGAAATTAATATCTAATCACAAAAGTTAAGTACAATTACAAATTTGAAGCGATGTTTTATAATTTGGAGAATAAAATAAAATATTATAGTAATTGTATTAACTTGCAGAAACTGACTAAGGGCATTCGATTTTGTGAACAAAATTATTAGTAATTATGTTAAATGCATGGTAAATGTATCAAAAGTTGAATCTACAAATGAATGAATAATGTGATTTCTAAAGGCACATAAGAAGGATTAATAAAGGGAATAAATAAACAAATAACTAAATACTACCATTAGATGATATCATTTGATTTGAATTAGGACTTGATGCTGATTGAAAGGACATACGAGAAAATATGTCTGAAAGTTACAAATAGCTACCACAACAATAAGCTTCTTGCATTTCCACAAACACACACCACATTCTCTTCACAAAAATTGAGAATCATGAGCCTTATTATCATACAATATGTTATTACAGAAAAAGGGTATGTATTTATAAATATAATTACATACACATATACGTGTATACCTGAGTGTGTAAATGTACATGAAAGAACAAAAGTAGATTGTCTAAATAAGGTGCACCAAGTTATGGTTCCTCATTATTTCGAACAGTGTGTGATTCTGAACTGGTCCAAAAAGGAGCTATTCTTCAGGAGCCATGAAATAATTCCACTGCAAACTATTCATCAATACCCCATCCACATTAACTGATAAAAAAATAAATAAAAACAAAATACTGTTCCTTTTCTTCAATGTTTTAGGTTTCAATTGCTTCGGTTACTGGACCCCAGATATTTATTACTTTTCCACACTTGATGCTCACAATAAAGGAACAAGGAAAGGTGAAGAGCCAGATGACTTTGTGGAAAAACCTACAACTTTCAAACTGTATCAAACCTTATTTATTTATTTGTAATTGTTTCTTTCTATACATATTTAGCCTTCATCACCACACACAATAATAAAAATGCGCAAGAATTAGCTAATTAAAAAAAATAAAATGATATGAAATAAAGGAACTAGTAAAAATAAGTGTTAAAAGAAGGCAATTAATACCACAACTGTTATATGTATGTATGTATGTATATATATATATATATCTATATATATGCACTGGCCTCAATGCAAAATGAAATATGGCGTGGACCCACCACGTCATCTGCCACGTTGGCAAGAATCTCTGTAAGGGAGAGAATCCCCGGTCTGGACATTTTTAATTCGGGTTGCCACGTGGAATTGAGAGTAATGCCAAATGTTTTATAGGAAAAAGTTTTAAGCTTCCAAAGTTTTTTTTAAAGTAACAAAGTGTGCTTATAAAATACTTGGAGAGGTGGGAATTTGACTATCTATGTAGCAATCATCTTTGGTATTTGAGATTAACCATGTTTATGTATCATTGTATCATTATAATATATATATATATATATATATATATATACATACATATGTATTGTGACTATAAGCATAGATGTATGTATATTATTATTAAGAATAGTGTATTAATAATTTTTTTTTAAAACTTCATAAACTATGAACTATATATGCTTAATTTGGTTGTAGGTAATGAATTTATTTCAAATTATCTCAGTAACATTAGACCAAAATTTCTAAAATTATTATTTCTTCTAATTCAAAAAAATTGAACATGCTATAGCTTTATAATCACATTGATATCAATTCAGGAATGCTTCATATATGGAACTCAAAATTACATAGAAATATTTTCAAAAGAAAAAAATTATAAAGATATAATTATTATCAATTATTGTGCTTGCTCATACTATAGTCTACGTATTTTTTTTGCAAAAGGAATCGTAGAACAAGCAACATTGAGAGAATTGAATAATATTTATTTTTAAAGAGATTTCTATTAAATATATTATTTTCTTGTTGCACTTTTTCCATTAAAATAAGATAATATAAGCTAATGTTATTAGAATTGTTAAAATTATTTGTCATTTACTATCAAATATTTTATGATTAAATTATCTTTATTTACCTTAATTAGAATATTTGGATAAGTGTCATGTCTATAAAACATAGTTGAATACTAAGATAGAATTATTTTAGTAAAATATAATTATTTTTAGATAAATAAAATTTCTATAAATTTCTGTATAAATCAAAAATATTTTTTAGCCCTTTTTTCTAGAATTATAGCTCATGTTAATATTATGGCTTAAATATAAAGATTATGTATCAAATAAAATATGATTTGTTTTTCTTATGAGATTATCTGTGTCAAATCTCACTAGAAACACATCTAAAAAGGTTTTGTATCTTACATATATTGTAAAAATCATGTAGATAAAAAGAAACATTAAGTAAGAATTTTTAACCACAAATACAACTCCTGTATTTAAAGTACAAATAGTGTTCAAACTTATCATGTGTATTATAATTAACTTATTTGATTTGTTAAATTTTTATATATATATATGTTGTAAAATACATGTAGATAGTTTCTATTTTTGGTATATATATAAAGAAAAATTTAAAGTCTTAGCTATACCTAAATATACATGATTTAGCAATTAAAATACAAAGCTAATTTTATTACATTTAAGTTGAATAAATTTTTATTTATCCTAAGGTATATATATATATATATATATATACAAATTGTTCTAGTACCAATTTATTTGTTTATATGTTTTGAATTAATCTAAAATATTATAAAGTAGTAAGACTTAGTGTATATGTCGTTACCTATATATATATACAAATAAGTATAGTTGCCAAAAACAAATTACCATATATATATATGATTTTAACTATAAAAAGTATAAAACATATATTACAAATATATATTTATGAATATTTAAATAAAAAAGATCTGAATTTTAATTTAATTTGTAATTTGACATGCAATAGGTATATACAAATTGTAAAAATCTATTTACAAATAAGAATTAGAATAGTAGAATAAAACTTTTGTAACTATCATAGCTTATTTTAAAACTAATGAATAAAAAATATTCTTGGTTATAGATTACATGATCATATCGAAATACTTTTAAATATAGTATACATATTTAATAAAAGACGTTTTCTTCTCGATATTAGAAATCTGAAAAATCTTAAAAATCTGAACTCAATCACAATAAAAACAAGTTTTAATATCTTTGGTTTAGAAACTTCTTGTTAAAAAGCTTTTGACATGGTAGTACTTTGCTTATGTATGTGTGTATATAAATACATGTATATATCTTCAGAAATATCTACTGTTTCTTTAAAAATCTTTAATATATAGAAAAGACAATTTATCACCTAATCTTGTAATGTAGCTAAAAAGATGCACTCTTGACAAATTTATGCATTTTTGAGTTCAAGTTTGTTTTACACAAAAAATGCCCATAGTATATGTCTAGAACAAACTCTTCTAATGTGGTTTAACAAGTTGCATTCATGAACCAAGTTGTTTAGACAAAAACATTATATAAACTAACTCTTTTAAATGGATATGAAAAAAAAGAAAAAAAAAGAAAAAAGAAGAAGAAGGATTATTAGACCTTTATTATAAATTTTAAGAATTTATTTACCAATTTAATTATTACTTTTATATATTTTAACGCCCAATTAAATTCTTGATTCACCAAGTTCATATTTCAAATAACTTGATTGAGGAACCTTCCTTTAGGGTTTTGAAACTTCAAGTAAATGCACTATAAAGCACAGCTTGTGGTTTTTTTTTATTTGCTTAAATTATTTTTTTATTTTTTTATTTTACCAAATATAAAAGAAATAAAAATGGAAAGATTTCTATTATATTGTGCATTTGTAATCATTAAAAATAAAGAGATTAGTTTCATTCTGATGTTTCTTTTAATTATTCAATTACTTATTTTCTTTCTCTTGTCTTTCTACCAATTGTTTGGACAAATAAAAAAAAAACCTTAATATATTGTGGCCATCCTTTAAATACTTTCAAAATCTAATTTAGATTATTTTTGTGCCAACACCAAGATATCACTCACATGTATAGTTAGCACTCCTAATAAACTTATGTCAATTTAAGTGATTTCTTTAGTGAAATCCCAACTAGTTTACTAAAGGCTAGACACAAAAATTCTACTTAAGTTCAAGACTATTGTAAAAAAGCCTACTTGTTATTGGTAACATCTTCACCTCATCTTTACCAAACATAGCAATACTACTCTTCTGAAATACCTCTGTAAATATGCACCATTTTTTATACTAAACTATACAAAAATATTTATATATTAACAGAAAATCAAATACATATACTTTTGTAATGTTTGATGCTAAGTTAAAAAAAAAATTAATAAATGTTTTCATTATAAAAGAATTAGTATTAGTGTGGTCAACAAAATGAAAAATACAATTGAAAATGGTTTTATTTTTATTTTTTAAATTTGAGAATTATACTTTCATAAGATCTTCACAAAATGTAATTCCAACCGTTAAAAAAACACTGAAATTAAACATAAGTATCATTCCGATATAGAATTTGGACACATTCTACATTTGTACTTATTTGAATGCGCCTCAGATCCCAACGTACAACGCCCATGGCCCAACGAGATTCATCCAATGCATGAAAAAACGAAAGCCAACACGGATGAGAAATCAAACGATGGCAGCATGAGAACGCCGAACAGAAGGATGAAAACGGGATGGGACACTAACGAACGAATAAAAAAGAACGAATGAATACATAGATGAACGAAAAAAATAATAGGATGAGACATGGATGAGTGAGGTGGGATGAGAGAGAGAGGGAGGGAGCAATTGCTGAAGGACGGACAGACGAACGAACAGACGAGCGAACGGACGGACGACGCACGGGTGGGTGGGGGGTATATTGCGCGATTGCGTCTTATCGCACCCGTGCTGCGTGCCTGCCTGCCTGCCCGCCCGACTAATAATGCAGCCTCCTGCTCCCCCCCCCCCCCCCCCGTGTGGGTCTAACGCACCGGGCCAGGGGGGCGGGGCGGCGAAGAGAGTCCGCGATGGATGGAGCGAGATGAGATGAGAGAGCAGAGAATAGGGAGAATGGGGAGCGAGAGAGCGAGAGACAGAGAGCTCAAGCTCATCGCAAGGTCTGTCTCACACCTTAATCCATCTATCGAATCTAATCTTGTTCCATAACATATCGGCACGCTAGGGCTCCTCCTCCTCCAGCCTTCAGCTTCCTCGCTCGCTCGCTCGCTCTTCTGATCACTGCTCTGATGCACTCACTCATGCTCGCATGCTTAAGCTGCCATCCAAATCTTTTTTATCCATCCTCTCCGTGTGTGTGTGTGTGTGTGTTTATTTTATTATTTTATTGTTTAATTTTAGTAAACGTGATTATTTAAATAGTTTTGGTGCAGGTGTTGTAGTAGTCTCCTTTTTTTCCGTGTAGCGACGAATCAGGCTCTTTTACATTCATTCTGGGGGAGGTTGGGGGTGCTTTACTTGCTTATTTTCTACTTCTGGCGAGGTACCCATGAAGTGAAGGAGTCTGGAATTTTGGGGTGATTCACTCACTCATGATAGATTCTCGGGGTCATTATTTTCTTGTGCTTATGGCGTTTGTCTGCTTCGCTCCGGGGAGAGCGTTGACACCGAGTTGAGGTAACACACGAGGGGGGGGATCGGCGGTGCTGGCAAAGGTTGAGGATAGGGCGCGGGAGGGAGGGAGGGATGGAGGAAGAGTGGGCGGGCGAGTGAGCAAGGAAAGAAAATGGAAAATAAGGAGGAGCGCAATAACACGAGAAGAGGGGTTCTGTTGTTGGATCAGAGGAGTTGGGCGTCGGTGGGGACGGTGGTGGCGGGGGGATGAGGAGGAGGAGAAGATCACCGTGGCCGAAGTGGTGGCGACGGTTCCAAGGAGCGGTGTCGAGAGAGTATGAAGGTATGCTAGAATATTACATTTTTCTTTTTGCAATTCTGTGTTGCAACTGTTTGTAGAGATGCTGTCGGGAATGGTGTGTATGCGAGGATCGTTGGAAGGGTTAGGCGGTCTCATTTACGCAAGCAAGTTTCTAGATGGCCGCACTACATTGGTGGGTTTTCAGAGCGAGTTGGGGTGC
Organism: Physcomitrium patens; assembly: GCF_059467195.1. Taxonomy (NCBI): domain Eukaryota; kingdom Viridiplantae; phylum Streptophyta; class Bryopsida; order Funariales; family Funariaceae; genus Physcomitrium; species Physcomitrium patens. Next base: position 14,423,510 of record NC_143419.1, on the reverse strand, counting down.
GGTTTGGGTGAGCTCAGAGTTGGGATTGACGCTGCAGCTGGTGCAGAATTATCAGGAGCGGAAAAGTAGTTGGATATGAGTCGCCGCTCCAGTAGCAGAAACAGTAGCGACAGGTGAAGATAATTGAATGTCGGGTCACTGGTCGCTGCGATGACGGCGATGGGAGGACAGGGAGTAGGCGGTGGAGGAGGGAAGGTGGATTCCACGGCGCTAGCCATGGCAGGGCTGGGACAGGAATACGGTGGTAGCGAGGGGCAATCTAGCGGTAGCGTGGGTGGGATAGGCTGCATGTCGATGCCGGGGGGCTCTGGAGATCTGCAGCAACAGCCGCAGGAAACCCAACAACAACAACAACTGGCGCCTGCCGCACCGGCGAAAAAACCTCCACCGAAGCGAACCTCGACGAAGGACCGACACACCAAAGTGGATGGGCGCGGGCGTCGTATTCGCATGCCCGCGACGTGCGCAGCGCGAATTTTCCAGCTCACTCGTGAGCTTGGTCACAAATCCGATGGGGAGACGATCGAGTGGTTGCTCAAGCAATCCGAACAATCGATTATTGCTGCTACTGGAACAGGTACCATCCCAGCCATCGCATCCTCCATTCAGGGGTCAATACGGAGCTCCTCGAGCATGACAACGGCTGGGAGAGCTGGACTGCATGGTAGCTTAGGCTTGGCTGGTCCGGGTGGCGGACCGCCAGCGGAAGGGATGCAGGGTAGGATGCACCAGGAACAGGCACAGCGAGGGAGGAATGATTGGGGGCCAAGTGCAGAAGATCGTGTGATGGAAGTGACACGGGCCATGGAGGCCAGTCGGCGGATGAATTTGGGGCGTGGGGATCCAGGCATTAGCCATGATGTGATGTCCGGGTTCCAACACCAGGACCTGGTGGGATCGCCATCCGAGGCAGTAGAGGGCATGGAATCTCCTGATAGCATGTTACGGAAGAGACCCAGGGATGGACCTTTGCAGAGCCGAATGAAGGAAGACCCTGACCAGCAGCAGTCGTCGAGGCCTGTGCGAGCCACTGCTAGGCAATCCTTGCAGCTGCAGGGAAGACAAGGGCAGCAGCACCAAGGAGGAGGCTCCTCCGGCGTGATGCCTGCCGCAATGTGGGCCGTGGCACCGGTAGGAACAGGCGTGTCCAGCAGCGGAGCCATGCCGGGGACGATTTGGATGCTTCCTGTGAGCGCATCGCAGGGTGCACCGACGTCAGGAGTGATGCCGGGGCAATCTGGGCAGCAAATCTGGACGTTTCCGACGACGTCGGCGCAGTATCGAATGACTGCAGAGGCGGGGACGTCGATCCAACTGGGCCCTGGAGGTAGTGGCGGGAGTGGCCAAGGTAATGCTCCCACCTCCAGCAGCAGTGGTCAGGCGATGGTGCCGTTGACGGCTTCAGTGCTGCCCAGTGGGGTGGCACTGATGCCGCGGATCAATATTCAGGGAGGTATGGGGCTGGATCTTCAAGGCGGTCATATGGGTCATCACATGCCGCTCGGGTCTATGTTGTTGCAGCAAGGGAGCCAGCAGATGCTGGGCACTGGATTAGGCCTTAGTGGCGATGGGCACTTGGGGATGCTGGCTGCTTTGAATGCTTACAGCCGCAACTTGACCCCTGACCATCAATCAATGAGTGGCTCTGGGCACCAACAGGGCGACAGCGGCGACGATCACACTAGTTCACAATAGCTGTCCTTTCCACTGTTCCACATTACGACGACGATGACGACTAACAACAACGACGACGTATTTCTTCACTCGTCTGTGAAGAAGCTGCCTGAGTTTGGTGCTCAAGCTGCACATTTATCATGCGCGCAAGTATTCTCTCTTGCAAAGACCACGTCCGCAACCATCCTCAGGCAGCCCTCAGGAGTGACGATGACAGTTTTCTCTCGTCTATCTTTTTTTAGATTGAGAGCTTGTATCAAAATAGGGCGTCGGTGCCATACCTGGATAACTTCTTACGGAAAAAGGAGAAATGATGACAGAGAGCAGGTGTGGAGCATGCACAGTGCTGCCGTGCGACGATTTCACGTGTGGCAGTGTCGCCTCTGCTGTGCTGCCAATGGTACTGGGGAAAAAATAACAAAACAAAACAAAACAAAACAAGGAGGAATTGAGGTTGCAGTAGCAACGCGCTCCGTTGGGGGATGGTTTGTCGCTGGGTCTCGCTCTCGTCTTCTGCGGCGTGGCCAGGATTCTGCATCCTCTCTACTCACATCCCAGGACCCGTTATTTTTATTTTTATGTTATTTATTACTCATAATTCATCAGATCTAAATGTTTCAAAAAGGTAGCCAAACCACTGCGGTTGAAACAGGTTGTGTTTTTTTCTTCTAGTGTCAAGTAGGGGTCATTCTTTGTCAACGTTCTGACAGCCATTGGCACTGTCGGGGCTTAATAATACTCTCTCTCTCCCCTCGAGGTCAGGGATTTGCGCACTTGTCGCCTTCCAGTATGAGTTTTTCCTCTTCCTTGGCTCGCTGTGTCTTTCTTTTTTCTTTTTCTTGTTAAACAGTGCGCACCCTTCAGGGACGTTCTCTTGGGTTTTGTCACTTTCCTTGGCTTGCAGCTCCCTATCTCTCTGATGTTATGATCTTAGTTTGTTGACGTCCTCGTTCTCTTTTGGACCCTGTCATCATAGTTTCGTAGATGTCCTGTGTAGAATTCTAGACTGAGATCGATCTTGTGTGTGTGTTCGAGCAGTTACGCTAAAAGGGTTATGAATGAGGAGGTATAATGCTTGACGTGCCCACGTTGCGTATCATTGTTCATCTCTTTTGCCTGTTTTTATCACTCTCCTCTAGCCGTCCAGAGTTTATGTTCTACTGTCAATGGGTCTCTGTTTTATACTGTTCTTCTGTTCAATCAAAAGACGTACACTAGGAGGAATTCGGTTCCATGCTTTCCAAGCCGCTTCTAGTGATAGTTGTAGATTCTCTCGCACTTTTGTTTGACTCAAGTCTCTTGAATTAATTTAGGAAAACCTGGGATGAAACTGCTGCATAACTTGTACGATGTTTTCCTTTCCTCGTGCACATGACAATGACCAGAGGGACGATTCGGCCTTGGTAATTACATAAATTTCAATCCGCCCTCAGCATGGAGTTGTAACTTGTAACATTAGTAGAACAAAATCCGGGACAGTTCTTTCTGTTCAAGTGCAAAGATCTCATTGTCTACGGTGCAGCTCGGGTTATGATGGATGCTGACGGAGCTAGTGAAATTAGTGCAGTGAGTGTTTCTCAATACATGCTTGCTTAGTGAATTTTATTTGTCAAGCGTTCTATTTGTTCTTTTTTTTCTTATAATGTAGTTTTTATTTGAAAGCAATCTCTCATCATTTGTGGCAGTCGTCTACTTTCTTCCTGGCAACGGTTTCGACCTTGGACCTGTTTACACAAGCATAGGTGACTTGCTCTTTGCTGCCTTAATTGATTTGGCTCCGATTCCTGTCCACAAGCTCATTCTGGAACAATCTCCTCTTTCAGCAAACACTTGATTTAGTGGGCATCTTCACTTGTATTGTCCTTTGCTCCTGCAGTCAGAAGGGAGAACGGGCTGTCGCACCAATCGAAGGACTACTTTGTGGATTTGTTGTTGGTGTTCAAGTTCTGCTCTTCGAACAAATCAGCAGGTTATACTGCTTGGACAACGACTGGGGCAATTATGCAACTTTCCTTTTCGTCCTGGAAATGACGACAGACTAGCCAAACACTTTGATTCACCCCGATTGTTAATGACAATGCGAATTTACTGTTCACATACGACGAGGATGTGGAGATTGTATGGTCCAGGACGACAGCTCCTCGTTGGGGTGGGGAATGGGGAGCGAGCATTGTTGTAGGATCGACCCTCCTTGTTTTCGTATCGTCTGCTGTGCTCTTGGTAAGTTGGCGAGATCAATTGCCTCACGACAGACTTGTGGAAATGTATTGGATTATCGCAGATTTGATAGCGTTGTTGATGAAGCTCTAATGCACGCGGGAGATGGTTCGATGTGTAAAAGTGACCCGTTTTTCTCCCCAAGTGACGTTTTCACTCAGCAAGGTTTCACAGTTGGCTTGCTACTGTAGTAGTATATTAACCTTCTCAAGATAGCAGGAGATGTCCAGCTTTTAGCTTCTCACCCGCAATCCCAGTGCACAATTACCTTGAAGTGAGCATGGTCAGGTGACAGCAATGGGTAGGCACGCAAAGGGGAATATAATTCAGCAGCTTCCACAGCACACATCAAGGAGATCAAACAGCATCCCATAATTGGCACTAAAAAGCAGGCAATAATATAATATCAAGTCCTTCGACCATGCAAAATCATGCTGCTGGACCAGATATCTGGTGAGACGCGAGGAGACATGCGCATACGCAAGTGAAAAGGGGGTCTGAACAGTTATTATCAGAGGAGGAACTAGGGCAAGGAATTAATTAGACAGATACACTGCCAGAACAACAATTAGTGAAAGATCGTATCTGAGCATCTGCAACCAGCTAAACTAGCACAATCTAGGGCAATGTGCACAGAATCAGAACCCAGTGTGTGTGTGGGTCCCTCTCTCCCTCACAACCAGGGAATCGTAGTTGATTGCTTGCTTGCCATCCTTCTCACTGATTGCAGCTCCTGTGCGGACGAAGAAGACGAAGAAGGAGAAGAATCATCAAACATATTTCCTCACTGTTGCTTTCTATAGAACTGTTAAACTACAGTTACTAGAGGGGGTTGATTTTGTTGTGTGGTTCCAATCATGCATTCTCTGCACAGTGCCAAACACTGCTGCCAGGGATCATTCCAGACTTCTCTCTCTCTGTCTGTGTGTGTCTGGGCTATGTGGGTCAAATGAGCGTTTCATTGGAATGTGGTTGATTCTGCTTCAATTATTTCTATTTTGTTGTATGCATTCAAAAGTGACCCATCTGTCATTGTTTTTTGGTACTAGCTTTTACTGTGTGAGTACTAAAATAGTAAGTTCGTTTTTTTGTTATAGTTTTTTGTCTTTTTTGTACAGTTCATAGTTATTTATTAATTTGCAGTTTCTTAGAGACTTTTAATCGTGGCTTTTATAAGATAGATTGCAGAAAGTTTTGGAGGTTGGTATTTCTAGGTGTTTATAGTCCTAGCAAAGTAGTCGATGGTGTTGATTTGTGAGTAAGGTTTTCATTTCATGTTTTGGGTAGATTTTATTATTATTATTATTATATATGCTTGTAAAATTATATATGAATTGAGATTAAGATATTCATGGCAATTGTATTCATTTCAATTAAAACTATGTAACATGAAATAGTTTTATCTTCAAACTTTGTTGATTATTTATATAAAAAGTCTTGTTCACTTATAATTTAGAAACACATCAAACTATAAAAAAATATGTATATAAAAAAAATAGAGTAAAGATGTTTTAAATTTTACAAATGATTTTGTGCTGCTCTAATTAACTTTAACTTATTACTGTTTCAATTTTGACAAGAGGTACGTATTGAATTTAAATATAATCTGCTGAATTAATGCACCTAGAAACTTAGTCTTTTTCTTTTCCTTTTTCATTTTTATTGATAATTTTTGAAATTAATTTTTTATTTGAATAAAATATATCAAAAAATAAAAACACATTTCAGAATAGTGAATATTATATTATCAAAAATTTAAATAATAATAACAAAAAAAATTAAATCCTGGTTATTTGTTTTATACAAGCACTTTAAATAGATCATTTTAATGATAAATAGAAAATATGTATTTTTAATTTTAAATTATAAATTTCATTGTAAATTTCAATATTTCTCCATGAAGAAATAATATATATATATATATATATATATATATATAAGCACATATACACAAACAAATATAATATAAAAGATCAAATTTAATCATTAATAATTCTTAAGAAATATTCAAAAAATACGTGATTAAAACAATATGTTAAAAAATCATTCAAGAACTTAAGCAGTATGTTGTTTTGAAATAAAATATACATCTAAGAGTTTTGGAACCAATACACATCAAAATAATTTAATTAAAATTAAAAAGATTACCAAAATTAATATTTATATCATATTATAGGTAATGTCTATAGATTTTTTTTTAAAATATTAATCTTATATAATTCATTTTTAAAATTATTTATTATAATTTGGTCTATTCAAGGCTTTAAAAAAATTAGTTAATATATATATATATATATATATATATATAACTTACAAATAATTTTTAATACTTAAATTATTATTATCATAGACTAAATAAAGAATGTAAGCTTGTGATAGATTTAGAGGACCTTTTTATAATAAGATCTTAAAAAATAAAAATACTGATTTTAGATGCTAATAATTGCCAAGGACATGAACCTCCTTTCTAAGGACAAGTTCCACAGAAAGTGGTCATTATCTTTCATGGATCTTCATAATTCTTCATCTTGGTTTTAATGAATGTCATTGATAAAAGACCTCAACCTTCTTTTTTGCATTTGTAAGATTCTTTGCTAGCTCCTGTGTGTATTTGCTAATTTTATATCCATGCCAATGAACAAGATATTTTAACGTATTTTGATGCCGCCTTGAATCTAAGACTTCTTTCACCTCAAACTCTTGATTATTATCCATTTCTTTAAGAGGATGTGGCAATTGTCTTCTTTCTAAGATATTTACCATCCTATACGGCTCAATGAGGGACACATAAAATACAAGGTGGATCTTCACAGTTTCTAGTAGATATAATCGATAAGCAACATGATTAATTTGTTTACAAATAGGAAAAGGTCCCAACCTACAATAGTACAACTTATCTTAAGGACAAGTAGTCTTGATATTGCGATGAAGTAACCATACCTTGTCATTTACATTGAATTGTGGTTGCTCCTTGCAATAGGCATCTACTTTTGTTTTTTGTTATTCTTGAGCTTCCTTTAATTGTATCTTCATTGTTGTATGTAGCTCTAATAAATGATTTGCTAAATCTTTTGCCGCAGGATTATGAACTTTTGAAAAGTCAAAAGTATTAAGTCATGGACGATAATCATAATTGGCAAAAAAGGTGTTTGTTAAGTAGAAGAATGTACTGAGTTATTATATGCAAACTCTGCCAATGGCAAAAGAGTTGACCAATCATTTTGATGATAGTTGATGATATACCTCAAATACTTCTCGAAAACTTGATTCACTTGTTTCATTTGGCCATCAATTTGAGTATGAAAAGTTGAAGAGAACTTTATATCCACTTTTAGAATCTTGAATAGGATTCTTCAAAATCTTGATACAAATTGAGTCTTCTTATTTGATATAATATCCTTTGGCAATCTATAATAGCGATAGATATTGTCAATGAAAAGCTTAAATATTTCTTTACTTAAAATAGATTTTGTACATGGTACAAAATGTGCCATTTTGGTGAATCGATTTATGATTATGAATATAGAGTCATATGAACTTGAACTTGGAAGATCTATAATAAAGTCCATAGAAATAAAAGACTATGGTTATTCAAGTATAGGCAATAGTTAGAAAAGTCCATAAGATTGATGATGAGGAGTTTTTGATCTTGAATAAATGTCACATGACTGAACAAAGTCTTTTACCACCTTCCACATTTGTAGCTATTAAAAATCTTTAGGTATAAGCTCTAAAATCTTATTATATCTAAAATATCATGCTGTTGAAAAATCATGATATGCTTGAAGAACACATAAATGTGCTTCTTCTTTTAGAATATATAGGTATCTTTCAAAATAGAGTAGGTTGCTCTTGAACTCAAACTTTGAAACATTATGAGACTTAGAAGAAAGATTCTTAATATTATGATTAAAAAGATCAGAGAACATACTTGATTGAATTTTTTTGACAAAGGTTGAATCAATAGTCAAAGTTGATTTTATTGCTTGAAGATGAAAATGCTTGGCCTTCAAGAGAATCGTTCTTTGTTGATCAAAAGATACATCTTTTTCTTTTGATGTAAGATAAGAATGTCTAGAAATGACATCTGATAAATTTTGTTTTTTTTTAGATTGATAAGTGAACTTGAAATTGAATTTGAATAAAGACATGCTCCAATGGGCTTGACGACAATTCAAAACACATGCTAATATAAAGTACTCAAGGTTCTTATGATCTGTATACACAGTGGCTGAACTTCAAGCGCTTTTTAGGTAATGATGCCATTCTTGAAATGAATCCATAATTCCAAAGAATTCTTTGACATGGATATCATAATTAATCTTGGCTAGTGAAAATTTCTTGGAATAGAAAGCTACTGAATGGATTTTGTCATCTGTTTCCATTTGTGACAATAAGGCACCTATAGTAAAGTTTGATGCATCTGTTTTTATAGAAAATACCTTAGAGAAGTTGATACAAGATTGGTACAGAAATAATTCCTTTTTTAAAGCATCAAATGATGCTTTGATTCCTTTATTCTACTCAAGCTTGTCTTTACAGGTCAAACATGTAAGTGGAGTTGCAACTTGAAAAAAGTTCTGATGAAGATTTGGTAGTAATTAGCAAAATCCAAAAAGCATTGCTTATCTCCAACTGTTCTTAGAATCTTCCAATTTATGATAGTTTGGACCTTCTTGAGATCCATCATAATGCCTTCATTAAAAATGATGTATCCTAAAAAGTCAACTTGAGTAGTATAGAATACACACTTTTTTAACCTGGCATATAATCTTGCATCTCTAAGTTTTTCTAATACGCAACAAACATGAAGTTCATGTTCTGTTGTGTTCTTAGAGTAGATTAGAATGTCGTTTAAATAAAAAACAACAAAATCATCTAAAAAATCACAAAAAATATCATTCATAAGATGTTGAAAAGTGGCCGATGTATTTGTGAATCCAAAAGGCATGATATTATATTCAAAATATCCATATCTAATTCAAAAAGCAGTCTTCCATTCATCTCCTTCTTTGATACAAATTAAGTTATATGCTCCTTGTAGATCTATTTATAGATTTTTGCTTGATTGAGTTAGTTAAGTAATCTTGAAATCAAAGACAGAGGATACCTATTTTTGATGGTGATCTTATTGAATCCTCAATAATCTTCACACATCCGCAAAGATCCATCTTTCTTCTTCACAAATAAGATACAAGCCCTAGCTAGAGATTTAGATTGGCATAAGAAGTTCTTTGCTAAGCTCTCATCAATATATTTCTTTAATACAGCCAAGTCATTTTGCAATAAGCTATAGATTAGTCCAAATGGTGGTTGAGCTTCTTTTTGTAGATCAATTGAACAATTATAATATTGATGCTCTAAAAAATAAAATATCTGCATTCTTTTTTTCCAAAATATCTTAGAATTCTTGATATTCATTAGGAATACCACTTGACATTTTTCCATCATTATAAATGGATATAGCATATATAGCAAAAGATGATCCTTCTTTTGCAGCATGTATAAAAGCTCTCGCACCTACCAATAAAGGTTTGGATATACTAAACTTATATACTTCTACTTCACTAATCCGATCTAAGATTATACTACTAAAAAAGTTAAAGTTACAAGAAATCCAATCTATTTGATGGTTGTATTTTTTTAGCCATGATAATTCTAAAATAACCAGATTGAAGAAAGATCTTATTACATTAAATACTACTATGCTATTATAATCTTTAATTGCTACATCGAAAGGAATTGTTTCATAGATAATATTTCCAAAAGATAATGAATGACGATTTATGACTTCTACATGTATGGATTTAATTTTCTTGACTAAAGATATTTTTTGATTTTTGACAAAATCTTCATCTATAAAACAAGTTTAGGATCTTGAATCTAATAAAATAAAGACTTTGTGATTTGTAAGTTCTAAACACACATCTATTATAAAACAAGGCGAAAGGTCTGAGGAGCAAATATGATCTTTTTTAGGTGTTGTATATGATTCTAATTGCACAATCCCTATTGTAGTTGAAGAAACTCGTTTTCTAATACATTATCTTCTTTAGTAATTATACTCCTCATTTTGTAATTATGTTGCTTCTTTGGATAATATTAAGTAGTATGCTTAGCTTTTCAACAATATAAACACAAATCCTCTTGGCAATGTGAAGTCTTTTTCTGCTCCATGAGAGGTTTTAAACATATCGTATCAATTTATATTAGTTCTGGCCTTGATGAATATATTTCAAAAAACTTAGGAGTTGCCACCATTACTTAACTTATTCTTCTTTAGCCAAGTCTTTCTTCTTGACATCTTTCAAATAATTGATTATCACATGCAATGACTTGAACAATAAATCAGTACAAAGATTTTTCTTTTGGCATTGTTTATAATAAATCTTTGATGCTATCCTTCAATCCATATCAAAATTGATTGATAAAAGCTTTGGCATTCTAGTCCACGTTGCAAGCGAGGTTTTGGAATTCAGCAGCATATATGGTGGCTGATTGTGATCCTTGTCATAAAGATAAGAATTTGGTCTCTACTACTTATTCTTAATCACTTTTTCTAAATATAGCCATAAATACTTCTAATAACAAATTTAAATCATAAAGAAGTCGTGAATCCTACTTTATCAAAGGTGCAAATGAAAAAAGAGCACTTCCAGATAGAAGTGCACCTATGAAGCTAACTTGCGTAAATCCATCTACGAATTGGAAAGGATGTAACCTTAAGTAGAGCTTAACTTGTTATAAAAATGCTTGAAAATTTTAATCATGTTCCATCAAACTTCTTAGGCATAGTAATTCTTACCTCTCTTGAGTTTATAAAAGTAAGATCTTTTGAAATTGATTGTGAGGTTGATCGATTTGTTTCCTTCAACTACACAACTTCTTAACATAGACTCTAGGCTTCTTCTATAGCTATAGAAATAGTGCTTCTATGGTTGACATTGGCAATGCATAAAATTTCTACCCTAAGAGTCTTGATAAGCTCGTAAAAATGCCCAATAGTTTTAAATCTATTCTCACTTCCACTAGGAGTAGCATTCAGAATTTTTTCTTCTATAGATAACTCAAATAAATCCAAAAAATTAAATTAGAAGATGATAATCCACAACTTCTAATAAATTTTTTTCAAAGAGAGATAATCCACTTTCTTTAAGGAAAAAATCAGTATTAAAAAACAAGATTTTTTGTTTAAAGGTGGATATTTTGTAATCTTTAAAATACAACAATAGAAGTGGAGTAATCCACTCACTTCTAAAATAAGATAAAAATAGTATATTAGCACTCTTGTCAAACTGTCAAAGACATGAATCTCAAAGAAAAAATCCTCAATATACTTGTATGTCATTAAAAAGAACTAAAAAGTCACTCAAAAGGTGATGTAATATTAAACTAGAATGGCTATTGCCAAAAACAAGAATGTTAGAAAGTCTTGAAACAAGACTAAGGACTAGAAAGGTATTGACAAGAATGAAGAAGGCTTCACTCTTACCTCCATATATACTCTTAACTAGGAGCTACATGGCGATGTCCTATAGGACCTCCAAAACGTATTGACTTTGCTAGCTACGTGTCTTAACTTGCAAGGCAAGATATTTATGTATGCACCACATAGTTAATTTGTTCCACAAGCTACCAACATGTGGTTAACTTGTTGACCAAATTTCTAACCTACAAACATATCTGAAGTCAAAACCATATCTATGAAGCTTTTAAGAAGCTTCTCTAGAAGACTTTATAAAATTAATCTATATTTATCTATTTCTACCTAATCATATAAGTAATTATTGGGATAAATGTATATGTCTAAGACAATAATATAATTATAAATTTTATAAAATTTTATAAAACATATCATTAAAAAAATGTACTTCTTACCAAATTTCTACAAAAAATTAAATCTTTTTATTAGTATTCTTTGGCTTAGAGTCATAGTCAGAATTATAGTGATTTTTTTTTAATAATATAATTTTGTATTTTAAGAGTTCCAATATTTTGATATGGTTAGATGTTAGTTCTTTTGGATCTACTATTGTACACATTATTAAAATCTAGTATTATAATATTCTTACAAAAATTTATTACTAAAATAATATCATTATTTTATTTTATATTAAAAAAAAGGTTGTAGTTAAGTCTTAATAAAATTGCATGATAAATTTTGATAAAAAAACTTAAATATGTTCTAAGTCATAATAATGATTAATAATTAATAATTTCATATGGTATTGTTTATGTATTTAAAAGTATTGTAATAATAAAAATAATTAAATAAGTATGCATAAGAAAATAATTTACTATTATTATTTTTATAAATTTTATATTATATATATATATATATATATTTATTTTTATTATGGTAGTTAAGTGTAGGACAAAAAAGTATAACCATATGATGTTAGAATTAAGTACACACAAAGATTGTAATATGGAATATCCTAGCTCAAATTTTTAATTTCTGATTTTTATTCGAATGTTTAAAAAAAATAGAAGCACATATTTAGAAAATAATGGAATATGTATATATATATATATATATATATATATATGTGAAGAAATTAAAATAAAGTTAAATATTTATTATTAGAATTATTAAATTATTATATAATTTTTTAAACATTAATATTGAACAAAATAATATGAATTGGAAGAATTTCATATGAAATTATAAAATAACAACAAAAACTTTAATTTTTTTTTATAAATATAGATAAAATTATTTTGAAAGTTATTAATTATTATCAAAATGATAAAAAAATTCTTATATAACTTTAATTATATATAATAATTTATATTTTATTTATATATAAAAAATATAATAACTTTTATTTATTATAAATATTTATTAAAGGTATTCTTAAAATTTCTTAATTTCTTTAAAAATTTCAAGAAATTCTAAAATAATATATATAAATAGTTTTATTTAGAATGTAATCATAAATAGTAATAAAATTTATTGATAAAATATATATTATAAATGAATTTAAAATAATTATTTTAATTTATATGTAATATATAAGAATGTCACGTTTTACCAACGAGGATCAAAATTAGTCCCTGCGGCACAAAACTAAGCCTTAGCAATGATTCTAAGGTTCTTTGGTTGATTGAAGAATGGAATTGGACAGAAAACTCGATAAGGTTTCTATAGACATTAATTTTGAGGGTTTTGGGTGGATAATGACTTTGTAAGAGCTTTGCAAAGTTGAAGTTGTTTTTAATAACTTTGATTTTTGGAAAATAAAATAGGATTGACGTTTGACACAATTTCAAGAGTTTAGTAATAGATCTATAGATGAAATTTTCTAAGCTTGCAGATGTAATTGTGCTTGATGTGTTTTGTGAATTTGGGTTTGATTGAATGTTTAGATTGAAAAGCATGAAGGTTTTTGTAGGTTATGGTCTTGAAATTCATGGTTTTGAAGACTAGTGAGGTTTTCTTAGATATTTGTCAATCCGCTTATTAGATTGAGATAAATTACTTTTATAGAAGTAGTTAGCTTGATTTTTAACAAGTATGTAAAGTTTGGAAACAAAATAATGGTTCAATCAAGAGTAATTGAGTCTAGGAGATTGGCATCAAGGTCAGAGAAAGGAGCCTACCAACATCCAAGCATATTTTTGAGGTTATCGTTTATTTGATAATTTTGATCCTTTTCAAATTTTATTTTTGTTTATTTTTAACTTAATTAGTGAAGAATGTACAAAATTTGAGTTGAAATAAATTTTTCAAATATTAGTTATTAAATTTCAAAATTTATTGTGAGGTTGTTAGAAATTTGTTTGAGATTTATAAAATTGATTAGGATTTGGTTAGGATTAGGATTTTATTAGAGTTAGGATTTTATTAGGATTAGGATTTGGTTAGGTTTAGGATTTTTTTAGAGTTAGAATTTTATTAGGATTAGGATTTAGATTGGTTTAGGATTGGTTTGAATTTCTTTAGGATTTCTTTAGGATTCTTTAGATTTTTTTAGGATTTCTTTAAGATTTTTTTTATGTTTTTTATAATTTATTTTATAAACAAAATAATAATAATAATAATAATAATAATAATAATTAAACTTAATTGATTCTTGATTATATTTGTTAAGCTTCTATAGCAATTTATATACGATTTTATTAGAGTTGTTAGGATTTGTTGTTGTAAATTCTTTTTATTTTCTAGAGCCAAGTGTCTAGTGCATTCTCAAGTAAGATTTCATATAATATAATAGCGGTAAGCCTAATTCTACCTTCTTTGAAGAAGATAACTTCTTTTTTTAAGTCCTCATTATAATTAAAGCAATCTTTTCTTTAAAAATTGAGACCATCATAATACATGCACCTCTTAACAAATTCCTTTGATTCCTTTGAGGCATGCAAAGAAGTAGTTCCTTGACTCTTCTTCAATCTATTCATTTCTATTCTCAATTCTTTCATGTCTTTAAAAGATTCTTGAAGAGTGTCTTCGGAAAGAGTCTTACATGTCTCTTAGATTGGAATAGATATTACTAAACTTGATGGAATGATTGGCATTGTAGGTGGTAGAGCTTCACCCCTTAAAGTTCTTCCTCATGTGTTTATCTAGTGTTACTTGGTCACCAATAGAATTGTATCTTCCACTCTCTTCTAATCATTAATTAAACATCCCTCAATAGACTTATCACTTAACATGACAAAAAGCATATTTCCTAGTGCTTCATCTATTGCTTGCAAGAAGAGCTCAGTTTCCCTCACACTTAATAAAAATTTCTGTAAGAATGAGAGTTGAGAGAATTTTCTCTCAAACTTCATAAGAAATTTTTTTGAGGCCATAAACCTCTCCAATTGTTGCTCAATCCATTGTAAAAACAACCTCTTGTGACTCTATCAAAATCTTCATCAAAAAATTCATCTCTTAATCTCCCTTCAAAGTCATTTTAAGCCTCTAAATTATCTCCATGAAAATCCTTCACCCTCTTTCTAATTTCAGAAATGATTTCCAATTCAAAACTAAGGATATAGTGAGACTTTGGAACTTGATGTACTTCCATTTCTTCAGCATATACCTGAAGAAACTTAGTGATGTTCTTCCTGTTGAATCTCCCATGCTTGTTAATCACACATTGCAATGCCTTAATTACCTCCTTTTTATTTGATTGTACCTTTTGTTATCTCTCCATGGACATATTCAAAGCTAAGAGCAAATTATTGGTACTTACTCTCCTAGTGCTACTTGTATCAATCCCTCTAAAATCACCTATCATCTTCAAATATAAAAAATCTCTCACTTATCTTCTTTTAACTCCTAAACTCTTCTTCATGCTCTAAGCTTGTACCTTAGCTCTATAACTCTATTGTATTCCACTTGTTCTCCTAATTGCTCTAAGGATGCTTTCAATGGAAGTATCAAATTTTTGTAAAGAATGAGAACTTTTTCAAGAGTACATGAGATCCTTGATTACAAGTAGATTACAAGAAGGCACAATATTATTGCAAATGAAATCAAATATAAAAGGTAGCTCAAAAGCTAAGTACAACTTATAGATTAATTTCTTTTTTGTATTAGGATGCATCCAATCCCTAATTCTAATCTCAAATCCAAATCTCTTTTCACTAAAATATTTATACTTCACTTATTATTAATTTTATTTAAGAAAATTTTAGCTCATTAAAAATTAAAAATTAAAAATTAAAAATAATAATTTATAAAAATAAAAAATCCAATAAATGGCATAAAAAAACTCAAATTAGTCTTAAAATTTGCTGCCCAAAAATTCTAGCAATCTCCTCCTACAAATTTCTTTGGATTTCTTTTGTCATAGTTCCATTTTTTATGTACTAAGGCTTGTTGAAAAGCCTACAATAAAATTTGGCTTTTCTTCAAACATCAACAAAAATAAATAAAAATACAAGAAGTAGCATAGAAAAAACCAAACTAGTATTGAATCTCTCTTTCCAAAAATCCTAGAGATTTCCTTCCTACAAATTTGGATCTCTCTTTTCACAACTCTATTTTTTACATGCTATAGCTTAATGGAAAACTCACAATATAATCTAGCTTCTCTTTAAACACTGATGCAAGAAGATAAAAATATAAGAAGTAGCATAGAAAAACCTAAAATAGTATTGAATCTTTGCTCTCAAAAAATTCTAAAAAAAAAAAAAATTCTAACAAAAAAAAAAAAAAACAAAACAAAACAAATCCTTCTTGATTTTAAAACTCTTATCCTAACTTTCTTCTAATATCTGTCTTGAACCACTATATAGTTGGATGTCTATCCTAAAAGATAATATCGTTAAGATCAAATAATCCATTCAAGCCAACAACCTCTTATTTTAAATTATATTCAAATTTGAAAATATATTAGCATTAGATTTCTCTTTTCCTACTAGTAAAATTAATTACTTTCTAAATAATTTTGATGTATTTAAATTAAGTGCATCATAACACTATTGTTAACCTTGTATTATTTGCATTTCTAATCCAATCCATATCACAATAATCATGTAAAGTAATTTTATTACCTTCAAGACATAATTTGAAATCCAAAGCATCTTTTAAGTACCTCATGATCCTTTTGATGGTTGCCTAATTGATTGGTCAAGTCTTTAATATGTGTTGGCTCACAACACTTATTACATATGCAAGATACACTCTTGTGCCAACCATTGCATAAATAAGTGAGTCCACTACTACTTTGTTTGGAATATCTTGTATTTGACCTTCAACTTCAGCAAATTCTTCATCCATGAACTTTAAAAACTTCAAATTGGCCTCTAAAGATGTATTTATATACTTGAACTCTTCCATATTGAATCATTTCAACACGTCTTCAATGTACTTGCTTTGATTTATTATAAGGATCTTTTTAGCATAATTTCTTATAAATTCTACTCTTAAATAATAGTGAAGCTCTTTCAAATCACTCATCTCATACTCCTTTTTTAACTTTGCCTTCAACCAATCTATCATCTTCAATGTATTATTTAAGATGATTAAATCATCAACATAGAGAATAACAATCAATATGAAGTCACTTGATTGTGTGACATATATAAAATAATCAACCTTACTTCTTTCAAATCCTTCATTTAAGAAAAATGTGTCAATATATTGATACCATGCCTTTGATAATTGCTTGAGTCTATACGAGAATTTCTTCAACTTACAAGGTGTTATTTGTCTTCTTCAATAAATCCTTGAGATTGATCTATATAGATGTATTTTTTTCTAATTTTCTATTTAAGAAAGCCGTTTTTACATTTATTTGATGTATCTCCAAGTCCATTGATGCCCCAATTGCCACAATGGTTCTAATAGTCTTAAATTTGGCCACAAGAGCAAATGTGTCATTGAAAACAATACTAACAACTTGTGAGTAGCCTTTGGGAATTAATCTAACCTTCTATCTCATAATATTATCTATTGTTGATCTACCTTCTTTAATTCTTCATCTTTACTCATACCTTTATCATCTTCATTGTCATAATCTTCGTCTTCTTTCTTTGTTGAATTAGAAATGCATCTATAAACATACCATTACTCCCACTTCGACACATCTCTAAGTCTTCACAAGCATTCTTATATTTCTATGCCTCAAGGACTAATTTTGACCCTAGTTAGTTTGAAATTTTCTTATTGAATGTGCATAACATTTATGATGATCATATCTTATATTTTTGTTTATAAAAGTGTCATAATAGACTTAAAAATATATTTCTTCTTTATAAGTCAATCAAACATTGTAAAGATCTAACCTATGGTAGACTTATACTTATTTAAGTTTTTAGCAAATCTAACATCAATTGATTCTATAATATTTTTATATTTTTAATATTTTATATTAAATATAGTACAAATATCATAACAAATATTTTTGATGATTCTATTATAGTTGTATTATATTTTTTTTTATTATTCTTAAAACATGTAGAATGTCTAATTTAGTATACATAATTACATACATAATATTTTCTATTACATTTGTATATGAGATATTGGTTATATACTATCTTTTATTTTCATTACTAGAATATTGTGATGATGATAACTTAAAATAAGATGTTAAGAGAATTCTTATTGATTTATATTTCTATATGAAAGAATATTATTATTATTTTTTTTTAATATACCTTCTAAATAATATCTAAATCTTATGTCACCTACAATCTTAATAGACATCAAAATCTAGTTTTTTGTAAATAAATTTAAATATTTTAAATAAAACTCTTTAATGGATTATTTTTTTAATCTAATAATCTTTGATTTAATTTTTTCTACAAAAAACTATCATTAACTTATAAATATAGAATATCCATATAAAAATATTATTTTTTATTAGTCTAAAATAAAAATATTAACCAAAATTACTTTAAAAGTATCTTTGTTTTGTCATAATGGCACTAACTTGTTAATATTTTTATATATAATTATGCTTTAATTTTACAACGTCTTCTTTAAATTAATTTTTTTCTAATTTTCTTTTTTCAGAAGTGCTTAAAATAAAAAATCAATAAATCATCTTTTTATCCTTGCAAACTAATTAAATTGTTTCTATTTTGTTTTGGTCTGATGTCACACCTGACATACTTTTTCTAATTGAGTATTTCTCTGCTTTTTAATTTTCTCTGAAAATATAATTACATAAAATATTTTCTACCTTATACAAATCTATTTCTTTCTTATGTAATCATCTATAAAATAAATAAATAAATAAATAAGATATGATACTCAAACTTTTAAAGCAAATAGTAATAGTTCCTATATATGTACATATACATAATTTTGCATATCTTTAACATGAAAATTAAAACTAAAGAAAGAAAAAGATAGTATATAAAATCATAGATATAAATATCTATATGACAAAAAAACACATTCTTATTTCCTACAAAATAGATTAGTTATCATATGCTATTAATGAAGGCCAAAAAATAAATAGCAATCAAAATTTATCTTTATTTTTTAAATACTTGTTAATCCTCTTAAAAGATTATTATCAATAATTATTAATTTATAAAAGACTTTTTTAATTTTATTTATTTTATTTTAAAAATATTTATTTATCTTTAAGTATAAAAAATAAATTCATATGTTTAAACATAACTAGTTTTTCAAAAACATTTATCATGGATAGACTTTCTATTTTATTTTATTTTTATTTTCATGAAAATAGACAAAAAATTACACACACTCAAAAATAAATATAAAACAAAGTTTTTTTTTTTTTTTATTAAGACTTACAGTAATATACATATAAAATTGTAATATTACCAAAGAAAGCACTGAAGCCATTTAAACCCTCAAAGATTGTCTAAAATTTTATCTTGAGTGCCTATCAAATAGAACATATATCATGCTACATAGATAAGTGCCCCTCTCTTGTCTCCCACTTAGAAGATATTAGGATGATGCCCCCCACAAACAACATCTCCTATCCAATAAACTATTCTTAAAATATATCATTGTTCATTGACATTCTTTTGCAAAAACAAATTTGGTTTTTTATTTAATTAATATATTTATTTTGCCAACAAAAAAATTATAATATTTTTTTTGTAATTTTCTCTAAATATCTTTAAGATTTTATAACTAAGACTGTAAATTGCTAGTCTTATGAAAGTTTCTAACTGAAATTCTACAAAGAAAAAAATCTTCTAGAAGTCAAAAAAATATATTTATATATATATATATATATATAGTAGTATTGATAAATTCTCAAAGACACAGCTTGTGTTGAACATCCAAGTTAACATTTGTAAGTAAGATCAGTCAACAAATCAAGCTGAAATCTGAATGCATGAGTATCAGAATAGACAATAAGATGCTTGTTCCGAGATATGTTGACACTTGTAACCCACAAGATTAAAAGAAAAAAGACAATATAAAACATAATAATATTAACAAATAGGCTTGAAATTCCATATATTAATAATGTATGTGTAATATTTAAGACTATTTATTTGTATCTTTAGAAAAACATTTTAATACAAGTTTGTTATAAGTGACATACTATTTAAGTTTGTGTAATTTTTATTTTATTGTTTTTTTACATTAAAATCAAGCTTGATAATAGGTGTATAAAAACCTTAATAATTCAATGTTGAATTTTTGAGAAAGTTTTTAAAATCGTTTTTAAATGTATTAACATCTTGTTATTGAAATTCAGAATTAAATACAGCACCCAAAGATTCATAAAACTGGTTTAATTTTTTTATTTGTTTAGTATTATCTCCATATGTTGTTACTGCTATTCCGTTTTTTTTCTAAAAAAAAAAAAATGTATTTACATGGTATATATTATTTTTGGATGGTACGAGATATTTAGTAATTTATAATGGTACCCAGTATTTATCATTTTCAAATGGAATTTATTTTTGAAGAATGGTAGCATTTAAAAAAATAAAAAATAAAATAGAAGTATTTCTATTCACACAATTTGGTGTATATATGTATATTTTTCTTTTCTTTTCTTTTATTTTGTGAAAGAATTCAAGAATTATTGAAGGCTCTTGCAACATTACCACATCAAATAAACCATCAAAATCAAAGTTAGTTAATTCTGTTATACTATCATTGTATGTGACTAGTGTAATATGATGTAAAAGATCTTGTAAACTCTACACTCATTAAGCACTAATACGATATTAACATTGTTACTGTTGTTTATGTCTTAAGTATTATAAGACAGTGGAAATCTAGTTTCAGTTAATTATATACACACAACCATAAAAGAGTCACTTACACATAAACCAAGTTTTTGATTGGAGGAGGATACAAAGCCAATTTCTACCTCAAAAAATTATTCTTACATTTATCTTGTGAGTAATGAAAAAGCCTCAATGAATTACTTCCCCTAAACACGATTAAGCTCGAGTTAGTGTCAAGCGCAGGGCGTGCGCAGGGGGGGGGCAGAGCGGGCAGGGCGGGCACACGATGAAGAAAGTAATGGGAGGTGGGGGGGGGTTGAGGAAGCAGGGTTAGAAATGGCCATGGCTGGCGCATGCTGCGAGGATTCGAATGTTGTTGTTGTTGTTGTTGTTGTTGCTTTGTTGCAGAGCGTTTGTGTGTTTGTTTCGACACCATCGATGCGCCGCTTTCCTTCGTTGTCACTCGACTCGTAATTGGCTCTCTAACGAGCTCTTACGATCCTTATTCGCTTCTCAATCGGCGTAGACCAGGGATGCAAACTGCGGTGGCGTAGCTGTTGGACTGCGCGACTTGTAAGTGAGATTGTGAGAGTGCGAGAGCAGGACAAAAAGGGAGCAGGAAAGAAGGAAAAAATTAGAGGTGCAAGGACTACTTTGCTGCTCATGAGTTAGACCGGCTCTGGAGAGCATTTTGGTGATGGTGTTTTCTGTATGAAGCGGTCCAGAGAAGAGGTAGTGTGTTGCGTTGGTGGTGGTAAGGGATGGACGGGCATGCGACCTCGAATACCTCGGGGAGTAGTTTCGCTAGTGCCAGCACCGCCACGGGCGGGACTTCCACCAGCAGTGTTACCTCGTCGATTTTGGCAATCCCCAGTGATGCCGCGATTTTGCAAGTAGGTTCTCCTGACATCTGAGTTCTATGTTTGCATTGGCGAGGTGATTCTTGTGGCGGCGTCTGTTCGGTCGGCAGAATTGAGGGTGAAGTGGAGTTTTCTCAATTGCGTGGATCGCGATATGTTTCTCATTTCTTGCCACTTGTGTTGGTTTTTTCGAAGATTCTAGTTTTTCGGGGATCTACCTCTGTGCTGCAATGTTTTGGCTGCATCCGGTTTTAAGTCTTGTAGAAGAGGCTCCTAAATTTAAGCAATGAATTTTGGCGTGGGAAATCACATGTTGCACTTATCGTAGACCTTCTCTGTACATCAGTGCGAATAGTTATGAAGAGTTTGAACCGGTGGACCAGTATGGAGAAAAAAAATGTCTTTCCAATTCGATGCTGTCAAGGTGCAATTAGGTTAGAGCTGAGCTGTTGGTCGATTTTCTCTGAATAATGAAGAAATTTATGATCTGGGAAGGTTGTCATTCGATGTGCAGCTCAAGCTTTCGTTGAAGAGTTTCTGGTATTCATGTACCACTATGACGACGATTTTTTAATACTGGAAATACTAGCCGATAGCTTTGTTTCTGCCGAAAAGTTGATTAGTAAATTCTCTCAGCTATGCGATAGTTTTCATGGTTGGTTAGTTACAACCATGTTTCTGACTAAGTACAGTATGAATTCGTTGGACTCAAACTCTTCAAAATCAATCACGTGATCAACTCTCAATAACTAATTTGAAGGTCACGCGATTGAGTTGGTCGATCCGACTTCAGAAATCAGTTTTCCGTGTGGTGTATTCCAAGGCTTTTTCGGATGAAAGGTCTGGATGTACATTGACTTTGGCCAATAGTGGAAAGTTTCCACGGGCATCTTTCTTTTACACGAATATTGGACGGTTTCCTCTCCGGGTAATTCCATTGCTTTAGTGGGCTGCTGAATGTTACAGCCAAGAATGCATGATTTTCTTTCAGGCGCGCGAAGCTGATGTTGGTTGCTGATCCATTTTGTGCTTGCAGAGATTGATAAAATGTGGAGTGCCTTCAGAATATCTGGAAAGGGGTAAGGACGGAATTGCAGAGTATGTGAAAGAGCACAAACCTCAGGTTTCGGAGGTCATCGCTGCGCTTTTACCTGGACCAGATGAAGTTCAGGCGGTTACGTCATCAGGAACAGATGAGGTTCAAGGGCCAGGAACACGCAAGGAGTTTCTAAGCCAATGTAGAGATGCGCTCAAATGGGTGCAGTGGGTTATGTTTCAGGGGGAGCCACAGGCGGTCTTGGCGGCTGCAGGACAGGGAACTGGAAGCACCAGAGGTGTATGTGGAGCAGTTTGGGGTAGTAACGATATCGCTTACAGATGTAGGACCTGTGAACACGACCCTACCTGTGCTATTTGTGTGCCATGCTTTCAAAATGGAAACCATGCCTCACATGACTACTCCATGATCCGCACTAGTGGGGGTTGTTGTGATTGTGGAGATGTCACTGCTTGGAAACAATCAGGATTCTGCTCCAAACATTGTGGTCCTGGACAAGTGTCACAACTTCCGGCTTCTCTCGTGGAGTCTGCCACACCGGTACTGGAAGCTCTCTTGTTCCAGTGGATACGTACACTGAAGGCTGCAGAGCTGGTGGCAGAGAATAAGGCTAAAAAGTGGACTGCTCAGTCCGTGGATGAGAAGGTCGCATGCCAATTATCAGTGGTGTGTATTGAGATGCTACTAGAATTCTGCAGTTTTGGTGAACCCATGCTGGCCTTTACTGCAGAAGTCGTGGGTAACAGAAGTTTAGGACTTGTGGATACTTTGATGGGCACTGAATGCTTTTTACCGGATAGGTGTGTGAAACATTTGCAAGAGCTTTTATACAAGCTTTTAGGAGACACCAAATTCAAACATACTTTTGCACAGACATTCATATCACATTATCCAGCCTGTTTACGAGAGACCTTCAAAGAGGATGCTGCAGTGCTTGGAAGCCTCACGAGAAAGAAATATCGAGAGCATTCCATAGTCAATAGCTTCTCCGTACAGATTTTCACGGTCCCGACACTCACACCCAAGTTAGTGATGGAGGATGGACTCTTGGACATGCTTCTTGATACATTAAAGGAGTTCTTGCGTGGTTGTGTTGGGGAGGATGGGCGTATATCGGTATGTAGTTGCTCACTTGTGACTTTTTAATACTGAATTCAATCAACTGTTGTGTTTTCCTAGGAGGCCGCCGGGATTTTTTGTAATTGAAAATATTCACTTATTAACATCTTCAGTGAGTCTTTTTGTTCATCACACAGAAGCGATATATATATATATATATATATATTTTCTGTGGAGGAAGATTTATTGGTTTTCATTAATTTTGGTGTGCAGGTAAGTAAAGGGCCCGTGGTGGACCGGCATTATTTCCGAATAATAGATGACATTAGATACGTCATGACTCATTTGGAGGTATCACGATATGTTGCACGGAAAAGACCTGAACTTGCAAGAGCTTGGTTGCACTTGGTTGCATTTGTTCAAGGCATGTATCCACATAGGCGAATAACAAATACTCACGTTGAAGACGAAACCGACATCTGGGGGTCAGCCTACTCATTGGAGTCTCAAATGGCGTTCATTCATCCTCTATTTGTTGGAGGAGCTGCTGTATCCAGCAACTTAGATCCACGCTCTAAGGACGATCTAATGTCTGATTCTCAGGGTGACCTGGCAGCGTCGGGCAGCTCGGACGGGGTCGTCTTTTCTAATGGGAATGTTAATGCGGTTGATGGTTTGCAAAATATCAATTCGGAGGCTGGTGATACAAGAACACGGGTTGTAGATGTAGACATGTATGATGCCGTACTTACTGCTGATTCTATTGATGATGTATCCACGGAACTCAGTCTGCAGCGAAGAGGGAAAATAGAGTTTGAGACGGTATTCATTGCAGGAGTGCAAGTGTCAGCTTCATTGGTATGGTTTGTTTCTGAGTGTGCTCAAGTCCTTGTTACCTGGCTTAGTCTAGATGCCTCGAGAGAGTCAGTGAAGTCAGGACAGTTGGCTATTGATGCTAGTCAGATTTCTGGCATTCGAAGGAGCACTAGATGGCGAGGTAGAGGGGGCAGAGGAATTAGGGATTCACCCACTCAGACCACCGGTGGCCAAATTCGAGTATGGCTGCAACGCAGTAGACGGCTCCCTTTTGAGCCTCGAGTGTGGCCAGAAGCTGCTACTCAAGAGCAAGCTGCAATGGGCACCAATTCTGGGAACCAAGTTGCTGACATGGATGTTGAAATGCAGGTGGGATGAGGATTTTAATATATATATATATATATATATATATATATATATATATATATATGTGTGTGTGTGTGTGTGTGGTGTTTCATTTCATGTCATTTTGATTTACTTTTTCTCGCGTTACTCAAAGACAGTGATACACATGGATCAATTTCATGATCTAAGCCATCAATTTTGTGTTTTCATAAGTTCCATATTTTTACGCCATTCTGTTTATCTGTCTTGCAGGCTCCTGGTGAAGGCTTTGATAACAGAGCTGCAGAATGGTGGATGGGACCTGAAGGATTAACGACATCGAATATTTTAGACCAGTCTGTTGAGGTCGATGAATGGCCTTTAGTGGATTTCGATGTTAGTCGGCAGGATGTATCTTTTCATATCCCATTACATCGTATGCTTGCTCTCCTACTTCATAAAGCACTTGAATTTCATTCTGCTAAACAGGATAAATCATTTGGAAAAGAAAAAATCTTATCCAGTGATGGCACTTCTGGTGAGTGGAGATCATTCCTGGAACAAGTTCTTCCTCGAAAGTTTCGTGTGCCAGGGTTTGCTGCCGTTGTGATGGAGCATCCTCTTCGTTTACAAGTTTTGTGTGCACAAGTTCAGGCTGGCATGTGGCGACGGAATGGCCACGCAACCAGGGCATTATGCGACCTTTATCATTCTGTGCATTGGCAAGTTTCACTTAACTGGTGTCTGATGTCAGCTGGCTTTATCTAAACATTCAAATGTAGTAGATGTCTTTGGCATCAGGACGTGCCATTTAAACAATAACAATTTTTTTTCGAGGTAAATATTTAAAATAGTGATAAACAGTAGTTAATAGTGTTCTTTCAACTTCTTGCATCATCTCTGAATATGAACTGTGTCAGTTTATTCATGACAAGAATTTTCTGCTGTTTACAGGTGTGAAGATAGCTTGGAAATTGACTTGTTTCTACTCCAATGTTGCGCCGTTCTTGCACCTTGTGAAGCCTTTGTGGATCGGATTGTAGCTCGATTCGCACTTTCGGATTACTTCAACTTTTCATTTTGGCATCCTAATGAGTACGACCTGCTCTATCACCCATGTCTCAATTTCAGCGTGAGAAATATGCTTGGGAAGCTAAATTTGGAATGTTTTGGAAGCGTGTTGATCATGTCTGTTTAATATGATTCCTTTAACGTTTTGCACTTGCAGCTGAATTATAGGTTCAGTGTAATAGTTTTAGCAAGCGTGGAGTTTTCGTGTAAATGGTGGCCAATCAACAGTTATTTACCCTGAAATAATACGTGTATTTTAGCAGTCAGAATTAGTTCGAAAATTTACCAGAAAGCGCTAAGAATTGTCCCTTGGGTTATCCGCAAGCAGCAATGTCGTATAAGTTCCAGTCTGTACTTTGTCAGTTGCGTTTGATGCACATTGACGTGATCTACGAGGTTGATGCGAGAAAGTACTCGTGAAGTATCGTGCATCCTACTATATCTATAAAATATGCTTTTGATTTTGTGTTTAGTTTTTATTTCATTTCATTTTATTTAATAATATATGTTTTGTGACTTTCTGCTACAACATTGTTTTTCTTGCTTTGCACACAGATACCAGGTTACTTTGGCGCAGGAACTTATTATTCTATTGATCAGGCTGGTTTCCGAGCGAGGTTTTTGTGGGCTGACCGAGAAAGAGTCCTTACGACGAGAGTTAGTACTAAGATTAGCTGTTGGGGATACTACTCGCAGTTACCTATTGAAAGCTCTACCTCCACGGTTGCAAGACAGCAAGCATTTGCAAGAATGCTTAGATGCAGTTGCGACATATCGCAATCCTTCTGGAATGCAGCAGGTGAGACTGTCCCTAGCTACGTAATCCCTAATAGACGGGGTTACCCAATTCGGATAATTTCTAGCATCTGAAATGATAATATCTATTCAAAAATCAGATTTTATTTTAAGTCAAGAATTTTTTTTGATTGTCTTTTTGGTAATAATTATTGCTTGATGACGAAGTTGGTCTCAGAAGAATGATCAATTTTTTAAATCAACAAATGAAAGACTCACTTTACTTTTTCTTAATTTTTGAAGCAGTCCTGGGCTGCCAGATTTGGGAATCTCATCTTTACTTAATTTTTAATATTGATGTTGTAAATATTCAAAAATGAAATCATTGACACTTCTAGGAATCAGTGACTGGTTTTGTTTGCATCTAGTCATCATAGAGAGGAATATGTGATTTTTGCTACTACTATAAATATAACCACCTGGATTTTAAAGCACGAGATAGGAAACCTCAAACTTATCTACATGGCGTTGTTTCTTAATTTTTGTTTTAAAAAAATGTTTCTTAATGTTTAGAATACTTTCTTGTCTTCTTTCCATTCATACTCATTTTTAGATTGTAATCGTTATTTACAGTGGATCTTTAATAAAGTTATTTTAGACGATGATGATCGTCACTCATAGTTGGTTTGTAAATCCGCGAAACCAATATCGATTGAGGTGTTTGTTGTGGTTGGTTCGCTCAATGTCTAATTATTGACTTTTGGCCGTAGGCTGTTTCTTTTGACTCAACACTAGGTTTCAAAAGTTGAGCTAAGTTAGGATGATTTGCTTTGTTATCTGGTCGTTGTTGTATATGGTGAAGTCCGATTTGTTAGCCGCAATTTTTTTAAACATAGTGATTATACTGTTGTTGATCAGTTCTTATTCTTGTGCAAACAGGGTAAATATGCATTGAGAGATGAGTGCTGGTGCGAGTTGGACCTCTACCATCCACGATGGAGTCCTCGGGAGCTTCAAGCAGCGGAGGAACGTTATTTGAGAGCATGCAGATCACCTGCTGTATTTCTGCAACTGCCTCGGTGGTCACCACCATTTGCAGCTTTACAGGGTTTGGGACGGTTAATTACCTCTTCTCGGGTTCATGATATGTTGCGTAGCATTTTTTTCCATGCAGTCTACACTGATGATCCATCCAATTCGCGTGCTCCAGAAGAACTTCTTTTGTACGCTCTACATCTTCTTGCCCTAGCCTTGGATGTCTGCAAATCCCCGAATAATATAGGTGGCGAGCGTAGAGAGGACCTGCTGGGAAATAACCGTCCGTTCTCGGATATCGAGAACTCAAGTAGCAGCAGTGTTAAAGAGCACCCACCTTTGTTGCTTCGCTGCGGTGAAAAAGTAGCTGTAGGAAGAGCCAACACCCTTGTTGCGCCGGAGTCTCAGAGTATGCTGTCTCTACTGGTGTTGCTTCTGCGGAAACCTCGTAATGATGGAGCAAGTGAAGCAGGATCCTACGGGTTTAGAGATTTAATAAAGAAGCTGTTAAGAAGTTTTGCAGAGTTGGACAGCATCTGCATGTACGAAATAGAGTTACTTGCTCCCGAGGTTCTTCATCGTGTCTCTGTCGGCATCACACCCAAGATTGATGGAACTGGAGGCATCGATTCTAAAGATGTCTCAGTATCCGAGTCTGACAGACGAAAATCTATTGCCCGAGAGCGTCAAGCTGCTGCTATGGTAAGATCGGTTATCTTTGCGTTTATCCGTATTTTGTTATGGCTGCCGAAGGCCAATTAAATGCTTGGCTTTGAATCGTCACTTTGAGATGTCCTTGAATTTTTGTAGTTTATAGCTGCAAAGTGTTAATGACCCATGTATAGCACGCGCTCATGTGAACTGAAGAATTTCTTTTATTGTTATACGTGTACTGTCTTAGGCCAAAATGAAAGCTGCGCAAGAGAGTTTTGTTGTCAATTACAAACCAACAGAGGAGAGCAGTAATTTAGGGGATGGTGATGAAGCAGAGGCAAAACGACCAAAGGAGTCCAGAGGAGAAAGTGATGAGTTATGCGAGGATGTTCAATTTACTCATTGTGCACTTTGTCGAGATGCAGCAAGTGCAAGTCCTCTGTGTTTTATGGTTCTTGTTCAGGTAATCTAATACTCTTAACATTTCGATTTCGCGCGTGGACACTTATCTGGGTTTCCAACTACAATGTCACTCGGTTATAGTGAAATTCTAGTAGCTTGCTTCTAAACTAGAAAATTGCTTTGTTCAAATATACTTAACCCCTTACTCTCTGCGGTATTGTTAGTGATTACTTTCAGCGCTGTAACAATGCATGCATTATTAGTGCCTCGTCTCCAGGATTTTGTAATGCCCAAGTCATTCTAATCAGCGCCACTTTTCCTTCTTGGTAGAGATCAAAATTGCTTGCAATTGCTGAGAAACCAACTCCATCCTGGAAGCGTAGCCTAGTTACGCTAGACCAAGTTGAGAGAGATGGTGAATCATCTGATGGAGTAAACGCTGCTTCTGGCGTAGCCTCAGATGGGTCAAGATACTTGAATAGCACAGCGGAGCTTTGGCATTGGATTCAAGAGGCTTTAGGGGATGCTCAGACACAACCTCGTCTGCTTGATGATGAGGACGTACTGGAGCTGTTACGAAATGGGCCTGGTGTTCGTGATACTTTTCATGTGACTCCTGAACCACTTCTGAGCTGGGATGCAGCAACTGCAATATCTTTAGATACTGTATCAGAAGAAGTTGAATCTGGTAGTGAGATCGCCGAATATGAAAACGATAATGAAGCTGGTACGTACGAAGCAACAGGTTTGTGCAACCAATATCTAACTTTCATTTTTGGTCATCAGCTTTGTCCATCGGTTTATTTCGTATCCCGATTACAATCAGGAAGCATAATCGAAATTGTATTGTCATGTCTTCGTGTGTACACCGTCAATTCAACTTTCATAAGCAGATTTGTTGCGGGCTAGGAATGTTTTGTAACGGATCTGCAGAGGAGAATAGTTTAGGTGAAGAACTAAGCAGTTGTAGAATAATATTTGGATAGGTTTCAGGTGAACACGCCCAAATTTTGGAATTAAGTTTCTCTTTGTTGCCACAGGTCTATCCATTTTGTAAACATTTTGCATCCATCTCAACCCTTTTGTACTGCCAGATGTGAAAGACCTTGCTAATGTAAAACTAGGTTTCATACGTCGCAGGTAGTGTGAATGTCAATTGGTGGGAGGACAATCACAGTCGGGTTAATCAAGGAGAGAGTAGTACAAAAAGAGACAAGGCTGTGGCAACTGTTTTAGCGGAATATGTGGCTGCAGCTGTCTGTCGAGGACAATCTCGACCCCAGGAAAGAACCCGGTATGGAAGAAGCGAGTCTCCCGGACATACAGGTCCAGAACAACTAAGAGAAGGTCTCACTCGCAGCAGGAGAGCAACTGCTCGGATTCCTTTATCAATGTCTGAAGCTATACGTTATAAAAACAGTGACACAGTGGGTGTCCATATGTCTGCTTGTGGACATGCTATACATCAAGATTGTCGTGACCGCTATTTTTCCTCTCTTTTGCAGAGGTACTCGGAGCACCCTTGAACCCTTGGTGATTGGAAATGATTTCTAGGATTTCATGCTCCGCAAGTTCTTGATGCAGACGCTTGTGTGAAATCTCTGCATTTGATGAGAATATTACATTGTCTCACACTATATGCCAAGTTATTCATCCTATGGATAAAATAATAATGTTGAATAGTATTATTCCTCCATTTAGTGTAACGGTTTGTTTTCAGCTCTGTTTTTTTTCGCTTGACTTTAAGATAAATGCAAACCAGTTAGTTGCTATGTTTTGTCAATGGCATCATATCATCTCTTGACACCTCGCTGTTTGATTGCAGATTTTACAGCAGGGCTTTATTTGAGGGAGTACAGATAGTGGACCTTGACATGGTACATGGCTTTCTGTCATATAGTGATAGTTATTGTTTCCCTCTGCAGATGTTCGTCGTCTTATGTCAAACTTGGTGGGTTTATTTTGACTTGTTGTAGGACTTAGCTTATTCCAGCATGCTTACTTCCGTCATTACGAATAAACTTACGTATTCCCGTAAAATTGTGTTACAGGGGGAGTTCCTCTGCCCAGTGTGTCGTCGACTAGCGAATGCAATTCTGCCGGTTCTTCCTGGTCAAACAGGGTTGAATAGTTCTTTCATATCCCCAAGCGTTGCTCAGCTTTCGAGTGGTGTGTCTTCTAGTACTGCGTCATTGCAAGTAGACCATGCTTTGAGACTGCTTGTTAAGGCTGAAGAATTGGTTTCCAGATCAGAATTCCGTAAAGTGGCCGATCCACAGCTTCCTTACAATGTTAAGGTGGTTTTGGAGGACCTTGCCAAACGACTTTGTGGATTGTTCTATTCCGAGAAGGATCTCTTTACATCTCTAAGCTCTATTCAGGGTCATGTACATCAAGGCCTACTTCTTTGGAATGTCTTTAGGTACTCCCTGATGTCTTCAGAGTTGGCTTCTCGTAGCCAGAAGCTTTCTGAGAATAATGGCAATGGTTTGATGGCTTTGATTGAAATGAGCGAGGCATCACACGGTTCAGTATTGCCTCTCTTACTTCATGCTGCTAAAGCCACGCAAAGTCAGAGTCGGCTATCAGTGCTGCTTCGGGCTCGGGGAATGCAACTGCTAGTGGACTCCATTGTTAATGGCATATCTAGAGATAATCACGCGAACGATATTCCAAGGGATTTGCATGGTAAGTTAACCAGTCTAATTATCCTGAAGGAATAGTATGATAATCTGGAAATTAGGGATCTGAAACTTAATATAAGCATTGGTTTCTTTTTTGGCCATTTCCTAATTGATGAATAGCCTCGCATTTTTCATGCTGTATTAAACTTCTGTTTTTGTCAGTAACGTTGATCGGCCATCCATTTGCAGGCAATTACTCTGCTCTTATGCAATATTTGGAAAAGGACAATGATTCGGTAGACGTGCAGTTGTGGAAGAGATTGGCTGATCCAGTATTAGTTCATGATGCTTTCTCATCGTTCACATGGCTGCTTTTCTGCCTGCCCTTACCGTTTCCTGCTAATGGTGCTCCATTTATCGCACTTCTTCATCTCTTCTATTTGGTGACTATAGTCCAGGTATTTATCGATCCTTTGTAAGGTATACAATGATGTAGTTTTCACATGCCAAGATTTTCTGATAACTCTTGCGCTTTTCTCATTTTCTACTTTCAAAGTTTGTATTGTTTATGCTGATAATGCTAACAACATGGCCATTTTGCATCTCAGTATCTTTTATGTACTCTAACTACTGTTTGTACACGGACTTCTTTTTCACTTACTGAGAGTCATTGCTTGCAGACTATAGCGCAGCTTGGGTCGTTTGCTACATCGGGTACAGAATTGACTCCATCAGCGCGTTCCTTTATTGCAGCAGTGCAGACAGGG
Source organism: Physcomitrium patens (assembly GCF_059467195.1). Classification (NCBI taxonomy): domain Eukaryota; kingdom Viridiplantae; phylum Streptophyta; class Bryopsida; order Funariales; family Funariaceae; genus Physcomitrium; species Physcomitrium patens. The sequence continues at coordinate 14,391,601 of NC_143419.1, read as the reverse complement.
TCGAATGGAACGGTTCTTGAGTCTTCCACGGGGGACAGCAGTATTTCTCCCACTTTGGAGTCTTATCTAGCTTACATACGGCGCTGTACTTTGCCTTTCCTACGCCGATGTTATCTTTTACAAAACTTACTGTCTGGTGCCGCACAAGTCCTACCTGTCGCAACAGCTCATCAATGGGAACTTCCTCAAGGTCATATACATTCCACAGAAACTGAAACAACTTCTGAGGACTCGAAAGATGCGGATAAGCAGGTATTGCTGGAGATGGAGGAGTTAGATCAGCTGGAAAGTGTCTTTTTAATTCCTTCATTAGTAAATATTTTTGAGCAGGAAACAAATCAGCAGCTTGTTCAAGCCTGGTGCAAGCATGTCAAGACAGACGCTGGTCCTCGAGGCATTCAACACAGTATACGAGTAACCACAGCGTCTCCTTTTAAATTGATGCAGCTACCATATTTATTTCAAGACCTTATGCAACGGTATGTATTGTACCAACCTTGGGTTATCGATATTCCCTTTTTGTCATAAATTTCGGGTCTTCTTCAAAGGTTGTCCTTGCACTTTTTCCTGAGATTGTTTTTGGAGATGAGGAGATCTACTGTTATCAGGATCACAACCAAATTATTTTAGTTGGTTTTGTTTGTTTCTAGTCAGTACTGAATGACTCGAAGGTTTTTGGTGCAGGTATGTGAAAGAGAAGTGTCCTCGCTGTAAGACAGTCCCCGACAAGCCTGCTATATGCTTGATGTGTGGAGCTCTTTGTTGTGCATTTAGTTTACGTCCCTGTTGCAGGTCAGTGTTACAACCTCCTTTCAGTATACTTCAAAGAAAATTTTCGGTGGAGATTAATACGCTTCTCCTTGTGTAGATACTTCTGCATCTCGTTTCTAGTATTTAAGTTCCTTACAAGTTAAGTAGAACTTTTGTTGAAAACACAAAAGAAATTATGCCTTGTTAGTCTTCTATGAACTTTTGCTTGTTATCTCATCAGTAATATATTTAAATTGGTTTTACAACTGCTACATTTGCATCGTTATTTTCCAGATTGTGATAATTTGCAGAACATGAACTATTGTAATAAGTGGTCCTTCGCCAAACTGTGCCAAAGTTAGAGTTAATTTACTGGTCATTTATATTGGCAGTGTGAACAGGCAAGGGGAATGCACCAGGCATGCTATGAATTGCGGAGCAGGCATCGGAATCTTTTTAATGCTGCGGGTAATTGTCTTTGCCTTGCTGTAGAGAAAATTTTGCAACTTGTACAAGTCAATACTAATTTATATTTCAATGTGTTATAGTGACTTGTTCCGTATGGTAAGTCGACAGTCAGACTCGCTACATGAAACTATAATTTCCAGTGAAAGGGATTGCTGTTTAACCTATTGAAATAAAAATCTCAAATACTAACTCTGTAGATGAAGTACACTTGGACACAAATATAGATCAACACTTAATTGGATATTTTGATGCTCCTTAATCTCTGGTACAAGTTGGTGTAAATATTTTGACAATTTAATACGCTTCATTGGTCACCAGATCCTTTTCATTAAACTTGGGAACCTATTTTTGCAGAAGACCAACATACTGTTGCTACGATGTGGACGTCAAGCTATGTGGCCATCACCGTATCTTGATGCTTTTGGAGAAGAGGTGTGCACTTTCTCTATTAGAATACCGAACTTCTATGTTTGTCAACAGGGATATTTTTGGATATGAAATGGCCCATTTCTTTGCTCTTTTTTCTGCTATTATTATGACCTTTTGTTTCGTTTGAGGTTTATTTTCTCGTACTTTCATTAAATTTATTTTACTTCAAAATAATCTTCCTCATGAATTACCTCTCTATTTTTCATGATAGGACCTTGAGTTACGGAGAGGCAAACCTTTGTATCTTAGCCGGGAACGATATGCTGCTCTCACTAATATGGTACGCCCTGGCTTTGTTGCGCTGTGACTTGGTTCAACTGCGATAATGGTTGATTGCTTTGGAAATTCGTATTATTTTTCAAGAACATTTTGGTCTCATCTAGGATAGGTTATAGTTTACTTGGTACTCTCTTTGCAACTTGTTCCTAGTAGACATGCAAGACTGAGTTAATGCGCTGACTTGAAAATCACAACCTCGATTACAGGTTTGAATGACTCGGTTTTGCTTATGTTTCAAGTCTTGTATTGCCTTGTTAGTAACCCTGTGTCCCTTCTGTTCATTCTTTTTTTATCTCTAACAACAGGTTTCTGCAAAATATAAATGTAGGTGGTTGCACACGGACTGGATTACAGCTCACCAGTTTTGTCGCACACGACCCGAGACATCCCATTTTGAATATCTTTGTTTCATAAGATAAATCAACCTTCTTTTGATACATATCAAGCAGAGGTAAATTAAGTTGTATGAGCATCGTCGTTTGTGGTGTGTAATGCATTTACTTATCAAATTGAGCTAGTAAAGTTTTTGTAGCTTCAGATAACAAGAGCTAGATTGGACCACCTTGAGATTAGTTCCAAGTATTTATTCATATTGTGATTTCATGTGCACCTTTCAACTTATTTGGTTTGCGTCGCTGAACTTATGCTGCTTTTTCATTTGAAACAGAAACAAAGACTCAGTTCGTTGGGATCCACTATTAATCTCATGAAATCAGTGGAGCTGAAGTAGCTGAAGTAGCTGAGACTAATCTGCCGAATTTTGTGTTGTCTACCTCTGGATAGGTGAGATTCAGAAATCATGAAACCATTCACTGTTTCCATTTCAATGTAGCCGTTTTTCCTGCTTTCTCGCAGTTATTTCGATATCTTACATCATCACTTTGAATCGGTGGAACGTGTTTTCATCTCCAGTTTCCTGCTTATAGATTGTGAACTACCTGCAACTTCGGAAGTTTACGTCTTAGACGACTGAATTTATGTAATCTTTGGGAGGTGCAGTTCCAGTGTCTGGGACTTTGCAACTGTAAAACAGATATTACTCTTGCTTTCGAACCTAGTTATTTGCTATGATGTTGAGGAATAATCGAAAGGACTAAATTCAGCGACACTACGCAGATCTTCAACCTCAAGTTGGAAGAGATGGTACAACGGGATCTTCTATGAAAGCGTGGGAGTTCTTTTGCGTAGGTTTTCAGGTGTAAATGACATAGCTATGTATGAAGGATATGAATGTTAGTACTGCAGATGAATTTTCTTAAAGCTGTTTTGACTGCGACACCAGTTACAGAAGTTTGCCAAGTTTGCCAAGTTTAGGAGACAATCACTCCACAGAACTGGCTTAGGGAACTGACCTTTTAAGTCAGTGAATGATCACTTTTGAGGTAAAATCATTTTTGTGATCGTGTATATTTTTACGATACTATCAGGGTTGCAGCTGCTCCTGTAATCGAATCAAGAATAATTTGAACTCTGAAGAGACTTATTCGGATGGATCGTAAAAGCCTGTTCCAGATCTGTGGTTTTGGTTGCATCTGCTATTGGATTCAATATGTGACCTTGTCAACTTCCACACATCTCAGCAACTGGCCAATGAATGGTGGACTAATCTTTGATTGCACTAATTCCCCGCAAGATCTTCGATACTTCTGCATTGATTTGTGTACTATCTTGCAGTTTCCTCTTCAATTATTTGGTGCTTAGGATCCCAAGGATTGTAACATTTATCTTGATGCGGATATCAACCGTGAACACTCATGCAGATTTGTATCAGTAAGTAACACGTGTGCACAACGTCCAGCACTGTAATTGATTTCCAATTACAATTGTTCTGATATCCATGCCATGACCTTGCATTTTTGTTTTTAAACTAGTTCTTGTTTATTGATTGGTCTACTTACATGCTTGGTATGGTAAACATAGCAAACATTACATAGTGCACTTTCATTGAATCATGTTACTTATAAAGCAAAACGATTTTCCAATTTTCATGTGTAACATTAACCATTAAAACATGCATTTGTAATTACAATTGAGTATAATTGACTTGTTCAAATTTAGTGTGTGATTTCTGGTAATATTAACACGTAGTTTTAAAATGGTGCAGAAATCAGATATTTACTTAAATTTTGATTTTTTTGATTTTTTGATTTTCTTCAATAATAAAACAATGCACATCTTGCAACATATAAATAATTGAAAGATTTTTTTATTTTTTATTATTATATATCTATATATATATATATATATATATATATATATCTTTACCACTTCATCACCAACTATTATATTAAATCAAAATTTATGTATCATGTAATTTGACCTATATTCTTCAATAAAAAGTTTAAAATTTTTAAAAATTAATTTGGTATATTAATCACTTTGGCACAATGTTAATTTGTGAAATTTATGGTTTATAATGCACACAAGAGTAGGTTTTTGAGATGATATTTAATACTTTTAAATAATGGTAAACATCAAATATTAAAACCAATTTGATAATCATCAAATTTCTTGTATTTAAATGTTTCAAATGGCAATCAAAATCAACTAACAAACTTTGCACATGGAGAAAACCTTCATCCCACAATTCATAGAGTCTCCACCCTATTCTTACTTCTTCAAAACACATTTGCAACACCTTTACACCAAGAATAAAAATCATATAACAAGCAACTCTAACATCTAAAATTCTATCAAGATGGGGTTTACCAAAAACCCACTTGGACATAACCCAACTTCCCACTTTGCATACACTTTATGATACTTTTTAATTATTGCACCTCAATGTATTAGGGTTGACCACAACAATAGGCCACAAGAGGCCTACGTCGGGAACACGATTCCAACGATAGGAACTCGTTCCCAAGTGCACTTTCCACCGCATCCAATAAGAGCCACACTATTAGATTTGTCAGACGAAGTCTATGGATGGAAAGGCTCATCCACACGGCAATCGGGGTGCCTGATCCGAATCCAGATTCTAGCAACTCGGACCTATATCCGTGTATCGCACAATGAGTTGCAGAATGAGCTCGAAGGCTGAGTTTCGGAGGAGCGTCGCTTTTTACTTCGGCGGCATTCGAGGTAGTGTTTTTGTTATTATTTTGTATAAAGTTTTCGTCGAGGATTACGATCACAGTTGTTTCGTTGAAGTATGTACGTAACCAGAAGAGAAGTCTCTCTTTCAGCTTCACACATGTCGCAGTGAAGGACCTCTATCCAAAAGAAGTGTAGAGGCCGAGCGTTCATTGGCTCGAGCAATGTTGCTTTTTGTCCGCACTCGTCGCTCTTTTCGGAGACGGTATGAGATGCTTTTCTGTTCGTGCTGATGGCGATCAGGCTGGCTGCGCAACTGGACGATCGGTCATTAGCGTAGGCCACACCGGAATGATGATTTACTGACAAGGTTTGCAGATATCTTCATTTGGCGTGGGTTTGGTGGTTGCAGGGTTTACGGTTCTGAGCAAGAGAGTTTCACGTGGTTTTGGAACGCGGCACTGGGAATTTTGAGGGAGTTAGTGGATGGTGTGCGGCTTCCGGAGAGAAATGAAGCTCGAGTAGGTGCTCGGGGGGTTTATGTTGTTTGTAGGAATACAGGCAGGGATAGTGGAGAGGGAATACGGAGCAATGGCACTCTCCCTGCCGCGGTGCCCTCCTCCGGAGCCTCTGCACCAGCTCGCCGGCATTCGGGAACGCAAGTTGTCCACGCACCGGGTACAAATCTCTTCCTCTGCGTTCTTTTCTAAGCAGGTCTTTCTGTCTCCCTAATATTCTAACCCCCTTTTGCGTCAACTTACATTTGAGATACATTCTATATTCCTCAAAAAATTTACCTGTCGACCGACCAGGTCCACTGTGCACTTATATTTCCTGGAGCTTCGTGTTGCTTAAATTTTTCAGGGGGTTGGTTTCCAGTTGAACTACCTTCTGGCTGTTACATCTCACTGTTGCGAAGTTGAAGACAGCGAACTATCTTTTATTCCTCACTGTACTAACTTCTTTCAGCTTTCAGTAACTTGGTTTTTCATTTTGCGTTTCATACCCATAGTTGCCGTAAACCATTTATCTCATGGCTCTGTGCTTGGAATCCAGGAGAGGATTCGAATACTCTTGTCTTTCATTAGTTTTGTCTAGAAACTTGAAATTCTTACGTACACGGGATTCAAGTATGAGTGCTGTGTTTCTGCATTGCTGCATCATTTTTACTCATCTCTTCTTTGTGATTTACGTTTTCGTGAAAATGCAACTGTCGAAGAAATCGATACTGTCCATCTTAATGATCGGCACATGCGTTTCTGCAGCTCCGAAGGTCAACTCGCGCCATCCATGATTCGACAGAAACTAGTTCAATGCAACTGGCTTCAACCGATCACATGAAAATTCCAAGCACAGAGCCATGTTGTAAAATTTCTCCGTTAGTCATAGTTCCGAGGAAATCTGCGCGGCGGTCATCTCGGCTGCGAGCCAAGAAGAGTAGGGGAGACGTGGAGGTAGACTCAGCCGATATAGAGGCAGCAGAATGGGTGAGTAGGACTTTGGCCAACAATGGAGTTGTGGAGATTGATCCATTGACAATAACGGAGCAGATTAGGCTTGCTCAGAAAACAGGCTCCACGAATGCTCAAAACCCTGTGGCAAGTCTCACTACCTCTTCAGAGGTTCCTAACTATTTTTCTCCAACCGGTGGACTTCCCAAGGTGCCATTTGGAGTTGCTCTGGCTGCAGGTATGAAATATTTTGACGAAGATTTTGTTGGTATCTTGCTCTTTTTATCGCAGACTTTCTTTCACAAGTGAAGACCATGGATATAGATGTTCTATCTACGCTTTAGGGTTTCGTTTCTGATGAATCATGTTGGATATAGGTTCTGCCGTTATTTTGGCTGCCGTCGCGGTACTGGTGCGAATTTTGAACACACAAGGAGCTGCAGCTGGAGCTGGTGTCGTCTCCAACCAAACCGATTCGGAGGGAAATCGTTTGCGTAGTAGCCTTGCTGGTGAACCTTTGAACGAAGATTTCGCTTCCGATCAGTCGTCGAAGGGCTCGAGTGCTCCTGCTTTAATGAAAGATAAACGATTAGCAGCGGATGTGTTGGCAAGCGCAGCAGGATTGTCACCTGGAGCGGCAATTTTAACCCCGTATGACCTTCAACCTGGCACAGTAAAAGCAGGCCTTAATCGTTCCTCAATGCCCCTGCCTCCAACTCTTTCAAAAGCTGGGTTAAGAAGTCAAACGTCGGGCCGTAATCAACAAGGGGAGACCTCTACTCGAGATTCTGCTACTCCTTTTTTCTCTTCAGACAGCTCTAATGTGGCTTCTTCAACCCCAACTTCTTCTGTTTCAAGGTGGCTAGAAGGGAAATATAAGTCAGTCTCTCCTTTCTTTCCTTCTGATCGGGTAGCTGCAGTAACTAGTTACGAAAATGCGTCTTCCTCAGAGAGTGTCACTCCTTCCTTTCCGGACGAGCAGGGTAGTGTACCTCGTTATGAAAGTTTGGTGGAAAATGTTCCTCCATTCTTTCCCGATGAGCAGGGCAGTGAACATCGTGACAGATCGTTGGAAAATGCTACCTCATTCTTTCCCGATGAACAGGGCCGTCATTCTGACAGTGGGCCTTCCTGGGAGGCTGTTACTCCGTTCTTTCCAGACGACCAAATTAGTAAGCGGCAGAATGGATCATCCTTGGACACTGTCACTCCCTTCTTTGCTGATGAGCAGGGCAGAGATTCAGCAGGCGCATCACAATTAAATACCAGTTTTAAGTATGAGAATGTGATCCCGTTCTTCCCGGACGATCGGGTTGAAAGATTAGGACCTTCACAATCTGGAGAGCAATTCGGTAGATGGAATGGGGGAAGCAGCGGAGAACTCAGAATATTTTTGACTGAGGTCAGTTCGCCTGGTTGGTTCCAAATTTGCTGAAAGTGATGAATTATAGGGAAAAATCTGGTACAATATTTTTTGCCACTCCCGGACAAATGCAGCGTTGAGGACAAGCGTGTATTTTCTTCTATCCCTGAACATCCTCTCAGTGGCCTTGTGGGATCCGAGGGGAAATGGATGCTGGCTGAAATCTCGAAGATATGAAACAAAGACAGACGTTAAGAATTTAATGAAGTGATTTAGAGTGGGATTATAGCTTGTTTTGGCAAAAGATATGTTGATGCTTTTTGACGATTGTTGTGGATCATTTAGCCACAGTGACGTTTTGATATGCATGTCCAGGCCGAAGAAGAGAGGGTAAATGGCCAGTATCAAGCGCTGCAGGCTGCTTTCCCAGTTGTAGCTATCGGGGCGGGTGCTTTAGGTGCTCTTGCTGGAGGTAGCAAGCATTTTCTAATCTTTCACGACTCTCCAGTTTTTCAAAAATCTTCGTATGTTGTACTTAGTGCACGACGTTTGCAAGTTTGATTATTTATTTTTGTATTAATGTGGTGCAGTGGATGGAGCATTAGAAATGGTGGGGCTCACTGCGACTGCCAGCTTCATTTCATATGAGTTGCTTTGGGCAAATAAAAGGTTCGGGCTGTAACTTTCTCCTTTTGTTTCAGGTCATGTGCGTATCTTTCAACACACCTAGCTTTAAAAGGACACCGGTTGGACTTTCTTCGATCTGATGATGGAAAAAGAAACCCAAATTTCAATAACTATCTCTGATTTTGTCTAGATGAGTGCATCTGTCTTGTTTTATAGTCTCTTCGCAACTCCGTTGTGAGGATAGTCGCTAGGAATGTGTACTCTGCGTCAGTGCTCAAGGTCAGCTCAACAATAGTCAGTCTTCGAAATTAATGTCTGGCACAGGAAAGAGCTTGTGGAGGAGCTGTCCAAGATCACCGACCACAGGGGATTCCTTAGGTGGCTCCGAAAGCGGAAGATCGTGAAGGATGAGTGCTAAAGCATTGACCATGCCTCGAGAAAGTGATTCCTTGCACCATGATTGATCATCAGAATAGTTGGATTACCCCCTGTATAATGGCGGCACATAGCAGTTGGATAGCGAACCCTGGTTTGAAAATGATGCACCTTCTCTATAATGCAAAGTGAGTGTATATTACATAGACTAATCATGTACACATGAAGGGTAATGAAAACTGTTGATTAGGAGTTGTGCCGAAAGTTTCTGCAAGTATTGCAGTGCAAGTGGAACTTATTGTGGGTCATTCAGAGGAGCCCTAGATAGGGTAATATTTTATATGCAACTGTCATGTATTGTATCATGTTTGGTTTGGGATTTGAATACATATATCAGAGGGTTTAATGCACAAGTGTTCATTGTGCACCCTCGGTATTAAGTATCGAAATTGATTGCTCCAGTTGCTCTTTCTGAGAACATCTTATACATCTGCTTGGAATCACTCATCTAGAATATCTAGAGAATTCCTATATATTTTATTTTATATTATTCTTCTGTTTAATTTTTGGGTAAATAGAATATATTATATTCTATGTGTATATAAGAAAAGCAATAATTTCTATGAGTACAAGTTGATGGGGTGTACAACAAATGATCAATTCTGGTCAATACGAAGCTCTTCAATTCCTTTGTTTTGAACTAATGCGTAATTAAGTTCTTTCTAGGCAAATATATAGTGACGACTTAAAAAGATGAGATACGTATTGAAAAAAAATTAAGAACAATATCAAATTGTATATTGAAACTTGAGGTGTGGTTAGAATAAAAATAAAATAAAACATATTCTGGAGGTTTCTTTCCAACATAAACATGTATAAATATAATACTAACAAATAATTAGAAGGGATGGTAAATCTGAGCTTAACTTTTAATTTTGAAAATATGATTTGATATATGTAAAAACAAATACTAAACTTATCGAATAAAAGTAATTAAAATACTTCTCATTTATGTGTATTTGTCTTTCTTTTTAAGATAAATTCATGTATCATAGTATACAAATATATTTTTTAGTATTAAAAAAATTGGAATTATATTGTATTTATAGACAATATTTGTTTGACTACATTAACATACTTAGTTCATAGATTTGTGGTGCGATTTTATTATATACTGTAAAAAAACCTTTGATGGAGTAATTAAAATTTACGATTATTTTAAATAAAAATTTTACATAAATTCAATTTTGTGATTTTTTTCAAAAAAATATCATTATAAAAGATTTAATATAAATTACTTTTATTAAAAATAAAAATAATATAATTATTTTAACGATTCTTGAATTGATGTGCATAAATATTTACTTTTATTGATATATTAATTAATTTTTATTTCTAAATAAACAAATTTAAAATTATCTAGTTCTAGGTTCAAAATATACTAATACCTTCTGTTTTAATTTTTCTATATTGAATAATAATCTGACTGTTTTGATAGTCTTGTTACAATAAGATTGATAGAAATAAATAACGACAAAACTTAAATGTAAGAATAAATAAAGAGACTGGTAGATATAAAACAATTTGTGGAGTCTTAAATATAAAAAAATAAAATCAATCATTTAAAACATTCTAAATTATTTTAATCACCTTCAACTTGTATATTAATTTTCATGGTATTTTTTTGGAACAAAACATCACAAGTAAGAAATTTTATTTTTGAACCTTATACGTAATTTTTAAACGATATAAATAGGATAAATTATAAATTTAGAGTTATGGTTTTTTATTTTAATTTGTCATAAAATTCTAAATGAAAGTGTCCTATGTTTCTACAATACCAAAATGTTGTGCACTCAACTTATTGCCATTTTAACTAAAATTTTATTAAATTCTCAAAAAATCAAAGATTTTTATCTATACTCATTGTAATACATCAATGAGTTTTTCTATTTTAAGGCTCAATAATTCTTGTGAATTCATTTCAAATACATAAAAGCTTCTCTTACAAAAACGATGTCATACAATGTGATATCAAATAATTATTAACAGCTCAATATATGTTCTTTGGCTTACAACCAATCAAAAAAGTATATTAACAATCAGAAATTTTCATGACTAAAATACAGTTATTAAAAATGAATGTGTTGGGTTCTTATATAATTATTCAGAATTTTTAAAATTTTAAATTTTTGTAATAAATATTAGATGATTCTGGATAAACTTCTAGGATCTTGTCTACCTTCTTGGGAAACAACTAAAAATTCTAAATTACTTAAATCAGATAAATTTCTATTCTAATTATCCCAATCATATATTTTTATGATGTTTAAATATTTTAAAACCAATATATTGGATAAAATAGACATCTGCTAGTCAACAAATCCATTAAAAATCAATGGTGTTCGAATAATATATACCAATATTAGATTTGTGAGGATGCCAAGTCAAAGTAAGCATGCAAGTATATTTACAAATCTGGTTGCAAAATTATTTTATGCTGGTTCAAAGAACTTTTTCGGGACATGCGTACATTATTTCAATTTGATTTAATTGGGTATCAAATAAATAAATGAAAACAAAAGAAAACTTAACATCTATATAATATAATTGTAGGATTAGATTGTAGCAATCCTTATTAATTTCTCATAACTTTCTGAAATTGGATAGAATTCTTTAAAGTTTCTTTAAGTTGGGGGGCCCAAAAATGTGTTTGATGCTTTTTTTAGTAACATGGGCCCAATAGGATTGTTTGACAAAGTAAGTTTCAAATAAAGAATAAAAAATAAAATTTCAATAATCAGTCCAAATCACAAAATGAAATAAAGATTTTAAATTAAAGATAATAATCTTATAACCAAAAATGTTAAGTCTTATAAAAGATGAAGGAGAAAGAAAAAGAAGAAAAAGACATGAAGCAAAAAGTAGCAGATGCAAATGATGTGGAAAATTTGGACATTATTGTATAACATGTGTTTAATGCAAGACTCCAATAAGACAAACCACATTTAGAAACTTTAAAGAAAATTCCAAAGCACGAATCTTAAGCTAGAATCAATACTTTCAAACAATCAAAGGTCAAAAACATAGAAATAAAGAATAATTTATTATATTATTATTGCATTTGGCAGATGACAAGATTATGTATACCATCAATAAACTGTGCTTCCACATCAAGACCCACATGAATTTTATCTCATGCTCATACACATCAAATCATCTCAAATTCCAATTTTCTCACCCATCCTTCCACAAAAAAAAAAAAAAAAAAAAAAAAATCAATTTTTGTTTTGTTTTGTTTTGTTTTGTTGTGTGTTATTTTATTTAGATTTTCAAGCCAAACGGAAGTGAACACATCCAAAATACACCCAACAATCAATTATCATTCAAGTTATATATCATTATTCACAACAATCAAGGGTTTTGTCATGTGGGTATAACCAAAGTCACAGTAACTACAATGTTTCATTATCTGCCACGTCAGAAAAATTTGCAAAAGTAATCCAAACCTCAAAATAATCGGACACAAACCCACACAGAAAGTCCTAGACCTTCGTCGACGAACGAACTTCACATCTCGACGTAGTTACTTCTCCGTCGACGAAGTTTAGTACCCTGGACGAGCGAGGGGCATCGTCGACGAAGTTCAGCGTCGGAAGTCGGACGGACGGACAGACGGACGGAGCGTGTCCGTCGAGGAGGCGTTGCGGCGTTGTAGGTTGTCGATATGCCCAGAAATATATATATATATATATATAGATAAGGAATATAGATTCATGCGTCGTGACAAAGTAGAGGCTTTTCGAATGGAGTCGCAGACTTTGCTGCTGCAGATTGAATCCCGACTAGCTGCGATCTGCGGTGCAGATGAGGTCCACATGGACGCAAAAAGGAAAGAACCCCCTCGCGAACAAGGTCTTGGGGGTGCAGTCCCACTGGCCCACGATCATTGTACCGACAGTGAAGCCGGAGTCATGACGATCAAGAGACCCGGATCAGCGCCGCAATCGGTGTGCATGACTGGTAGATATGCGCTTGACCACCATTAGTTTAATCCTTGCCTGCGCATGCAATCTGCACTACTGCAAGTCTCGGCCTGGGGATCTTCACCGTAGGAGCGTTGTACCTGGTTACTGTAGCCTCCTCCGACTGGAAGGGGACCCTTCTGTGCAAGCGCACGGATTGTCGATTCGTGGGGGATTGTTTCTCTCTTGGTTGCACGCTCTTAAGGTGAGAGTTATCGATTTGTGAGGTCATGCTCAGGTCCACCAGTGTCCACTGTTGGAAAATTGCGATCGGCGAGTGAATGTGAACGGTTTGTACACAGCCGCTGCAATTGAACCTGAGGTTTTGAGTGCTGTGGGGTGCTCGGGACCTTGGTTTTCACGTCGTTTGTGTTGGATGTTTGCTGGTGATTTGTGCTGTGCAGAGTTGCTAATCGACCATGGAAGGCCCGGCGCTGCACTTGTCGCAGGTTGATGCCGACCTGAGGAAGTTTAAGGGGTTTGTCGATGTCCCCTACCAAAGCTGGTCGTCGGGAACGACGATAGCAGACCTCGAGAAGGAAATTGCGTCCCAAACGGGGCTGAGGGTTGCGTTCATTGCGTACCGTGGTGCGCGCTTGGCCAAGGACACGCAGCTCTCTAAGCTGGTCTTGGATCTGCATCAAGGCTCCAAGCTGATTCCTCGCTTTTCGGTGCACACAACGTCGGGTGACAACATCTTCTTCGTGAAGTCGTTGAAAGGTAATTCCATAATGCTTGATTTGCCGCTCAAGAGTACAACCGTGATGGAGTTGAAGGAGGAGGTGGCGGCCTTGGAGAACATCCCGACCAAGTATCAGAGATTCATCTACAATGGCCAACATTTTGCCGACGGTGAGCTATCTGTGTGCCGTGACACCGTCAAGAAGACCCTTCACGACTACGGCGTGGAGCGAGACAGCACGCTGCAGCTTCTGACTCGTTTGCGAGGTGGTGCCACCGATGTACCCGCGTCGATCGAGTTTTCAGACTTGCAAAACCAGAAGGCCTTGAAGGTCTTAAACTGGTCGAAAACCGCTCCCGTCTGGCGCATCGTAGAGAAAGGCTTGAACCTCGAAGGCAAGTGCACGAACAACGCGTGTCCTGGGAACGGTCAATTGGTGATATGTCGAAAGGGCTTCGTCGCCGTGAATCTTTCCAAGGAGCAAGGTACCTGTCCGATTTGCAAACAAGGGGTGCAAGTCAAGACTTGCTCCTTCACGAGTTGTATGTGGATGTATGAGGGCCGCAAAGCAATCACCAACTCCCCACCCTTACGTGGCTCAGAACTGTCACGACGGTGCAGTAAGGTTACTAATCTTCTTACAAAGTGCTTTAGTGGGAAATCTCCAACCGATGACTACTACCCCACGTTGGAGAAGCAGCAGGACACGGTCGGCCAAGACATCGTCAGTCCGTGGTATAGAGCATCGGACAAGTATGAGTATTTCAAACGGGCAAACAACATGGTGAAGTGGGAGAATCTGATCATCGTTGCAAAGAAACTCCCAGTTGTTTCCAAAGATGGTCCGAATGCGGAGGCACCGCAGGATGAGCCTTGTTCCATCTGTTTCCAGGCATTTGGACCCAACTCAGATGCAAACAAGAACCATACGACCTCCTGCGGGCATACTTTCCACGCCGATTGTGTGGAATCGTGGCTCTCGTGCGGAGGAACTGCTTGCCCAATTTGTAGGGTTGATCTCGTTGTAGAAAAGTGACGACCTCCACCTCTGGGTACAAGACGACGACCCCAATGTCTCCAGACGTGCCTCCAAGTCACCTTGCTACTCGCGGTGCACAGGGAGTCTCTATACAGTGGTAATGTTTAGTCCTTTTTTTATGTAGTTTTTGTTCACAACACTGTCTTGCATCATGTGTTCTTGCTACGTGATGAATGTTCGGCTCTTTGTGTTAACAAAAAAAAAAAAAAAAAAAAAAAAAAACTCCCCCACAATTTGTATGTACTCTCTTGCGCCCATTTCTGTAAGATATCTCCAAGATTTATTACCATATGGTGAAGTTCATACATTTCTCGAAAGTTGAGCTGGCTAGTTGCATCATATTTGTAAAAGTCTTATCTGTAAATCATGGTGAAAAAATTGCGTTCGGAGTAGCTTTTGAGAATCACTTGCTCCTATTCCGAAAGATTGGATTGACTTAATTTTTTATTCATTTACTTATTTACTTATAATGAGCAAGAATGCAGTAAGACCAATGTCTAGCATGTAACCAATTTTCCCGATTGATGTAGCTAGAAAATCACACAAGCAGACTTGCAATCATTCAACATCTATGGATTGCAAGAAAGCGAAGTCGAGATGTTTTTGGCAATATGCATGAATTTTGGTTTGGGTTCTCGAGTGAGCTTGAATCAATCCACAGCACTGTCGTCATGGGATTTGCAAACACGCGCACCGAGGACAATGTGCATCGGCACCTATACTGACGGCTAGTCAAAACAAATATCCCTCTCAGGATTATCGCATCTAAATTTAGATACGATGAAGACTCAACTTAGACTCGTATTGCCGACAAAGCCAGTTAAACAAATCTGAAAATAATAAAAATGGGGACCAAAGATTGCGTCATTGCAGGCCGAGTGTGGATGATCCTCGTACTTCCAGAGGTAAATATTCACTACAGACCACTTTTGTGTCAGTCGGCATCCTCGACTTTTTCCATCACCATTCGGTCCTGATTAGCACAGATAATTTTCCCTGAACTCGCATCGTTTTCTCGTCACTTCATCGCAATCGTGGAATCAGTCAAGAAACACACCTAATTTGGACATCTGTCATTGCAAAACTCGAGGACAACCCTGCGTGCAACACCCACCTTCCCTCACTTATCTAACGTTATAACATGCTACTGTTGGCTTTCTCTGGAAAATGTCATCCGAGTATTTCACCATCAGAAGGATGTCATTGCGGCACAAAGTGTGAATCTTTTTCCACAACTAAAGTTGCATTGATCATTGTTAAGACTACACTGAATGTGTAATGTCGATCTAATAGAGTCTCTGCATCACATGGTAACCCTGCGATGAACGGCAATAAAAAAAAAAAATAGGAAAAAAAAAATCATATTTCTTATATAAAACAGCTCTGGGTATAAACCATCTTAAATATGTTGTAATTTGTAAATAGTAGTACTTCAAGATCATTAGGCATGGAGGTTGTGAAGGTTGTGAAAAGCAACCTTGGAGCAGTGCTGTTGCAACTATGGTGTATTCCATGCGGTCTTTAATTTCTTGCCTTTGTCTTCTTGCAAGGCATTGTTGAACTGTTGGTTAAGAATTGATTTGTGTAGTTGTTTTGGATATCAAAGATTCTTCTTGAGGTTAGATTTTTTGCCTAAATTAATGATTTCAATACTTATGTCTTATTTTTATTACAATGATAGTATCAGCCAAATACACACGTAGAAGATTCAATGATGAAATTATGACGGAAATCAAATTTGTATCATTTATGTTTTAAGGGTGGCAACTTTTTCTATTTTAATTTTTTTTTTTTTTTTTTTTTTTTTTTATTTCAAGACTGACATCTCTTTTTGTGGCAAATGGCAAAAGTTCTTACTAGTCTATTATAAAAAAACTTGGATATAAGATAAAGAAACAAAAATATATTTTGATTAGCTGTTGAGAAAGGAATTCTAAGAACTTAGAAAGCACAAAGTTATTGAGGCTTGAGTATCCCCAAGAACTGAGTTGTTGAGACTCAATAACGGCTTCTTCATTTGCCACACTAATCAAAGCTTCAATAAAAGGTGTTATGCTTGTTTCTTTTTGCAGCCATCATTATTCTTTGTTCTCAATTGAAATCCAAATATTCAATTTATGCAAAAGAAGAAAGTATAGGTTGCCAAAATCTATTCCAATTGTAAGATTAAAATTATCTGTAATAATACTCATATATATTTTTTTTCTCAATAACAAGTGCAAGAGATACTTCTTCAATAGATTAAAGCCTACAAAGATGTTATGGATAATTTTCATGACACCTCAATGAAGAAAAAGAGGAGGAATATAAAGAAGCCATATTCTAGGTCTATTATGGAAGAATTACTAGAAGTGATTTAGAAGAAAAAAATGGAAAAGATGGAGGTGCATGTTGTAGCTCAAAATGCAGCATTATATGAGATATAAGAGAGGATCAAGAAGACAAAGAAAGCTTGTGCCACTGGCCACAAAACTTATTGTACAATTATGTAGGTAATTTTTGCTATATATCATTAATCATTGTTTACTTTATGATTCATAAAGTTCAAGAACATCTTTGCGACAAAGATTAATTATACGTTGCAAAGATGATAATGAATGGAATTCTAATTTTTATATGTATCAATTTGGAAAAGTAAAAAGACCAACATGGCATATAGAGCTTGATAAAGAAAAGTCTACATTTCCAAAGTTGATTAAGTAAGAAGTTTGTTGCCATCTTTGCAATCTACTACTTAATCTCTTATCATATAATTTGATATATTAGACTTGATTTTCTATCATATGGCCACAATTATGTCCATTGAACGCATGTGGCAAGATAATTCTTTTGATTCAACATCATAACAGAGTATGATCTTCTATTCTTTGATATCTATGCTATCAAGCTGTTGTCAAGAACATGAACTAAAAAAGGATGCATAAACTTGTGAAATCCATGTCAAAAAAAAAGTAACAAAATAGAAGTAAAGAAGTGTATATATTAAAAAGAAACTAGAATGGCTATTACCAAAAGACAAGGAAATTAGAGACTCTTGAATCTAGACTAGAAGTAAGAAAGGAGTTGATAAGAGTGAAGAAGGCTTCACTTTTACCTCTATATATATTATGTACGAAAGATCTATATGGCGACATTCTATAGGACTTCTATAAACGTGTTGACTTTGTATGATAAGTATCTTGACTTGGAAGGCAAGTTTTCTATATAAGTGCCACAAAGTTAGCTTATTCCACAAGCTACCAATACATGTGGTATGTTGTCATATTACGTGAAGTCTTCCTCAAGAGTGCACTGAATACCTTGTTGTAGAAGATAAATGGAAATTACAAAAATAAAATTTTAATTCTAATAAAATAATAAATAAAATATAATTAAACCTTAACATTGCTAAATAAGCATTAAATAAAATTCAAAAGAAATCTTAAAGAAATTATAAAAGAAATAATAAGAAATCTTAAAAGAATAGAAAGAAAATCCACAATAAAACTTAAAATAATCCTTAAGAAATCTAAAAAATATTAGAATAATCACAAATATATCTTAAATGAATCTCAATTAAGTTCTAATTTAATTCTAGTTGAAACTCTAATAAACTTCAATCAAACTCTAGAAAAATCTTAAATCCTAAATCAAACCTTAAATCGAACTTTAGACAAACTCTAAATCCTAAATAAAATCCTAAATCAAACCTTAGATAAATCCTAAATCCTAAATCCTAAGCCTTAAATTCTAAATCAAATCTTAGATCAAATCTTGGACAAATCCTAAATCCTAAATCCTAAACCAAATCCTAGAAAAATCCTAAACAAATCTTAAATCCTAAATCAAATCCTAGATAAATCCTAAATAAATTCTAAATAAATTGTAAATCCTAAACCAAATTCTAGACCAAATCCTAATCCTAAATCAAATCCTAACCAAATCCTAATCAACTCAATCTAATCCTAGCACTATTCAGAACCTTAATATCTATCAATCAAAGTATTGATTTTGTCTAAAAATTTGCATATTTTTCAAAAACTAAGTTGGCAATAAGTACAAATTTTTTTAAGATAATTATACTTACCAAATATAAGAAAGATCCTAAACTCTGCTTCGGTGTTGGCTAGCCTCTTATTCCAATTTCAATATTGAACTTCAAGTGCGAATATCTCCTTATCAAATTATTTAACTCTTTTTAAATTTTATATATTTATAGTAAATAAATTCAATTATCTTTCAATAAAATTTTTATTCCAATCCAACTAAAAGATTGCTAAAGATCTTAAAAATCCTAATTACCTTTCAAAGTCCAATCTTTGAAACCTCAACCTACTTGAAATTCAATATCCTTCAATTCAACTGTTCGATCAAGCTCAAACTTATAGAATATACTTAAAAAAAATAATTTAATAAGTTATTAAAATTTGAACTATAGATCTACTACCAAACTTACAAAATTCTCCAAAATGTATTATCTTTTTTATTTCATAAATTCCACAGTCACCTAAAAACTTTTTGATTTTGTAAAGCTCTTGCAAAGTCGTTATATGCTTAATTCTCTCAAAATAAATGCTTAAAGAAACCCTATTAATTTTTCTTTCAAATTCCACTCTTTGATTTGCTAAAGAACCCTTGACTTGCCATAGGTGCTTGGTTTTGTGCCTCGGGGTCTGATTTTGACCTAGGTTGATAATCAGTTCTCTTTAAATATGAAATTTTATCCTTTTGAATTAATTTTTATTTCAATCAACTCCTAACTTCTTCCTACATATATTCATATTCTTTATTTTTCTAATCTACCTTGTTTTATCTTATTTATGGCCTTACAAAATAATTAGAAGCTTACTTTACAAAATGGTAGTATTTAAATCTTTAATTCTACTTTCTTTTAGACTATTGTATATTTTCTAAGATAATTTGCTATAATATTTGAAGTAAGTTCTTCTATAATATATCAGATTCTTCTTCCCTTTCACCTAGTATTTGTGTTATATCATGACAACATGATTACATTGTTCACCAACTTTCTAACCTATCAATCAACTATAAATATATGTAAATTCAAAGTAGTATCTAAGAATCTTCTAAAAATATTTTAAGAATCTTTTTTAGAAAGAATTATGAAATTAATTTACTTTTACATACTTCTAGCTATTTATATTATCTAGATGACAATTATAATAGATATATATCTGTGACAATTACGTATTATATGTCTTCAATATATGGACAATATATCATAGATCCTAATAGAACTAATCATCTATAATTAATTCAACAAGCTATGTTATACATTAATATTATAAAATCAAGGTAATTTGATATTGAATTTGTCCACATTCAAGAAAAAAAGCAAAAGAAGTCAAAGTTGTAAAGATAACAAATAGGCCATGGAAACAAGCAAAATGGAGACAATAGCCAAAAGCAACAAAAAGTAATATTAGAGGTAAATATTAAGGATAATAGTATAGAAGAAATATTGTGAGAATTCATATTTTATATATATTAAACATAATTGTATCAATTTTACTTAAAAAAAATTAGTTTTAAAAAAAACGATTCAACTTTCTATGAGTTTAAGATAAACTTAATGTTTATGAAATATTTCAAATTTAGGTACAAATATTTTTGGTAAAAAATACCAAACATTTTTAGACTCAAAAGTATGAATTAGAATTCTATGACTATTCCATAAAGGATATTGTGAATACAAACATCAGTCAAAGTTGATGCAACACATGAAAAAATCAAGATATAAATTCAAACTATAAATTAAAGCTCGATAAAGATGTGTGTGTCTTTAGACCCTTGTGAGGTTTTGTATCATATAGAAGTTACTTGTTTTTTCTCAAAATTAAATTGCTCCCAAAATTATTTAAGCTTGAGGAGCTTTTATATAATAAGAAGATTAAAGGTTTCTTTGAAGGAATAGATGCACAAATCTCTTTGAACATTGCTTTATTCCAAGGACTTTCAACTATACAAACTATCATACAATTATTGTTATTGCTTCAATCAATATAATTTTGTAAACATGTGAAGTCTTCCAATTAACCAATCACATACATTTTTAAACATATAGAAATTTATGTCATAATTAATATAGAAATCTCAAATAATTAGAATAAGTTTTAAAAACTTCTATAGATAATATCTTAGCTAAAAAATGCTATTCATTATACTTAATATCATATACAATTTACAACATATATATAGAATATTGATTTTAAAAATAATAATAGAATATGTATTTTTAATAAATATTATTCTACTCTAAATTAAATATGTGTGTTGAATTTATTTTATTTTATTAAATTTTTATATTCTTAACATCTTTTTTGAATTAATAATAAATACCATATTATTACTATGTTATAATTTTATTCAAACTTTGAAGATGTATTGAAAAAAAATCAAATTCATGGAATCAAACAAAAGAAATATGTTATTTTTTTTTTCTCTTAGTAGTTCATCAAGTTTGAGTTGTATTTTTATGATTAAGTATGCAAAGTCAACATATGAATTTTAAATTAGAATTAAATATAGAAATATAAACAACATCTTATTACCTCATTATACAAGAAAAAGAATATTGATAATTACATGCATTAGTCTCTTAATATTTCTTCATTTTTACCTTGCCATTGTTATAAAATTATATTAAAATAAATAACTATATTTTGTTATTGTAGTTTTTATTCTTTGACTTCAACCAATTTTTGTTCAATTATGGACTTTAGTTTATATTATAAGATGACTTCGGTTCTTACAATGATGTTTAAGAAAGTATAGTTAGCAGCATAAGAGAATAGAAGTTGCAGGTGTATATATTATTGACAATATAAATAATGCATGGTGTTTGAGTAAATATTGTGGTTTGTTATTTGCTAGGATTTTAAGAAGTTAGTTTGTAGCAATGGTGGTGTCAAAGACATGAACTAAAAGAAGATGCTTAAATTTAAAAAATTAATTTCAAAATAAAAGTGGAAAAATAGAAATAAAGTAGTATCTATATTAAAAAGAAATTGAAATGGCTATTGCAAAATGACAAGAAAACTAGAGACTCTTAAATCTAGATTAGAAGCAAGAAAAAAATTGACAAGAGTGAAGAAGGCTTCACTCTTGCCTCTATATATACTATCTAACTAGGAGCTACAAGGCAATGTTTTATAGGACCTCTAATATGTATTGACTTTGCATGACATATGCCTTAACTTATAAGGTAAGTTTTTTATTTTATGGCCATATAATTAGCTTATTCTTCAAGCTACCAATATGTGTGGCACATGTCTAATTTATTGACTATATTTTTAAACTAAAAAATTAATTAAAGACACCTATAAAGTCAAAGTAGCATTTATAAAGTTTTTAAGAAGCTTCTATAGAAGATATTTTTAGATTGATCTACTTTATCTACTATTATCTAAATCATATAAGTAATTATTGATTTACATGTGTATGTCTATGACATAAGCTCTCTATTTAAGGATGAGTTCCATGAAGAGTGGTCTTCATATGTTGAAAAAATCTAAGATGCAATAAATTGTATTTGCCACATACTCCAATCTTTGTTCTCTTTGAAGATAGTTGATAGGCCCTTTAAGCCATCAATAGTGTCCCAGATCGAGGCAAAAAGACTATCCCTGTTATTTGGTCATTGTTGAGGCCTTCGTAACTTATTTCAAATAAAATATTTAAAATACCATCAGGAGTTATTCCTACCTCTAATAAAATCACCAAATATTGAGAGTCTCTATCAAGGTCGTGATACCAAATACTTTATATCTTGCAGTCTATTCCAGGAAAGATATGTTATTCTTGAAGATCTTCATCTTAATTTTGTCGTCTTGAAAGTTGTGACAATTGCAATATTTCATTGGATAAGTCTGTAAATGAAAGCTCTTGAATTGAATCTTCTATTTGTTAATTCTCTATCTCCTCAGTATTGCAAATATATTGAAACTACAAAAAAAGATAGAAGATAGAATGCAATCTTTCTTAGACCTTGTTTCTTTTATAGCAAAGACTTACTATTCTTCATCTTAATTTAGATGAATGTTGTCAATAAAAAGCCTCTATTACCTTAGCTACATTTACAAGAGTCTTTAGTCGCTTCCATGTGTATTTATTAATATCATATCAATGCTAATAGACAAGATATTCTAATTTATTTTGACACAGCCTTAAGTATAGAACTTCTTCTAATTTGAATTCTTCATTATTGTCCACTTCTATATGAAGAGGTGGAACTTATCTTTTTCTTGCTATATTCATAGTCTTGTATCGTTTAAAAAGAGATACGTGGAAGATAGGATGGAACTTCATTGCATCTGATAGATGTAACCGATAAGTAATTGGATTGATTTATCTATAAATAGAAAAAAATCTAAGTTTGCAATAGTCCAATTAATCACAAGGACGAGTAGTCTTAAATTACGACAAAGCAATCATACCTTGTCACCTACATTGAATTGTGGTTGTTCTTTTCAATAGGCATCAACATTGATCTTTTGTCATTCTTCAGCTTCCTTTAATTGCAACTTCATTATTATATGTAGCTTTGACAAATAATTTGCAAAATCTTCTACCATAGCATTATCAACTTTTGAAAAGTCAAAAGCATCAAGTTGTGGATAATAACCATAATTAATAAAAAAAAAAGATATTTATTGCATAGAAAAATACATCATATTATTATAAGCAAACTTTATCAATGGCAAGAGAGTTGTTTAATTGTCTTATTGATAATTGATGGTACAACTTAGATATTGCTCTAAAACTTGGTTTATATGCTTTTTTTATCCATCAGTTTGAGGATGAAAGGCCAAAAAAAGCTTTATGTCTATCTTTAAAATATTTAAAAAGAATTTTCCAAAATCTTGATACAAATTGAGTCTTCCTATTTGATATAATATCTTTTGGCAATCCATGATATCGATAGATATTGTCAAGAAAAAGCTTGGTAGTTTTTTCACTTTTAATAGATTTTGTGAATGATACAAAATGTGCCATTTTAGTAAAATAATTACTAGCACAAATATAAAATGATATGATCCTGAGACTGGAAGATCCGTTATAAAATCCATAGAAATAGAAGACCATGGTTGTTTTGGAATATGTAATGATTGAAGACGTCTATAAGATCAATGTCAAGGAGTTTTTGACCTTGAACAAATATCACACGATTGAACAAAGTCTTTTACAACCTTCTACATTTGCGGCCATAGAAAATCTCTAGTTATTAGCTCCAAAGTCTTGTTGTATCCAAAATATTTGTTGCTCAAAAGTTGTGATGTGCTTGAAAAAAACGTAAACATACTTCTCTTCTTGACACATATAGACATCTTTCAAAATAAAGTAGGTTGTTTTTGAACTCAAACATAGAAGTATCACAAGACTTAGAAGCAATATTCTTGATATCATGAACAATAGGATCAAAGGACATACTTGATTGAATTTGTTTGAAAAAATTTGAATCAACAATCAATGTTGATTTTACTACTCAAAGATGAAATTATTTTGGCTTCAATAAAATTATCTTTTATTGATTAAAAGTTCCATCTCTTTCTTTAGGTGCAAGATAAAAACATCTGAAAAGGGTATAAAAAAAATCTTGTTGTTTTTCTGACCGATAAGTAATATTGAATTCAAATCTTAACAAAGACATGCTCTAATGAGCATGGAGATAATTCAAAACACAAGCTGATATGAAATACTTGAAATTCTTATGATCCATATATATAATGACTAGACTGAAAGCGCCTTCTAGATATTGATGCCATTCTTGAAAACAATCCACAATTGCAAAAAACTCTTTATTATGGATCTCATAATTAATCTTGGCTATAATAAATTTCTTGGAATGAAAAACTAATCACTGAAGTTTATCATCTATTTCCATTTGTAATAATACGACATCCAAAATAAAGTCAAATGCATCTATTTCCGTAAAGAATGCCTTAAAAAAGTCAACGTGATATAAAATTGATGTATAAAAAAAGATTGTCTTTAAAGCTTTAAATCTTGCTTCTGATTCTTGATTCCACTAAGTTTGTCTTTACAAGTCAAATGTGTAAGTAGAGCTGCAATTCGAAAGAAGTCTTTGATGAAGATTCAATAGTAGTTAAAAAATTCCAAAAAATATTAGACATCTCGGACCATTTTTGAGACCTTTCAATCCATAGTCGTTTGAACTTTCTTATGATCCATCATAAGTCTATCATTTGATATGATGTAACCTAAGAAGTCAACTTGAGTAGTATGGAATACATACTTTTTTAACTTGGCATAGAGTCCCACATCTCTTAATTTTTGTAAGATATGATAAATATGAAGTTCATATTCTTTTGTGTTCTTAAAATAGATCAAGATGTCCTCTAGATAAAAAATAATAAAATTACCCAAAAACTCTCAAAAAACATCAATCCTAAGATTTTCAACATATTTTGTAAGTCCAAAAGGCATGACATTATATTCAAATGCCGATACTTGATTTGAAATGTAGTCTTCTATTCATCTCCTTCTTCCATCTATACCAAATTATATGCTCCTCATAGATATATTTTTGTATAGATCTTTGCTTGATTCAATTGATCAAGAAGTCCAAATATTAAAAATAGAGGATACATGTTCTTGATGGTGATCTTGTTGAGTCTTTGATAATGAATACACATCTACAATGATCTATTTTTTTTTCTTCACAAATAGAATTAGAGCTCATATTGGAGATTTGGAATAGTATATGAAGTTTTTGGCTAGATTTTCTTCAATATACTCCTTGAATTCAACCAACTCATTTTGTGATAAATTGTAGATTGGTCCAAATGGTGGTTGTGTTCCTTCTTCAAGGTCAATTGAGCAATTATAGGGATGATGTTTTGGAAGAATATCTACATTCTTTTTTTCAAATATATCTTGAAATTCTTAATATTGGCTTGTAATGCCACTTAAAGTCTTTGCACCATTAGAAACAAGTGTCGCATAAATGACACAAGATGATTCTTTTTATGCAACATGCAAAAAAGCTCTTGCATCTATAAACAAAAGTTTAATTGTACTAGACTTATGATTTTCTACTTGATTAACTATACTCTTAATTATACTTTTAGAAAAGTTGAGAATATAAGAAATCCAATCTATTCAAAGATTGTATTTTTTTAATTATGATAAACCTAAAATAAATGGATAATAGAAAAATTTAATGATATTAAATACCACAAAGTTATTATGACTATTAATCATTACTTCTATGGGAAGGTTTTTGTGAGTAACATCTCCAAAAGACAACGGACGACCATCTATTACTTCTACATGAACAAGTTTAATTTTTCTTATTAAAGATATGTAAAGTCTTTTAGCTAATTCTTTATTTAAGAAACATACTAAAGCTCTTGAATTTAATAAGACAAAGGCTTTATTATGTATAGGTTCTAAAATAATATTTAATATAAAACAAAGAGAGGATTCTGAAGAGAGAATAAGACCTTCATTAGATATTGTATAAGGTTCCAGCCACACGGTCCCTATATAATCGGAAAAACTCATATATTGTCTTCTTTGACATTTGTACTCCTTATTTTATAATTGCGTCACTTCTTTGGATAATGTTGAGTAATGTGCTTAGGTTCTCCATAATATAAGCACAAACATTTTTAACAACAATGAGTCTTTTCTTGATCAGTAAGAAGTTTGAAACATATTGCATCAATTTTTATATCTTCTATTTATGAATATATGTATTGAGGAGGTATTTTTATTGCCATTGAATTATAGCAATGTTGAGGCCCACTTATTTAACTTTCATATCAAAATTTAAAAAGTCAACTTTCACACTTCATAGCAAAGTCAATTATTTGACTCAATGTTTGAAGATTAGATAAATTGAGCATCAACTTCTTTATCTCATATTATAATCGATAAAAAAAATTGGCTAATAAGTGCAACATCATTCCATTTAATATCAGTTGCAAGTTGTCAAAATTGTGAAACATATAATGTTACGGATCGATTGTTTTGTCGTAAAATACAGATCTTGTTGGTTGTAATACAAGTTGCATCATTTTTTTCATACATAGATCAAAACTTTACTAAAAAAGTCTCAAAATTATCTAATATTTGATTTCATTGTTCAAAAAAAGATAAAAATCATAATAATGCTGAATCTGAAAGAAGTGTATCAATGAATCTATCTTGTGATCCTAGAATTGGATAGCTTTGGAATTGAACTTCAATCACAAGTTGTACTTCATTCATAAATCCTCAAAACTTAGATCTTATGCCATTAAACTTCTCAAACATAACAATTCTTAGTTCTCTAGTACCAAATGGATGTTCCACCATAGGAGAAAGAATATGATTGGGTGCAGATGTTGAAGCAGCTCGAATCATATCTGTATCTGCACTTCTTGCCATTTTTATTGCTCCTTGTGGTGGTAAACTAAGTTGATGCATTGCAAGCATTAACTCCTTCAATTGTTCTTGCATTTGTACCATTGCACTTTTTATTTCAATAAGCTCTACTATGATAGTACTTGGAAAAATAAATGTCTAATATTACTCAAGACAAGCAAAAGAAGAGACTTGAGAACAAAGAAGATACTAAGAATAATATTAATTTAGAAGAAGATAATCTACAAATTCTAATATGCTTATGACTTATCAAGAGAAAGGGATAATCTACTCTTAAACTAGAGAAGATAAAGCTCTAATATTATAAGTATATTCTTATGAATCTATCAAAGACATGAATTAGAAGAAGATGCATAAATCTAAAAAATCTATGTAAAAAAAAAATGACAAAATAGTAATAAAGTAATATGTATATTAAAAAGAAACTCAAATGGCTATTGCTAAAAGATAAGGAAATTAGAGATTCTTAAATCTAGATTAGAAGTAAGAAAAGAATTAACAAGAGTGAAGAAGGCTTCATTCTTGCCTCTATATATACTATTTAATTAAGAGATACATGGTAATCTTCTATAGAATCTCTTATATGTGTTGACTTTGCAAAATACATGCTATAGCTTACAAGGCAAGTTTTCTACCTGCGGGCCATATAATTAGCTTGTTTTTCATTCTATCAACATGTGTGGCACATGGCCAACTTGTTCACCATATAACTAACTTGAAAAATCAATTATAGATACCTACAAAGTCAAAGCAACATCTATGAAGCTTTTAGGAAGCTTCTATATAAGATATTATACAATTGACCTACTTTTACCTACTATTATTTAAATCATATAAGTAATTATTAGTATATATATATATATATATATATATATATCCTTGACAAGTAGAATAATGTTTGAAATTAGGAATCTCAAATGATGAGATATTTGAAATAGTGAGGGTAGTATTATATAAATGTAATGAATATGTATCTATTTTATTTATTATCTAAGTAATATAAATAAGTAAAAATAGATAAAAATAGATTAATTTCATAATTCCTTCTAGAAAATCTTTTTAGACACTATTTTGACTTTACATGTATTTATAATTGAATGATAGGTTAGAAAATTGGTGAACAAATTAACCAAGTGTCACATGTATTAGAAGCTTATGGGATAAGTTAACTATGTAGTGCCTATATGTAAAATAGATAAATAAACTTTGTGGTAAGTTATTGGTTGGTTATTGATAACCTTGAGAATTAGATTGATGGTTAGGCAGTTTAGTTAGTAATAGTAGGTTATTAGTAGAATAAATGGTTAAGAATTCAAAGGGTCATAATCTTTGGAATCCACTGGCTGACGGATCATCTTTTTGGTAGGATAAATAGGTTGAGGAAAGTAAGCCGAGAGCCAGACTGTGAGAGTCGTAAGCCGGGGTAAGCTTGGTGCTACCTCTTTTTTTTCTTTGCTTTTATTATTTACTTATGAAGAATTGTGATTGAGAGAAGTATTGTTGAATTGATAGTCATAGAATGGATCATGTATTGAATCAAGATGGAAGTAGTAAGCCTTGGTGTTTTATAGTTTAATAATTGATTTCAGATAGCTAGAGTATAGCCAATTGTGACATTAACAGACCCAATTCATATATCCAGTCTTTTCCCGTATTCAAATCCACCTCTATTAGTTCAATTGCTTTGGTATATCGAAACTTGAACGCAATAAGAACAACATTTTGGCACCGCTACCGGAGAAATGATAACAATATGAAATGTTAGAAATTGATTGTATGGGAAGAATGAAAGATTATGAGTGATAATCATGAAAGGGAGGATTATCAAAGAATTAATTGATAAGCAAAAGAAAGACAGGAACGATTACGCATAAGAAATATCCTACGAGAATGACAAAAAGGAATTGTAGGTCCAAGTAAAACTAAAAGAAGAAAAATTCAAATTCAAATAGTAAGGAGACCAGTGATAACACCAATGGCCACGGGAGTACCAATAGTACCAATTGTAGTATAAATGGGAGCGGTAGGAGACTGAACTATAAGTGTGGCACCATTACCTATTTTTAGTGGTTGGTCAGACTCTAATCCCAATCACCATATATCTCAATTCTTAACAGCCTGCGTATCTAATAATGGTAGAACTGAAGACATTTGGTTGAGATGGTTGCCAACAATTTTAAAAGATACAGCTTTTGAATGATATATTCGATAACCAGTGGATAGATTTTTCAATTGAGAGGCCTTGAGGAATGCCTTCTTAATCTATTTTAGACCAATTGGATTTGAAGATCGGCTTCAAGAAAGTTTTATGAATAGCATGATATTTGTGGGGGAATTTTTAGAGTCCTATTATGGCCGGATTGTGGATATACTTTGTAAATGGTCAAATAATCAAATGCCAGATGCATTTATATTGTCAATATTAATCAATAGTTTGCATCCACCAAAATTTAAAATGTTTGTAAAAGAGGCTCGACCAACTACAGTAGAGGCATCGTTAGTACGAGCAAAGGTGTCGAAAGAATGTCATTATAATAAATTGTTAACAATGTGAGCCACGATGATTCCAAGTTCAAGAAGCCAACAAATACAACCGGGAAATGTGTCGATGGATAATTATCCACAAATGGCTACCTCCAATGTGAAGAATGTTATGTTGCAACAACCAATTAATGTTATACCACTCCAAGTAATAGCGCCAATAATGATGACACCTTATTTTACATCGCCAACCTATCAACAACCGGAGTTGTTCACAAATGCAATTGTTAAAGATCCAAATGAAGCATTGTTATTAAATCTAACAAAGAAGATGGAAGAATTGGCCGTGAATTTGGCTAAAGATAAGGAGAAACGACATAAGCCTTCTAATACGAGACCTAATGTATGGTATAATAATTGTGAGGGACAAGGTCATTTTGATACGAAATATCCATCACTTAGATAAACAGATGTTCAATGTACATTTTACGGAGAAAAGTACCATATCCAAAACTGCTGGCATTTACAAAGGCAACAACAATTCAGTAATCAGACCATGATCCCACCGACTCAATGGAAAGTCAATCAAGTTCAAATAGAAAATACGTATGGATAGAATGGAAATCAATCTAATCGACAAAATCAAACATTCAATAATTTTTAAAGTTCCAATTTTAATCAGGGATCTGCATCAAACCCTCAAAACTACAAAAAGGACCATCAGAGGTATCAGCAATATGCTCCACTAGTGCCATTGAACCAAGTACCCTCCATACCACCGGGACAACCAAGTTCATTTTCTAACCCTAAATGAAACAAGCCTAGTAGGTATATACCGGTAGAGACACCTAATATGTCAGATGGAGGTGCAAGAAGACCACTTCATTGTTTCCATTGTAGACAGATTGGTCATTATACTAGTAAATGTCCCAATTCCAGAGCCAATGACGATTATACACCAGTGTGTGTAAATTGCAAGCAGTCAGGACATACTTATGAGCAATGTAATGCTCCATTCAATTTCAATAATCGAGATCAGTAGATCTAAAGCCAAGGAAAAATGGAGGAGATAAATCAAGGTCCACAAGATTCACCAATTCATCGGATAGAAGTAGTCTAAGCTGTCCATACAAAAAGTCAGCAAAAAAAAAAAGATCAATTCAATATTTGGGTGATCCTGAAGCGAAAGGCCAATTAGACCCAATTACAGGGACATCCAATCTAGGTCCTAAAATGGATCCCTTACTCAATATAAGACTTGAATTGGTTGTATATTCTAATGAGATATCGATTATGGAGGCCTTAGTTTCGTGTCAAGCTGTTCTGTTCTCTACACAATTTCAAAAAACGTCCTTTTTGTTGAAAGAACCTCTAAGACACATGAATTCCAAAGAACCAATATTAGCTCAATTGCGAGAACAATCTTACTTGTTGAAAGAACCGATTTTACAAGCTTCGTCAAATTCAATTCCAGTAGCTCTATCAATTTCTAATATAGAGAAAACTAATTTACCTGCATTGGTGTCTAGGATTGGGAAGAAGAAACGGACATTGGAAATCACCACTAATACAGAACCATATGATATTTTAAAAGATTTAAGCACCAAATAGTCCACGATCTCTATGAAGCAACTATTGGCGATAGCACTTGAGTGCCAAACTATCTTGAATTCCTCATTAATTCGTCACAAATCTCGAAATAAAGAAATCCAAGAAATAAGTTTGAATTCCGATCTGGGTGCACTAACGATTGATATCTCAATTGATGGAGTGTTATTATTGAGAGTGCAAGTAGACGGAGGATCTAGTATAAATCTTATGAATGCCACTACAATAGAGGAGCTGAGTATGGATCATTTATTGCTTACTACAATGGTTTTGAGAATGGCTGACTCTAGTCGAGTTAAACCTATGGATATTTTACAAAGTATTGATACAGTAATTGCAGGAATTACCTACAAAATTGATTATATTATTTTTCGATTGCAAAGCTCTATATTGTCATATCTAATTTTATTGGGACAACTGTGGTTGTATCAAGGTAAAGTTCAAAATGACTAGGGCCGTGGTACATTGAGAATTGGAAAAAGTAATGATAAAATTGTGCTTCAAATGTACCTTGTCCAATATCACGGAGAAATTCAAGTTGCTAGTTCAGAATTCATGTCGAATTATGAAGATGAGTCTACCAAAGAAGAAATTGGTGCACCTAACCCAATTTATGCTCATACAAGGCAAGTTGTTGAGCATACTAGAATGAGCTACCAGTGTAGGGGATCGAGAGAGTACTTAGTTCCTCTAGATGTTATTGACGATTCTAATCATATGATTGCATATTGGATGAATAGACGGGATGTTAATCACGTTAGTGCTATGGAACTGGAGTTGGAAAGTTTTAATGTATCGAATTTTATAAAAGATTCTGGAATTGAGCAGAACATCAGTCCAAGGACTCCTGAAATTTCACAATGTCAATCAATTAATTTAGGTACAAGAGAGGCTCTCCAAATCATTCAGATCTACAATGGTATAAAAGGCAAGGAAAAAGAAATTTGGGTGGATTACTTTTTAATGCATAAAATTACTTTCACATAGTCATATGCGGATTTGAAAGGAATTCCAGCTAAAGTTTGTAAGCATCGAATTATATTAGAAGAGAATACTACACTAGTACGCCAAAGACAACATCAACTTAATTCAAAATACTCACTTACGGTAAAAGAAGAATTGGATAAACTCTTGGAGGTTGGATTTATCTATCCAGTTCCTTTCAGTGAATGAGTTTCATTGATTATTATGGTACCAAAAAAGAATGGAAAAGTTCTCATCTGCCAAGATTTTTAAAAATTAAATGTGGCTACCAAGAAGGATTATTTTTTTTTATCATTCACAGATAATATATTGGATGCAGTGGCTGGACATGAATGTTATTCATTTCTTGATGAATTCTCCGATTACAATCAAGTTAAAATTACAAAAGAAGACCAGTTAAAAACTACTTTTACTACGGATTAGGGGACCTTTGCCTATAAGGTTATGTTGTTTGGGCTTTGTAATGCACCAGCTATATTTCAAAGGGTAATAATGCAAGCATTCCAAGATTATCTACAAATTTCAATGGAAATATTTCTAGATGATTTTTGTACATTTAATACGAGAGCCAAGCATTTAGAATGTCTAGGTCAATATTTGAATCAATGTGCCAAATATGGAATTTCTTTAAATTTTAAAAAATACCAATTTAGTGTACTTTTTGGTAAACTGTTGAGTCATATAGTTTCCACGGCAAGCATTGCTTCAGATCCGGATAAAATAAAGATTATAGTAGAATTAAAGCAATCAGACACTATTATGGGTGTTCGAGCATTTTTCCGCCATGTCAGTTATTATTGGCAATTTATCTATCTATTCACAGTTATATGCCTTTCCTTGACAAATCTCTTGAAAAAACCACCAAACGATGGAAACAGTCCATTTTGGATAAAAGAATGTACAATTGCATTCGAAACATTGAAACAAAAATTAATTTTAGCACTAATATTCGTAGCACCTTGTTGGACAAAACCATTCCAAGTTTATGTGGATGCATCTAATGTCGCGATTGGTTTTGTTCTAAGCCAAAAAAATGACCGAGGTTTCGATCATCCTATTTATTATGCAAGTCATCAATTGGTAGCAACTGAAAGAAATTATACAATAATCAAAAGAGAAGCATTGGGGATGATTTGTTCTGTACAAAAGTTTCGACATTAGCTTCTTGGTTATAAATTTGTTTTTCATGTCGACCATGATGCTTTAAAATATATGATTAATAAGCCTCAATTGAGTGGTTGTATTGCATGATGGATTCTACTCTTGTAGGAATTTGACTTTACTATTCAGGTAAGACCAAAAAAATCACATTCCAATGCGGACCATTTATCTCGATTATCCAATATATTGGATAATGAATCCATTAACGATGCACTATCTGATGCAAAACTGTTTGCAGTAGATGTAATTACTCCGGAGTATAACGAAATAATTCAATACTTGACATTTCAAAACTTTCGATCTAATTTTAATGAAAAGCTTAAATGACGCTTAATATTAAAATTTACACCTTATACAATGATTGATGAAGCTTTATATAAACAATGCAAGGATGGAGTTTTGTAATGCTGTATTTATTAGACTGAAGTGCATACTATATTAGAAGGTTGCCACTTGGACAGTCCTAAGTTTCAATGCAAACCAATATGTCTATTTATTGCCTGACTTGAGTCTCAGGGACGGGAATTGGATTTGTTGAATGAAGATCTGATGGCGCGTTTGGATGGAGAACCATCGAACATCGAGGCAGATGACAAAGATGTAAAGAGGAGAAGGTCACCAATTCAAAGAGTGGTAAGCCAACGCCATTGACTGAAGAAGCCAATGCTGCTATATCTTTATAAGTTGAGGCTAAATAATGTTTGCGAGGACGCCACATAATTAAGAGTGGGGTTATGTAGAATAGATAAATAAACTTTGTGATAAGTTATTGGTTGGTTATTGGCAACCTTCAGAATTAGACTGATGGTTAGGTAATTTAGTTGATAACAATAGGTTGTTAGTGGAATAAATAGTTAAGAATTCAAAGGGTCATAACCTTTGGAATCTGTTGGCTGACGGATCTACTTTTTGATATGATAAATAGGTTGAAAAAACTAAGCCGAGAGCCAAACTGTGAGAGTCGTAAGCTGGGCTAAGCTTGGTGCTACCTCTTTGTTTTCTTTGCTTTTATTATTTGCTTATGAAGAATTGTGATTGAGAGAAGTATTGTTGAATTGATAGACGTAGAATAGATTATGTGTTGAATCAAGATGGAAGTAGTAAGCCTTGGTGTTTTGTGGTTTGATAATTGATTTCAAATAAGTAGAGTATAGTCAATTGTGACACTAACAGATCCAATTCATATAACGAGTCTTTTCTCATATTCGAATCCACCTCTATTAGTTCAATTGCTTTGGTATATCAAAGCTTGAATGCAACAAGAACAACACTATATAAAAAACTTATCTTATAAGTCAAGATATATATCATGTAAAATCAAGACATTTTTATAGATTCTATAGAATATTGCCACATAGATCTTAGGTAGATAGTATATATAGAGAGAAGAATGAAGTCTTCTTTACTTTTATCAATTCATCTTTTGCTTTTAGTTTAGTTTCAAGAGTCTCTAATTTCCTTGGTTTTTGGACAATAGCCATTCATGTTTTTTTTTAATATATATACTTTTTTATTTCTATTTTATCATATTTCTTTGAAAGAGTCTCACTTATTTATTTACTTTCATCAAGTTTATAATTCAATATTTTTTGAAATTTTCCAACTACTATTGGATCTTTATCAAGAAATTTTCTCAAGTTGCAAGTCCATTTATATTTTTGACTTGTAAAGACAAACTTTAATTGAATCGAGAAATAGAAGTAGTATTTAAAGCTTTGAAGATACCCTTTATTTTTACACCAATCTTATATTGCATCAACTTTTTTAAGCTATTTTTTATAGAAAAAAATGCATTGGACTTTGCTTTAGATGTCATATTATTACAAATGGGAATAGATAATAAACTTCATCCAATAGCTTTTTATTCAAAAAAATTATCAATAGCCAAGATCAACTATAAGATTCATCATAAAGAACTTCTTACGATTATAGATTTATTTCAAGAATGGTGCCATTATCTAGAAGGCTTTTCTAATCCAATCACTATTTATACTGACCACTAGAATCTTAAATATTTTATGCTAGCACATATTTTGAATTATTGCTAAGCTTGTTGGAGTATGTCTTTATCAAGATTTGATTTTAAGATCACTTATTAATCTAAAAATTAAAAAGATTTATCAAACGCCCTTTCAAGACATTGTCGTATTATAAGTTTGTCTTGTTTAGGAGTGCACTGGGCACCTAGCTGTGAAAGGTGAGATTGTGTTTCATAAGTATTCATGAATCCTAATAGGTTTCATCCATATGAGAAAAATATAATCCAAATTTTAATTCAAAAGTGCTAAAAAATACTCTTCTTAGTAGCCTTAATCATAGAAAAATCCCAATTATCTTGTTACTTTTATAGTTAAGTAATTTAGATTTTTCTTATAAGCCCCAATCCTAATGAATGAGCTTTAATAAGCCGTAACATCTAATCTGACCATCCACCTGATGTAAAATTTTGCATGCAATTGTCAATGTAAGTCATCTATACGCTCAAGAATTTTTAGCCCAATCCAACTTACAAATTATTAAAAAACCTCCAAAAATTGCATTGATGTCACTCGGTTGCCAACTTGAAAAGTGAAGCAAAAATCCCAACAGTAATTTCTCCTTCTTCAACTATTAACTTTAACTCAAAATTGGTGTGCACCTTGATCTTTAAGTCCTAAAATGTATGCCAAATTTCATCTTGATCTGATTAGTAGATCTCCAAATATTACAGAAACCCTACCCAACTCCAAACTGCCAACTTCTAAAACCTTCTTATGTTAAAAAACCAAATATCTCTAAACCACAATGTTAGATTATTATAAAATTTTGTATACATTTAGGACATCTAATAATCCAAAAATTTTGGATTTCTCATAATAATCCAAAAATTTAAAAAACCCTCAAATTTATAAATTTATTTTTATTTCTCAAACCTTCAGCCCACCAAGAATATTATTAACTTTAAAGAATCAATATTAATTTAAAATCTCAATATTCATTCAAATGATATAAAACCAATGTTTAAAAATCTTCTCTCTAGTTTGCTCTCAAATTCTACACTTCAATCTACAAAAGAATTCTAAAGTTGCCATATGAATGTGGTTTTATGCCTTGGGATTCGATTTCAATTCTGGTTGACAATTAATCCTCTTTGAATATCAATTTTGGTAATTTGAGATAAGTTTTGTTTTAATATATTGTAAACTTTCTTTTAAACATGTTTATATCAATTTCTTATCTTATTTACTTTGATTTGACTCATTTATGCCTCTATAAAGTAAATAGAAGTCCTTTCTATACAAATCAATATTAAGACAAAATCTTTTATAAACTTTCTATTATTTATCTTTATTTTTCTATTTCAACTTTTTACTAGGCTTTTCTATGATAATATTCATATTTTTATTTTTTACTATATAGTTGTATTATCATATGATAGTAATTGATATCACTTTATTAATTGATAAGTTGTAGCTACCATTTATTGGTAGTAATATCATTTAGTTACTATATCCTACTAAGCCATCATGTGACCTTACAAGATCAGTGTCTACTTCTTAATTGTATATTATTGACCAAGTTAATTGTTTATGTATTCATACTAGAAAGTCTACGTGATTAGATATTTGACTAATAGTATAAGAATTCAAATCAAAAATTCATTTTGACAAGCAATTTTAGTTCTCTTTTCTTCACATATTTATAATTTTATTCTAGATTTTTTTATATATATTTTATCATATGGTATCAGAGCTTGAAGCTCTTGAATTATCCTTTGGAAGTTGAATGTATGTATGAAGTCATTTTATAGAATATTATCTTTTAATCACCTCTGAAGAAGTTTAATTTTTTTTTATAGTTCTTATTAGAAGCAATGTAAGAAATCAAGAAGAACAAGAAGAGGGCATTGGAGTTTCAAAAAAAAATTTCCACAATCCATAGCTCTTTCAAGCACAATTCACAATTTATACACAGCTACAGTGCAATCGAAAATGTATAGTTGGGAACAAACTATTGAAAATGCAAAGCCTTGATTGGCTATTAAGAATGAACAATCAAGATTTTCTTGTTGAAAATGGATTGTTATGAATATGCACTTGTATTGGCCAATCGAAAATTTTAGGATATAGAACAGGATTTCAAATAATGAGCTTGAAGGAATTTAGGAAGTCCAAGGAGTCGAACAAGTCTAGGAATTCTAAGAAGATTAGTAAGTTAAGTTTTTTGATTTAAATCAAATATTTATTTGTTAAAATTGATATATTTTAGTCAATTTTGAAATTTTAAATTAGAATGTTTTTGAACAAATTGATAGTACCATAATACATATAAATTTTGGCATTTTAGAAAAAAATAAAATTTCTATAAATATTTAAATAAAAGGCTATATAAAAAGATGTTGAACCTTATTTTGATCCCATTTTTATCTCTTCTAATTTTTCTTCTCTTAAACTTATTATTTATTTTATCTTTAGCGTACTCCTTACATTATGGCAATAAAGTACCACATTACAAAAAAATATCGAAGATAATTGACACCTCTAAAATAATAAGATTAGATTTATTATAAATAATAAGAGATTATAGAATATTGTATATAGAAAATACAAAAAATCCACTAAAATACCTTTAAATCAGGCTAAGTTAGAAAAATAGAAAGATACAAAGAAATAGGCATTACTTGTGTTTTGTCAATATCTCTCTAGTCTTAAGTTCATCACAACAATCAAAGAAACAAGCTCAAAAGCCACATGAAAGAGTCTAGAAGAAATGTATGATATTAAAAATACCTTAAGCTTACTGTTCTTTATTTGTAGGTTCTGGACTATAGAAATGAATAAAGGTGATAGCCTTGTCATGCATATAGGTAAATTGTGAGAAATGGCTAAGTAACTATCTTCAATTAGAGAGAAAGTTTTAGATATATATTTTTTTGTGACATTATTAGGAAGACTTTCAGAGTCATACCATTGCAATAAGGTAATACAACTATATGGTGATAAATAAAAATATGGATATTACT
The DNA here is from genome assembly GCF_059467195.1 of Physcomitrium patens. Taxonomy (NCBI): domain Eukaryota; kingdom Viridiplantae; phylum Streptophyta; class Bryopsida; order Funariales; family Funariaceae; genus Physcomitrium; species Physcomitrium patens. The sequence continues at coordinate 14,353,451 of NC_143419.1, read as the reverse complement.
ATAGAAGAGCCTATTAGAAAGATATAGTAGAAAACAATAATAAATTATAGAAAGATAATAAAAAATTTAGACTTAATGCTATCTTATATAGAAGGAACTTATAATTATTTTATAGAGGCATAAATGAGCCAATTCAAAGTAAATAAGAAAAAAAAATTGATATAGGCGTATTTAAAATAAATTTAAAAATATATTAAAGTAAAATTCTCTTTAAATTATCAAAAATTGATATTTAGAGAGAATCAATTGTCAAATTAAGTCAAAATCAAATCTTAAGGCATAAAACTATACACTTATAGCAATTCTAGGATTGTTTTGTAAATCAGAGAAAGAAAATTAGAAGGAAACTTGAAAAAAAAAATTAAAAGTTTTTTTTAGGTTGTTTGGATTAATATTAAGGTTTTGAGGGATTTTCAAAGTTAATAATATATTTGGAGGATTTAGATTTTAAGAAACAAAGGTATATTTATATATTTGAGGATTTTTTGAATTTTTTAGTATATTTATAAATAAAATTTTAGCAATTTGTTGTTGTGCTTATTATAAATTTATATAAAAAATTTGAAGTCAATAAAATAGTTAAATTGGAGTATATGAGGATTTTTATGGGTTATGGTCTTAAATAATTGAGATTTAGGATTAGTAAGGATTTTGCTATCTAACAATATTTGCTACATTGATTGAAGCAAAAATTGGTGAAATCAATTTAGACTAGAATATTCATATATTCTAAATTGTGGAACAAATAAATAATCCAAGAAAAAAACTATATTAAAAGATCAATATTCAAGTTGGAAAATGAAGGTATCCAAAAATTGAGAGATTTGGAGATTTTTTCTTGCTATTAATATGCATAATCTTTTTTAGATTTTTTGTACTTATTTCTTATTTAGTTTTTGTAAGGTATACAAATTTTTGAGTCAAAATTAATAGTTCAATGATTAATTATAGAATTTTTAATCTATTATAGGATTAATAAGAATTATTTGAAATTTAGGAATTAATTAAGGATTTATTAGGATTGATTTAAGATTTAAGATATAATTAAGGTTTAGAATATTTTTTGGATTTTATTAGAATTTGAAAAAGATTTAATTAAGATTTTATAAAGATTTTACTAAGCTTTTATTAGAATTTGATCTTGGATTTGATTAAATTTTATTAGGATTTATTTAGGATTTTTATTTTTATTATTTTAAGGTTATTTAATTTTTTTAATATATATATATATTTCTTTAATATTATTTTTATTTTTTTAAGATTTTATTTTATGTTTCTTTAAGATTTTATTATTATCTTTTTGTGAGATTAATTTATGACTATTTCATATTTCTTTTGTAACTTCTTTTAAATTTATTTTGAATTTCTTAAAATTTGATTAGAATTATTAAAGGTAATTTAAATTTTATTTAATATCTTATTAAACTTGATAGGATTATTGTTGTTTTTTTACTTACCTTCCACAGCTAAATATCTGGTGTATTCTTAAATAAGAATACATATAATACAACATTGTATCCTAGAGGTATAGTTGGAAATACGACCTTCTACCAAATTGACATTAACTATGGTCATAGCTCACCTATTGTAAGAAGAGTCTTACAACAAAAATATATGATTGACTTCTAAGGTCGCATTAGCTATGGAAAGAAAATCCAAGCCACATTTTCATACTCATATTCAAGCAAGGTCTTCACATGATCACAAGAAAGATGCCATATGCAAATATAGTTGCAAGAAAGATGACTATGAAAAAAAATGTCAGACCAAAGAAAAGGACATGAAGTCAAGAAAGTTAATTTAAAAAAAAAAACAAAAAAAAAAAAAAAAAAAATGATAGATTAATAGGATACACAAGAAAGATTGAAAGGAAGATGAATATGTCTTTACACTTGTGTTATCTGTCACTATAAGTGACAAATAATAGTACATCTATTCTAATGCTTCTTAGTACATGATGGAAAATTGAAGTTAATTTTTAAGTTATGAAAACCTACTATAAGATCCTAAAGTCTATTTGGACAATAATATTGGACTTGCCATCAAAGAGAAGAATAAGATCTTTTTTCAATTTCTAAACAATGTTCAAAAGAATATAGATGGTATCCTGCATATTGAAGGATATACTACAAATTTGCTTTCTATTAGCAAAATGACAGATCAAGATTATGAAGTCAATTTTAAGGCTAATACATGTCTTATGAAATAAAACATGACAATGGTTAAAGATATTAGGCATGATAGCTTATACAAGCTATTAGGATCTTTGGATGAAAATATAAAACTTTCCTTGATATAAAGAAAAAAATAGACTTTGAACAAGGTTGATCTTTGGCATCAATGATATGGTTATCTTCGCATTTTGGGCTTAAAGAAATTACAAGTAATATGGTCAGTCATCTAGACATAAACAAGAATAGAGACTTAGAATTTTATAAAAAATATATTTATAAAAAATAATATTGGAATTTTTTTTTAATAAAAAGTGATACTTATATAATAAAATTCTTAAAATTGATATATTTTGATATAAACGGTCTTATAAGGATACCATCTCATGGAGAGGTAAAATACTTTGTCACTTTTATTGATGATCTCTTAAGAATGACTTTTTTGTATTTCATGAAACAAAATTGTGAAGTCCTAGATAATTTTAGGATTTTCAAGGCTCTAAATTTATAAACAAATAAGCTTAGAAATTCAAAAATTACATAGTGACAATGGTAGGAAGTATACATTTAAGGCCTTCAAATAGTTTTGTAAGTAATATGATTTTGAAAGATAATTTTTGATGCCTTATATGCCTCAATAGAATAGAATTTCAGAATGTAAGAATCAAATATTATTTGAAAGTGTCAAGTACATATTGCAACACAAGTAATTTTTGAATGCATAATAAACAAAAGCTATAAACATTGCAACATATGTACTTAATTGAGCTCCTATTATAG